>NC_061510.1:160201004-160363733 GCF_022539505.1 Lolium rigidum | reverse complement strand
TCGTCCGACATAAGCCTAACCTTGAGCTCGAGAGACTACGAGTGAGAGAATCGGTAACACAACTGTTGACTCTACGACTCAAAAGAATATATTACAACTCTTAACAGAGTAAGATCCAAATTATTACACGCAGAGGTCACTGACCCAACATTCAACAAGCAACGGAAGCAAATTATGTTATTCTAAATAACAAGATAGCAAAGGGCTTAAGAAGCCATAACATAAAGCGACGTCCCAGCCCATAAGTCGCAGGCTGCTGCCTGGGAACTCCAAACTAACCATCGATGTTAACGTAGAAACCACCTTCGGCTGTAGCAACTTCATCTGAAACAAAAGCATGCAAAGCTGAGTACAGGGACTCAGCAAGACTTAGTACAACCTTTTAGCAAAGCGGGTATGCGGGCTTTCTGGTAGATCTTCCTTTGCGTAAAGCCAGTTTTGCTTTGTAAGATAAGAGAGAAGAGAAGCTCGACTACTCAGAACCTTTGAAAGGGGATAAGAGAGCGACATCTTCATCTCTATTGATCAACATATAGTATCCACCAATCTTCATCATCTCGAACCACTATCCTCGGATTACCCCCTCAACACCCGGAGAAGATATCCGTAAACACACATTGATTGCCAAATTTTATGATTAGGTTCATGTTCTCTATGATCTCCACGTCCGTTCCCAAGTCGTCCGTAACCGTGGACACGGCTTTTCGAAAAGATTCATAACCCTGCAGGGGTGCACAACTTTACCCACACGCGCCAACCAACTCTTAATGCCAATATATATTAGCTCTCTTCCTTGGAGAGCCGGCAGAGGGTGGTCGACCACGACCTTTACCTTGCTGTCGCCGAGACCATGAGTCACGCGCTAAGGATTGTTCCGCCGTAACGGGTCAAGTCCCGAAGTCGGTCCTTAACGATGTGAGGCGAGGTGGGTTTCCCTGGAGGCCGCAACCCCCAGCCACCACGGCCACGCTTACCTACCCGTTATGTACCTTTAACCCCCAAGCAAAATGCAATGCATATGACCAGGTAACGCGCAAACTATGTGACTCATGGAATCTACTAGGCAAGTTAGTGAGTCGAGAGGGTACCATAATAGGGCCTCGTGTGGTTGTACGCTCGGTCTTGGTTCAAGAGGCGAGAACTCGGTTCCTAGGGTCGGCAGAAACGAAACAACCCACCACATCCCAATGTGGCCTCTCGTCTGAGCCTTTAGTCATGTTTATCATCATCTCTACACTTACCACGCCAATCTATCATGCTAGATTCATTTCATTGTAAGGCTCCAGTCCGAAGACCGGAGTAGTAGCGTAACAAACTAAGCATGGCTAAGCATAAGAGATAAAGGCTCTCGTGACGCACACATGCCAAACCTAGTTATGCTAGGAGCAGTGGATCAGGGTATCGAGGCTACAAAGGTCGGACATGCAGCAGATAGGGTAACTCTATCTATCGATAAAAGACAGTTGAATCGTATGCGATATGTAGGAACCACAGATAAAACATTTCAGAATCATAGATGAACCAGGTTAGGGCTTGCCTTGTCCCTCAGCGGATGGGTACTGTTCTTCGGTGGCGTTGACGTCGGACTCCGGCTCAGATCCTATCGCGAAGAACCAAACACCGGAAAGGGAAATAAACAATCACCACATGGCATAATGCAATGCGCATCCAATATGATATGTCAGGTTAAAGGAATTCGGTAAACCCTAGGTGCATCATCAAATTAAAGGGGTTCCGACATCGGACACCGCCATATGAGAGGGGTGTATTAGGGTTTTCTAATAAGCTCCACATTTAATGGGTTCAATCATGGATGAAACATGTATAAACGAATAGGAAATGTTTTTCTGATCAATTTGATATATAAATTCATCATTTTCTGAATTAATAAACAATTACTGGAATTAAACAGAATTAAAAAAAGGTTTATTGCGTCATGCTGACGTCATGCTGACGTCAGCACGACCTTGAGCTCTCAGGTCGAGCAGCAATCGGCCAGCTCGGGCCGTAATCGGGCGCGTGCGCGGGGGCATCGGACTCAGCACGACGCGGGGGACCAAATGGTGGCGGCGCCGCCCTCCAATGGTCGCCGGAGCGACCACGGCGGCGGTGGCCGGCGGCAGCGCTTGCAGGCCCGCGTGGCGGCGGCGGTAGAGAGCGAGAGGGAGAGGGCCAGGGGCACGGGGAGGACCGCCTGCTCACCCTGGTGCCTCTGGAGGTGACGGCGAGCGCGGGGGAGGTCGGAATCGGCGGCGAGGTGCGGTGGCCGGCGGCACGGGCGGGGCCCGATTCGGCCGATTCCGGCCCCGTCGGCTTGCGCTGCTGGGCGGAGGAGGTAGAGGGCGTCGCGGCGGACCTCCTGGCGGCGTCGGCTTGGCGCGGGGAGGCGAGTAGAGGCGGCGACGGCGAGCTCTAGCCGGCTAGGGTTTGCTCGGGCGCTGCTCAGAGAGGAGGAGGGGGAAGAAATGGGCGTGCTAGGGTTTGCTCACCGGCGGCGGCGGGCTTTTATCCCCGGCCAGGGGGCGGCGGGGAAGATCCCGGCGGCCGGCTCCATCGGGCGGCCACGGGCGAGCCATGCAGCTCTGCCTGTGCCTGCCTGGGGAAGAAGACAGGGCGATTTTGCGCATAACCCCCTGGGTTTTGGGAAATTCCCGGAAGTTTTAAAACGAGGAGAGAAATAGGGAATTTCTAGGGTGTTTTGACCCAAGATTTTGAGGGGATTTTTGCACAAATTTTATTAGAGCAAACTACAAATTTTGGCAACATTATTTCAACACTTTTTGTTGCAAAAATTCTCAATTTAAATGCAAATGCATGCATGCTTTTGAGCAACTAACAACATTTATTTGATTAACAAAGTGGTTCTGTTACAACTCTACCCCCCTTACAAGAATCTCGTCCCCGAGATTCCTAAGTTTTAGAAAAGAAGACAGGGTACTCAGATCGGAGACGATCCTCTCGTTCCCAGGTTGCTTCGACTCAGAGTGATGAGACCATTGAACTTTCGGGAATTTGATGGTTTGACGCCGAGTTTTACGCTCAGCTTCATCAAGGATACGGATAGGATACTCTCGATAGGTCGGATCCTCTTGGAGATCAAGTGTTTCGTGATCAACACCACGGATGGGATCTTTGAAGCAACGTTTGAGTTGGGAGACATGGAAGACGTCATGAACTTCAGGGAAAAGTTGGAGGGAGTTCCAACTTGTAGGCAAGTGTACCTCGTTTTGCAAGGATGCGGAAAGGACCAACATAGCGAGGAGCTAGTTTGCCTTTTATACCGAAACGATGGACACCTCTTAAAGGAGTGACTCGAAGATAAGCTTGCTCGCCAACTTCATAGTGAACTTCTTGATGATGACGATCATAATTACTCTTTTGACGAGACTGAGCAGCTTTCAAACGTTCTCGGATAATGCCAACTTGATCTTCGGCTTCCTTGATCATGTCCGGTCCAAAGAACTGTCTTTCACCGGTTTCGACCAATTCAGAGGGGTTCGACATTTCCGTCCATAAAGAGCTTCAAAAGGCGCCATGCCCAGACTAGACTGGAAGCTGTTGTTATAGGAGAATTCAGCAAATGGAAGGCATTTTTCCCAATTCTTGCCGAAGGATATAACACAGGCTCTGAGCATGTCTTCAAGGATTTGATTCACCCTTTCGGTTTGACCACCGGTTTGAGGATGATAGGCCGTGCTGAAGGAAAGATTTGTCCCCATGGAGTTTTGAAGGCTTTCCCAGAATTTCGAGGTAAACAAGCTTCCACGATCAGAGATGATCTTCTTCGGAACACCGTGAAGAGAGACTATCCGGGATATATAGAGATCTGCTAGTTGACTAGCACGAATACTTTCTCGAACAGGGAGAAAGTGAGCAACTTTGGATAGACGATCCACCACTACCCATATGGAATCATTTCCCTTTGGAGTTTTGGGAAGTCCGGTAATGAAATCCATGCCAATTTCATCCCATTTCCATTCGGGAGTAGATATAGGTTGAAGAGTACCAGCTGGTCTTTGATGCTCAGCTTTCACACGACGGCAAACGTCGCATTCAGCTACGAAGCGAGCAATTTCTCTTTTCATCCGGGTCCACCAGAACCTTTGGCGAAGATCCTGGTACATCTTTGTACTTCCAGGATGAATAGATAGAGGAGACTCATGAGCTTCTCGGAGAATCAGCTCTCTCAGATTCTTTTTCTTCGGCACCACCAAGCGGTTACCAAAGTAAACAACACCTTGATCGTTGACGGAGAAACATTTAGCATCTCCGCTAGCAATGTTCTCTTTGATCTTAGTGATACCCAAATCACGCTTCGAGCGGCTTTGATCTGGTCTTCAAGAGAGGGTTTCACCTCTAAGTTAGCAAGGTATCCCTGAGGAACAACCTCAAGATTGAGTCGTGCAAATTCCTCATGGAGGGCAGGTTGATATTGCTTGATCATCAGATTGTTGCAATATGACTTCCGACTTAGCGCGTCGAGCAACGACGTTGGCCTTGCCGGGCTGATAGTTAAGACCCAAATCATAGTCCTTGATGAGTTCCAACCATCTTGTCTGCCTGAGATTCAGATCTGGTTGGGTAAAGAGATACTTCAGGCTTTGATGATCCGAGTACAACTTGCAACGATTACCGTAAAGGTAGGGTCGCCATTGCTTAAGAGCATGGACCACAGCTGCAAGCTCTAGATCATGAGTTGGATAATTGAGCTCATGTGGTTTCAACTGTCGAGAGGCATAAGCCACTACATGGCCATCTTGCATCAACACACATCCGAGCCCTTGAAGAGATGCATCACAGAAGATGACAAAGTCTTTGCTTGTGTCTGGAAGGACAAGTACCGGAGCGGTAGTCGACTTTATTTTCGGTGTCCGGAAACTTTCTTCAGACCTTTTCTCGACCACTCAAACTTCTTATCTTTCTTCGAAGATCAGTCATTGGTTTGGCGATCTTGGAGAAATTCTCGATGTATCGACGGTAATAACCCGCCAATCCAAGAAAACTCCGAATCTCTTTGGCTGACTTAGGAGTCTTCCGATCAAGAACGGATTGAACTTTATCCGGAATGATCTGCAACACCTCTTGCAGAGACCACATGGCCAAGAAAGATGAGCTCTTGTAGCCAGAACTCACATTTTGAAAACTTGGCATAAAGACGATGTTCACGAAGCTTTGTCAGCACCAAACGCAAGTGTTCGGTGTGTTCTTCTTCGGTTTTGGAGTAGACCAGAATATCATCAATGTAGATAATGACGAATTTGTCAAGATACTCCATAAACACTGAGTTCATGAGCCGCATAAAAGTGGCTGGAGCATTTGTGAGACCAAAGGACATGACGGTGTACTCGTAAAGACCATAACGAGTCATGAACGCCTTTTTGGAATGTCCTCCGTTCGGATTTTGATTTGATGGTAGCCTGATCTCAAATCCATCTTGGAAAAGACTGTGGCACCACTCAATTGATCGAAAAGATCATTGATTCGAGGTAGAGGATACTTGTTCTTGATGGTTACTGCATTGAGCGGCCGGTAATCAACAACCAGACGCGGAACATTGGTATCCCTCTTCTTGACAAAGAGTGCGGGACATCCCCAAGAAGAAGTACTAGGTTGGATGTATCTTTTCCCTTCTAACTCTTCCAGCTGCTTCTTCAGTTCAACCAACTCTTCTCGAGGCATACGATAAGGACGTCGAGAAACAGGGAGCGGTGCTAGGAACCAGCTCGATGACAAACTCCACGCTTCGATCAGGTGGCATGCCAGGTAATTCTTCCGGAAAAACATCAGGGAAGTCACAAACCACCGGAACATCAGAAATTTCAAGCGGAGGTAAGACGTCAAGGGCATACAACTCAGCATCAGGAATATGTACTGCTGATGGAGATGTTGCTGCCGAAGACCAATACGTAATGGAGCTTCGGAAAGATCGGTTAGAGTGAGAGACCTGGCTGCACAATCAAGGACAGCCTGATATTTAGCTAGCCAATCCATGCCCAAAATGATATCGATGTCGGTTGACTTGAGGGCAATGAGGGGAATCGGAAAAAGAAGATATCCAATCTCAATTTTATTCCCATGAGTAACCATATTGGTACGCCAAGTGGAACCCGGGACTGAACCATTAGGGTAGAGGGCAACTTCACAAAGGTTATCCCATGCAATTGGGCAAACTCTTGGGATATGAATGAATGCGATGCTCCGGAATCAAACGAACCTGTAGCTATAATGGAGTTGATTCGAGCGTACCCATTATGACGCTTGGATCCGCTCGGCTTCTTCAGCGAGTGACATGGGTCGACGACCACGACCAGCAACTTCAGGCTTGGTAAACTTCTTTGTTGGTGGAGCACCACGAACAGAAGTATTGTGGGGGCACTCTTTCATGTAGTGACCAGGTTGACCACAAGTGAAGCACGCACCAGTGCCTGGAGTACCCATAGCAGAACGATAGTTTGTTCCACCTGCATTGATTGCAGGAGCACTTGGTGTTTGTGGACGAGGAGCATAACCAGAAGACTTTGGTGCATAAGGAGCACGAGGCACAGCACTGTATGGAATGAAAACACGACGGCGCTGATTGCCTGATCCAGAAGACTGAGAAGTATCTCGAGGACGCTTGCGGGTTTCCTCATACTCCACCTTTCCTCTTTCTGCCTTCATAGCCTTGTTGACAAGATCTTGGCAGGTTGGGAAGTCCAGGAGATGAAGATCTCGACGAAGCTCAGGATCAAGTCCCTTGCGGAACAAGGCTTGCTTCTTGGCATCAGTGGAAGTTTCTTCAGGAGCATAGCATGCAAGGCGATAGAAATTACCTTGATAGTCACAGATAGAACCACTGCCCTGCGTCAGCTTCAGAAACTCTTCTCTTTTCTCATCCATCAGACCCTCTGGGATATGATATGCACGGAAAGCAGCTTTGAACTCTTGCCAAGTCACGACATGACCGGCAGGCTGCATCAACAGAAAGTTTTCCCACCATGAACCAGCAGCTCCTTCAAGATGGTAGGTGGCAAAGTTCACCCAATCTGCTTGAGCAGCGTGGGCAACCTCAAGCTTGCGCTCGATGGTACGGAGCCAGTAGTCAGCATCAAGTGGCTCAGTGGAATAACTGAACACTGGTGGGGTGAGGCGGATGAAGCTTCGATCCCCACTTGTTCCTCATGACGCCGAGCCGTGTTACGCTCAATCCTTTCAAGGAGCCTAATGTTGTCTGCGCGATTGGCTTCATACATGGCCATAAGTTGGACCATAGAAGGAGGAGGAGGAAGGTCGAGGATTCTCCTCGTGGCCATCTCCACGACCATTGCCACGGCCATGACCACGACCACGGCCGGCACCACTTCTAGTACCGCCGACATCCTGAGGAGAAGACAAAAACCATGAGACACGGATTCACCGGAAAGATTCAACAGAAGGATAGCATATATCGAATGCAATGAGCATGCTGAGAAGACATGTGATATGAAGATATATCATCGTATCGATCATAGTAGTTAAACAAGCATACAAAATGTACACACTACTAACCGACTCACAAACCATGAAGATGGAATGCAAAGATGACATACCATCACCATGTCACATAAAGGCAAACAATTGGATGCTAAGCACCCGAAGCAAGAATAAAGGAACAATGCTTCAGATTAACTCGGGCATTCTGGAAACTCTGAGACAAGCAACCAGATACGGAGTACTGGAGAAAAATAACCCAAACCCGTGTATCCTAGATATTGAATTGATAGGAAAGAAGAGAAACCTTTTTCCAATCAAAACCGAGATAAGATGACTCGAGCATAGAGTGACACCAGGTAAGGAGTAAAAAGAATCCTATTCAGAGTTTTGCAAATAAACTTTAGCTTTCAAATAGTTTTCGCAACAACTAGACTCAACATCGACCAGTGAACAAGGGTTTCCTACAGGTAGTCCTGCTCTGATACCAAAACCTGTGGCACCCCGGGATCAGGGTTAGACAAATACCAGATCTTCGTCCGACATAAGCCTAACCTTGAGCTCGAGAGACTACAGTGAGAGAATCGGTAACACAACAGTGACTCTACGACTCAAAAGAATATATTACAACTCTTAACGAGTAAGATCCAAATTATTACACGCAGAGGTCACCGACCCAACATTCAACAAGCAACGGAAGCAAATTATGTTATTCTAAATAACAAGATAGCAAAGGGCTTAAGAAGCCATAACATAAAGCGACGTCCCAGCCCATAAGTCGCAGGCTGCTGCCTGGGAACTGCAAACTAACCATCGATGTTAACGTAGAAACCACCTTCGGCTGTACCAACTTCATCTGAAACAAAAGCATGCAAAGCTGAGTACAGGGACTCAGCAAGACTTAGTACAACCTTTTAGCAAAGCGGGTATGCGGGCTTTCGGTAGATCTTCCTTTGCGTAAAGCCGGTTTTGCTTTGTAAGATAAGAGAAGAGAAGCTCGACTACTCAGAACCTTTGAAAGGGGATAAGAGAGCGACATCTCCATCTCTATTGATCAACATATAGTATCCACCAATCTTCATCATCTCGAACCACTATCCTCGGATTACCCCCTCAACACCCGGAGAAGATATCCGTAAACACACATTGATTGCCAAATTTTACGATTAGGTTCATGTTCTCTATGATCTCCACGTCCGTTCCCAAGTCGTCCGTAACCGTCGACACGGCTTTTCGAAAAGATTCATAACCCTGCAGGGGTGCACAACTTTACCCACACGCGCCAACCGACTCTTAATGCCAATATATATTAGCTCTCTTCCTTGGAGAGCCGGCAGAGGATGGTCGACCAGGACCTTTACCTTGCTGTCGCCGAGACCATGAGTCACGCGCTAAGGATTGTTTCGCCGTAACGGGTCAAGTCCCGAAGTCGGTCCTTAACGATGTGAGGCGAGGTGGGTTTCCCCAGAGGCCGCAACCCCCAGCCACCACGGCCACGCTTACCTACCTGTTATGTACCTTTAACCCCCAAGCAAAATTCAATGCATATGACCAGGTAACGCGCAAACTATGTGACTCATGGAATCTACTAGGCAAGTTAGTGAGTCGAGAGGGTACCATAATAGGGCCTCGTGTGGTTGTACGCTCGGTCTTGGTTCGAGAGGCGAGAACTCGGTTCCTAGGGTCGGCAGAAACGAAACAACCCACCACATCCCAATGTGGCCTCTCGTCTGAGCCTTTAGTCATGTTTATCATCATCTCTACACTTACCACGCCAATCTATCATGCTAGATTCATTTCATTGTAAGGCTCCGGTCCGAAGACCGGAGTAGTAGCGTAACAAACTAAGCATGGCTAAGCATAAGAGATAAAGGCTCTCGTGACGCACACATGCCAAACCTAGTTATGCTAGGAGCGAGTGGATCGGGTATCGAGGCTACAAAGGTCGGACATGCAGCGAGATAGGGTAACTCTATCTATCGATAAAAGACAGTTGAATCGTATGCGATATGTAGGAACCACATATAAAACATTTCAGAATCATAGATGAACCAGGTTAGGGCTTGCCTTGTCCCTCAGCGGATGGGTACTGTTCTTCGGTGGCGTTGACGTCGGACTCCGGCTCAGATCCTATCGCGAAGAACCAAACACCGGAAAGGGAAATAAACAATCACCACATGGCATAATGCAATGCGCATCCAATATGATATGTCGGGTTAAAGGAATTCGGTAAACCCTAGGTGCATCATCAAATTAAAGGGGTTCCGACATCGGACACCGCCATATGAGAGGGTGTATTAGGGTTTTCTAATAAGCTCCACATTTAATGGGTTCAATCATGGATGAAACATGTATAAACGAATAGGAAATGTTTTTCCGATCAATTTGATATATAAATTCATCATTTTCTGAATTAATAAACAATTACTGGAATTAAACAGAATTAGAAAAGGTTTATTGCGTCATGCTGACGTCATGCTGACGTCAGCACGACCTTGAGCTCTCAGGTCGAGCAGCAATCGGCCAGCTCGGGCCGTAATCGGGCGCGTGCGCGGGGGCATCGGACTCAGCACGACGCGGGGGACCAAATGGTGGCGGCGCCGCCCTCCAATGGTCGCCGGAGCGACCACGGCGGCGGTGGCCGGCGGCGGCCGCTTGCGGGCCCGCGTGGCGGCGGCGGTAGAGAGCGAGAGGGAGAGGGCCAGGGGCACGGGGAGGACCGCCTGCTCACCCTGGTGCCTCTGGAGGTGACGGCGAGCGCGGGGGACGTCGGAATCGGCGGCGAGGTGCGGTGGCCGGCGGCACGGGCGGGGCCCGATTCGGCCGATTCCGGCCCCGTCGGCTTGCGCTGCTGGGCGGAGGAGGTAGAGGGCGTCGCGGCGGACCTCCTGGCGGCGTCGGCTTGGCGCGGGGAGGCGAGTAGAGGCGGCGACAGCGAGCTCTGGCCGGCTAGGGTTTGCTCGGGCGCTGCTCAGAGAGGAGGAGGGGGAAGAAATGGGCGTGCTAGGGTTTGCTCACCGGCGGCGGCGGGCTTTTATCCCCGGCCAGGGGGCGGCGGGGAAGATCCCGGTGGCCGGCTACATCGGGCGGCCACGGGCGAGCCAGGCAGCTCTGCCTGTGCCTGCCTGGGGAAGAAGACAGGGCGATTTTGCCCATAACCCCCTGGGTTTTGGGAAATTCCCTGGAAGTTTTAAAACAGGAGAGAAATAGGGAATTTCTAGGGTGTTTTGACCCAAGATTTTGAGGGGATTTTTGCACAAATTTTATTAGAGCAAACCACAAATTTTGGCAACATTATTTCAACACTTTTTGTTGCAAAAATTCTCAATTTAAATGCAAATGCATGCATGCTTATGAGCAACTAACAACATTTATTTGATTAACAAAGTGGTTCTGTTACATCGGGTTCCGGACAACAATACGTGTATACAACTTGCAGGTAAGATCATAAAGCAATGAATATCATCATGAATTGATAACATGTTCAGATCTGAGATCATGGCACTCGGGCCCTAGTGACAAGCATTAAGCATAACAAGTTGCAACAATATCATAAAAGTACCAATTACGGACACTAGGCACTATGCCCTAACAATCTTATGCTATTACATGACCAATCTCATCCAATCCCTACCACCCCCTTCAGCCTACAGCGGGGGAATTACTCACACATGGATGTGGGAAACATGGCTGGTCGATGTAGAGGCGTCGGTGGTGATGATGGTGATGATCTCCTCCAATTCCCCGTCCCGGCGGAGTGCCAGAACAGAGTTTCTGGTCCCGAGACGGAGTTTCGCGACGGTGGCGGCGTACTGGATGGTTTCAGGCGACTTCGACTTCTCGTCTCGCGTTTTTAGATCGAAACCCTTAAGTAGTCCAGAGGGGGCGTCAGAGGCTGGCCGAGGGGCCACACGCTAGGGCGGCGCGCCCCCCTACGGGCCGCGCCGGCCTAGTGTCCGGGGGCCTGGGCCTCCCCCAGGCCTGCCCTTCTGGCTCCGTGATTCTTCTGGAAAAATAAGTTCTTCGACATAAATTCCGAGGATTTTCCTGAAAGTTGAATTTCTGCACAAAAACGAGACACCAGAGCAATTCTGCTGAAAACAGCGTTAGTCCGTGTTAGTTGTATCCAAAATACACAAATTAGAGGCAAAACAATAGCAAAAGTGTTCGGGAAAGTGGATACGTTTTGGACGTATCAGTGGGCGCCTTCGAACCAGTGGCGCTCATGGCGGAGCTGGAAGAAGCAGCGATCCTTTTCTTTCCCGTGGCGCTGGGGAGTTTTGTTTCGAGCTTTGGAGACTTAAGAACAGTGGCAATTGCGAGCAGGAAGTAAGGAGGAAGACGAGAAATGGAGCAGGGCGATCTAGTTTAACCCCTGCCTCCCTTTTATAAGGAAGAAATTAATTCAGATCTCGACTGTCAAAAACGCATCGCTAAAAATGGACGGAAATCTAACTCTACACATGTCGCAAGAGGAGAGAAACCGGCGGCCCACTACCCCCACTACGCACAAAAATCAAGGAAACGCCTCAGTCAAACCGCAAGGTCCGGTCATTTCCTAACTGACCGCGCAAACGTGGAGTGGGCCCATTAGGTCACGTCCTATCAGTCACGCCGCAGAAGTTGCCACGCTGATGATGACGTCATCAAAATCATCGGCTCCTCTATAATGGAGCACCCGAATAATATTGGAACTCAAAGAAACTTACGATATTCGACTCAGAAACTTATAGCCTACGCATGACTATTTCGCAGTCATCCACGGGTTTAGGGACTACACCCATTGAGAATGCTGGTCGAGCACCCGATAAAAAGATAGAAGCCTCGTTGACAAAAACTATTCAAGGAAGAACGATATCAAAGGTTCTAGCAATCCGGGTTCGAGCCCGGGGACTTGAACATGTGTAGGGTAACGCTATTTTGCTTTGGCAGTTACCCAATCTCGGTTCGCCGAGTAAACCTGGGCTCGTTACTCTCATCCCTTACGTATGATCGATCATTCGGCTTCTCTCTAAGTCCACATTCCTTAAGGACCTGATGCATTCGAAAGACATCGGATCAAGAAGAAGAGTTTAGCACCCTACCTTTTAATAAAGGTAAGATACCTGTGTATAGTGCTATTCCCGAGATCACTGATAGCACACACATTACAAAATATAGTAATCATTGCAATAATATCAAATTACTACATCTTTGATCCAGAGGGTAAACTAAAACCTTACAAATTGCATAGTCACATGGACTAGCTCAACAATGTTCAGAACAAACACAGCGGAAAGTAAATCATTAATGAGCCTTCATCATCTTCATGTGCCACATGCAATCATGTTGGAATGTAGACTCAAGATCCTACCACGTACTTGTCCTCAGAAAATCCTGCATGTTTGAATATGCAGCCCCACGAATGGAGGTCAGTACAATGATGTACTGGCAAATGACACTTATATGGTGGCATTTTTAGGCATGACTATCTACATGATATTTGGCTAGTGGAGTTTAGGCAAATTTGCATAAAGCCAATTTTATCCTATGTTTTTCAAAACAAAACATTTTGTAACTCTTGAAAAAGATTTTTACAAAAGGGGCACAAAGTCGAGATGACTCCCACGTCACCACCACATACCATGGTTTTCACTTCCAGGTATGTAGCCCTGGGGACACTCAACTAGGATAATCCTCAGGTCACCACCACATACCATGGTTCACTCCCAGGTATGTAGCCCTGGGAAAATCCCGTCCTGTGATTGTTTCTACACAAATTTTTAATCATTCAGAAAAGGTGATGAGATTATTCCGTACTTCCTTGTATAGAGACTCAAATTGTCCATAACCGGGGACACGGCTAAGATCTTAGTTTTAACTCTGCAGAGGTTGTGCACTTTCACCTTACGACCCATTCTACCCAGAGAGAAGAATGAGACGAGACCTTTCAGAAGGAGAGAGCAACCATACCAGCAAGACCCGTTCCCACCTATAATTCTGCTACCAGCCAATGTCTTGCAACAAGTTGAACCCTCACATCTTACTAAATCAAGACAGAGCCCATAATATCATAAGGCTTCACTGGAAGTACACTAAACACGGAAGACATAGCAATCTCTTTGTTCCTAGGTGGCAAACCACAAGTGCACTCACCCCCCAGGTCACCACCACATACTATGGTTCACTCCCATGTATGTAGCCCCAGGTAGCCACTCAACATAATCCAAAGCCACACCGATTCCACCCAGGTGTTTCATTAAGGTTATTAACTTTAAATTTTACAAACAACACTTTAACCAACAAATGAAACAAAGCATTGGCATCATTTTTAAACCTCTTCTGATAATCCTAGCAAGTTGTGTTTAAGGGGTGGCTACACACTACTAGGATCTAAGCATAGCATAATACTTTTCTTTTGAAAACAAAATCCTACCATGCATACTAGTTTCAAAACACTAATGCATGATATAAAATAGGTAGGATTTGAGTGTCACTTGCCTTTTTTATGGTCGAAGCGCGTTCACTTCTCTTAATCAAAATACGTGCCTCTCCGTACGAATTATAATATAAAATATAGCACAACATAAACACACCATTCAACAACAATAAAATCAAACCAAGGAAACAACAAGTAGTTATTCATTGTGTTTTAGTCATCGGTTAAAGAAGATATGGCAGGAGGTATGGCTTGCAAGATATGAGTTGGAGATATTGAACGGATGGATCAAATACTTGGAAAGAAAATGATTATCTAAGTCAAGTACTTAGAAGAAAATGATTGATAGGAACCTATGGTCAATGTTTGTTTGCTACTCAGGATTGGGTAATTGAAACGTTCCATGTGATAAAATCACATGAGTCTCAGAATGGCGCGACTCAAAATATTGTTTAGTAAAGTGTGACAACATTTACTAAGATAGTATGAGTTACACATAGGCTTGGGTATGGACTTGTGATATATTGCATTACTCAATTAACTCATTTGTAAATTGAATAGTTCAATATAAACCAATAAGATTAAGTGGGCATGAGGTTGAATATGTATGAATGGTGTTGAAGATGTGGGCTAAAGATGCTAATGGATATCAAGGGTTCAAAATATGTGCTATGTAGTAGAGTATCTCAACACACATTTGCACAAGGTAAAGTCTATAGTTAATATTGTCACCATTTACTCAAATAACCCAATTGTTAATTGAATACTATGGACTAAGATAATATGATTTGGATAGATGTGAACACTGGAGCATGATGGAAGTATTCAACTGAACTAAACAGAAGTTCTACTAGATATGGAGTTTCAAAATGACTGTTAGTCAAAGGGATCAACTTATAATGTTTTATAGATTTTAAGTTATGCCAAAATTACTCAAATCCTCATATTTGAATTTGAATATTTTGCAAAGTGATTCAAATATTTTGGACAACAGTGCTATGGGATAGAGTACTTTTAAAACAAGACTTATGTAATTAGGTTCACTCCAAAAACATTTTTATAACTCAAGTTATGATCAAAATAGTGATTTCAACGAATTTGAACGCACTAAGTTTGTGCATATAATAACTTTGATATTTTCTGATTTCATGATGTTCCACATGTTCTAAGGATACCAGAGACTACAAAATTGTTAATTTTGGTCGAGTAGGTTATTTGATATAATTTTTATAGTGAAAAAGGATCAATTAAATCATTTGAATTATGATTCTAAAACTAATACATAACACATACAGTATTCTTGCATATTTGGATTCTACGTGTTATAAGCTTTTCACCGATATAAAGTTTGCAAATTTTGGACCTCTGGATGATTTTATAATGAATTTCTAAGTTGAACACATAATCTGATATTTAAAATTAAATTTAAAACAAGTTTGACCGAGTTTGACTGAGACGCTGACTGTACCACTGACTGTACTGCTGACTGTACCGCTGACTGTACTGCTAACTGTAGTTTGACTTTGACCAGACTGTGTTGACTATGCTGATGTCATGATGATGTCATAAAGGTTGACAGAAAACTTTACTCAGATGGAAAAACTTTCTACATCAATCAATGTTGTATAGAATTAAGGGATTTCTATTTTCGTGCCCTCGGTTCCTTAGTTGTGCTCAGTTTTCCCCAGCTCCTTAGTTTTTCCTCAGTTTTCCCCAAGACCTTGTCTGAAACCATCACAGGTGCTGTAACGGCCGGTTGCCCGACGGTTGACCATTATCTTCTGACTAGTGGGGCCACGTAGAGCCCGCAAAGACACGTCGGACCATCCATCTTTGTTTAACTGTAAGCATCGCAGTATCCCTGACCAAAACGCGCACGAGTGGGGCTTCGGTATATCGAATGACAAGTGGGCCATGGCGCTGATACAAGGGGCAATACACGGGTAGGAATAGATTTTTAAACGGAGCTCTACGAGCGATGGCACGGAGGAGGTGGCTCGCGGGGTGCCGAGATGAGATCGACGTCCACAAAGAACCGCATGAGGCGAGACCGGACGCATTAGACAGATATGAACTAGACGCGTTTAACCATGCAAAGAAGAGAAGAAATGGTCGACGACATCGACGACCACCTCAAAACTTTGACCGACCGTGTCGGACACGAACGCGAGCAATGTAGAGAAAACTAGTGTCTCTCCTTTCCGGCGTGTATAGGTGGGTGCTAGGAGAGTGTGGTGGCGAAGGGAAAGACCTCGCGGCGGTCCGTGGCGTCCAGCATAGCGGGTCGGCGTGGCCGTGCCCACGGCCGGCGTGCATGCATGATCGGCATTGGCATCGGCATGTACGTTCGGCATTGGCCTCGGCGGTATCTCCGGTGTGTCGCTGATCGAATGAGGGGACGGGATTGAGGGTGCATCCCGACGTTGACCTAGCAGATGGCGGCGAGCATAGCCGTTCCGACCATGCCGATATCGGCATCGGCATCGTTTGGAGGCTGTGGTGCTCGAATCAAGTTGGGATTTGTTTCTTGTAGGCCAAAATGAATTTGAAACAAGTTTCATGTTGAAGGTTAGGTAACGAAAGTTTGTAACTATCCCAAAATTATACTAGCGCCATGGTGAGGTTCTTTTTGATAGAGCTATACGGTTGGGCAAACTTTTTTGACACTTTTTAGATAGGGTTCCTTGTTGTTACACGTATGGCATCATGTATGGAAAATTTGGGGTCATTTGGAGATGTTCGAAAAATCACTTTGCTTAAGCGCATGCCGTTTCGTCTCACTGAAACCAGCTTTTCTAACAAGGTGATTTTTTCTACCTTCTCTAAATGACCTCAAATTTCATACAACTGATCTTCTATACATAGATAGATAGATTGTTTCGTTTTTACATTTTTCGAACTTTTTATTTCCCTTTACAATACCCAATTGATTTTCCGGTCAAAACCTCGAAAAACAGCATCATGTATGGCATCATTTTCACCCTAAATTTTCTGAAACTTTCCCTTTTAGATATTCCTTGTTGTTATAGGTATGCCATCATGTATGCCAAACTTGGTTAGGTCTCACTCGAAACCAGCTTTTGTAACAAATTAGGTTTTTTCTGCGTGAAAAGTAATGGCTACAACAAATTGTTGATGGTTTATCATTTTTTTGCGTGAAAAGTAATGGCTACAACAAATTGTTGATGGTTTATCATTTTTTGCGTGATAAGTAATGGCTACAACAAATTGTTGATGGTTTATCATTTTTTGCGTGAAAAGTAATGGCAACAACAAATCGGTGATGGTTTATCATATTTTTTGCGTGAAAAGTAATGGCAACAACAAATTGTTGATGGTTTATCATTTTTTGCGTAAAAGTAATGGCTACAACAAATTGTTGATGGTTTATCATTTTTTGCGTGAAATGTAATGGCAACAACAAATCGGTGATGGTTTATCATTTTTTTTTTGCGTGAAAAGTAATGGCTACAACAAATTGTTGATGGTTTATCAATTTTTTGCGTGAAAAGTAATGGCAACAACAAATCGGTGATGGTTTATCATTTTTTTTGCGTGAAAAGTAATGGTAACAACAAATCGGTGATGGTTTATCATTTTTTGCGTGAAAAATAACGCCTAAAACAGTTTATAATTTTTAGCGCGTGAAAAATAATACGTAAAACCGCCCTTCAGCAAGCTAATTAACCGCCAACAGAGAGAGAGAGGGGTTATCCTGCCCGTTCCCTATATCATACGATCAACGGTCGGTGGGCACGATCCGCGTGACATGGGCTAGACCAATCGGAGCGATGATGCACGTCTGCGAGAATTTGTGAAGAGAGAGGGCAAAACCGAGTACTATCAAGAAACCAAGGGCACTCGAGTAGTAAATAGACTAAGGGATTCAAATATGAGATTTAAAAAATGGAAAATGCGTGTTTTGTACAATGAAACCCATCTTGGCCTACCTCAAACTATTTGCAATACCAATATACATCGGTGTGAGAATTGTGGCCTCATTTAGACAAAGTATGATTTGGGGGAAGCTGTTTTGGGAAGGGCTTATTGTGGAAAACCATGCACCTTCATAGCTACTAGGTGATTTGAGAAGTGGCAATTTGTGGTAAAACTTGATTTATCTATGATTTATCTATGATTTGAGAAGTGTCAATTTGTGGTAAAGACTCCATGAGTAAGTGCCACTCTTTTTAGGATTTTTTTGCACATTAAATGACTCATTTAACTAGTTAATCCCATTTGTTGACTCTCTGTTGACCAGCCACTTGAGGGTAAAACCGAGTATATTGCACTAGCCAGTATTAGCACTCGAGGGGAAAATTGAGCACACAAAAAATGCTAGTATAAGACTCGAGGGTATACCTGAGTATATCTAAATTTCCGGGGTTAGACTCGAGGACACGTGCAATTGTTGACGCGTAGACGCGGGTCGCGGTGGAGAAGTCGAGACGTGCAATCGTGGACGCGTGTCGCGTTGCGAAGTCCAAGACGTGCGGACGTGCACCCGTGCACGCGTAGGACGCGGGTCGCATTAACCACCCCTCGCCTTTATAGACGCCTCCTCGCACCTGTCTCTGTCACTCTCACTCGCTCACGCATCGCCAACTCTCTCCCACGTCCCATCATCTTCTCCAAAGCAAAAACCCTCTCCCTCTCCCTCTTCCTCTTCCTCTTCCTCCGCCGGAGAGATGGACAAGGAGAATGCCAATCCCATCGTCGAGGTTGGCTCGAAGCGCGACGCCTCCATCTTCGGCCCCGTCCCTCGACGGACGACGCCGCCGCCGCCGCCGCCGCCGCCGCCGGTGCATCGGAGGCTGCTGCCGCCGGTGGCAGTCAGATCCCGGCGGGATGGGACCCCTACGACCCCGTGCCGTACGTCCCGCCCCCGAACCCCTACGACACCTCCCTGGAGGACCCATGGAACGAGGTAACTACGGTTTGCTTCCTTTTTTGTTCCCCATTCCTTTTTGAACCCTATTTTTTCTGGTGTAGATGGATCTGTAGATGGATCAGTATTGGGCTAATATTTGCGCCGATTTTATTCCATTTTGTTTTGATCACTTCTTGATTTGGGGTTCGGCTGTTCGGTTAATTTATGCAAGTAATATTGGATCTCAATCAGTTAATTTATGCAAGTAATCATGGGATCTCAATCGGTTATTTTATGCACTAATCAAAAGATATCAACCGTTTAATTTTGCAAATAATCTCGAATGTGTTCAAGTTCGGATCTAGTTCAGATCTAGAATCTGTTTCTTTGCCTATGATGAATGGTTGGGCACAAATTTTTACGAGGAGGGTTCAGCGAACCATTGCTGTGTACAAATCACGTTGTGCATGAGCTTTAGTTCGCTTACCCCTTCCCCGTAGATATATAATCATGTCCACTCTAACCGAGGCTGAC
Organism: Lolium rigidum; assembly: GCF_022539505.1. NCBI lineage: Eukaryota > Viridiplantae > Streptophyta > Magnoliopsida > Poales > Poaceae > Lolium > Lolium rigidum. The sequence goes on along the minus strand of NC_061510.1, from coordinate 160,344,462 downwards.
TCTGTTTTTCTTAACTTTGTTATCATGTACGTTAGTCATCGTTGCAACTCATTCACTAGTTTCTGTTTGATATGGATCAGATGTCCGGCAGCGACGTCGGCAGCGACGAAGAGCGAGGAGGACGTCAAGACTCGCCAGTGCTCGCGGAGGTCTGCAGGTCGGCCGATACATCTCCTACTTCGCCAAGGAGGTGTACGAGTGCCCCTTCTGCACCAGGAGACTCGGCGCCACGGACTTCAACTGCCTCGTCACGCATGCTGAGAACATCGGCAACACCTTCCCCAAGGTCGGCACGACGGTGAACGTCCACTCCTTCCGCGCCAAGCACAGGGCGCTCGGCATGCACCTCCGCAGCTTGCAGCGGGTGGAGATCTCCGCCGGGCGCATGCCTCCGCTCAAGCCCAAGGCTCCCAAGGGGAGCAAGAGCAACAAGTGGAGGGAGAGCCGGATGGGGTAGGCGGAGTCCCGGACGTGTGCCGCTGCTGCCGCTCGCCTCCTAGTTTGTTGTTGGGATCCCTTTGTTGTTAGCTAGGGATCCCTTGTTGTTATGTTAGTATGATGGTGCTCGTGAAGAACTCGTTACTATGTTGGCTGCTGTGTATGCAGCCTATTATCTATCCATATTATCTAGGGATTATCTATCCCTAGTCTACTATATTTTGTTGGCCGTACTTAGTTTTCTTGATTTACTATGACTGTGAATTTATCGTACATTATCCTGGAGATTTGCTTCTAGATTTAACTACATACATATGAACCGGAGGGAGTACTAGATTTGCTGCCATATTGGGCAAACAACGAGGGCCAAAAGGCACAAATAATTGAAGAAAGTCGAAATGCAAGCTTCTCTAGATTTTATACTAATTTGGTGAAAAGGACGGAGAGAAAGAGGGAAAAAGGTGCACTTAATAGGGATGCCAATTTGGGGCCGAGAGAGACAGAACCCAGCTCTCCGCTCACGTGCAACCAAACGCTTCTCGTCCTGTCCCACACGGGCCCTTTCTACCAGCCCCACGCGACGCGGGCCCACACGACTCGGCCCCACAAGACGCGGCCCCACACGTGACGGAACGGTCAACTAAACGGGAATCCTGCCGTCCGAGTCGCTTCGCGGGTTTCAAACAAGGGCTTGGGGAAAACTGAGGAAAAACTAAGGAGCTGGGGAAAACTGAGTACAACTAAGGACCGGAGGGCACGAAAATAGAAATCCCTAGAATTAATAGATCTATCTAACACACAAATTACTTTTCGTAACGGAATAATGAGATTGACAAGATCTGGGTTATACCTTATAAGATATGAATCTTGTAATACATTTTTCTTTTTTCTCGGTGAACGAAATAAGGTGAGACTTGCGGCAGTTGAAAGATCTTGACGAGAGGGACAACTTCCGTGTTGAACGCACGACGATTCGGGATAGTTATGAAACTCGATTTGACTCCGATTGACTTGAAATAGATCTGTAGATGAGCGATAAATCGGTACTTCAAATCGAAAAACTTCCAACATGAAAATTGTAGAGGATGGTCAGATCTACATACTCACAAAAGGAATTTGGATTTCGTAAAACGAGCACGAACTAATTGAGAATTCCCTTTGTTAGATTTGACGCCTTGCGATGCGAAATTATCCGTGTATGGTGAACGAAAAGAGATGAGATTGGCCAGGATTGAAAGATCTCGACGAGATCTACAACTTTCGTGTAGAGCCCGGCGATTTGAGGTGGTTTTGGTGGTCAAAACAACGAGTTAAGATTTCGTTGATCTAGGGTTTCGAGAGGAGAAAAGGGAAAACGAAACTGCGACGTGGTTGTGGCTTTATATAGAGCATAGGTCGGTGGAAAAAGTGAGCCTTAAAGTTAGAAACGCGTAGAAACAAACGGATCTAAAATCGGAGTTATATAGCTTAATAAAAATTGATTTAAGTAGAGATAAGTTGTGCCAAAACGAATTTGGTTCGTGCCCTGGAGGGACACGACCGACTCGGTCGTACGGTCCGGCTGGGCTGGTCGGCTGAGTGGGCCTGGCTGGCCGGCCCAGTTCGGCTGTCTTTTTTTCCTGTTTTTTCTTTTCCTTTTTTACTTGTTTCTTTTATAATATGAGTTTCGTAAATCCGATTTGAGTGAATCAAATTTCTATAAGTTTGTAAAATTATTTATCTTATTATAGGATAACACAAATACTTAAACTTTATAAATTATTATTTTATATCATTTTATTGCTACTATGCCATTAAGGTTATGTGTGAATAGTTTGAACATACCTATACCAAACAAGTTTATAAAAAATGGTAAAAATCAAAATAGTGTTTTAGGATAACAAGGAACCTATTTAAAATCCATTCGTGAAAATAAAATAATAATTATATGCACTTAGCCTAAGTGGCTACTTTGGCAATATAGTTTTCTATAGTTTTATTTTTCTTAAATAAAAATCCATTAAGGATATGAAAACATTGAAAATCAAAATATGTTTGATTTTGAAAATACTTGAAACCAAAAGTATTTGGAAACCAATAGTTTGTAAAATACGTTTAAATAACTCCAAAAGTTTTAATTCTTTGTGGATTTTCAATCAAGTTCAAACAATCAAGCATTAAATTTATTTTTATTTACATTCCAAAATTTAGAAAATTTCGGGATGTGACAGACTACCACCCTTAAAAGAAATCTCATCCTCAAGATTTGAGTAAGGCTAGAAATAAAAGGTTTTGGGTTCAGGTTTTCTAGAAGGTTCATACTCACTAATACTTCCTTTTCGAACATCTGCGAGGAAATGTCTGATGTTAACATTGAGCTTTGAAAATGTTGCACTAAACCATATGCGGTTATACCATCAATCGTATCCATTCTTATGAGAGCACTCATCCCATGGGTATTATCTTTTACATGACTATACTCAGGGGGAACTTGTGATTCCTTCTCCAAATACCATCTCATGCGGCACCTGGTGTAAATTCATAATCCAAGGGTATGGCTTCTACCACCCTTAAAAGAAACTTTTGTAGGCAGTCTTAGGTCTTGGGTTTTGGCTAAGTTTATCTTGGATATGACTTGGCACTGGGTCATGTTTTGAAACACCTATGGATTATGACTTCTGAGTTAATGTCCACTAGGAAAATGTTTATTCACATATAGTGAACCACATATCACTTCCCGGGATTTTAGTAGGCCTTTTTTCATGGTTGGGTTTCTAATCCAAATGGTTGGTTGTTGAACTAATTTTTACACTAAGGGGTCACTCTTCGGGTAATCAGGAGATCAAGATGAGAAAACATCATGACATCCTTCTTCTTCTTTTTCTTCTTGGTGTCTTCGACTGTCTTCCACTACCCCTAAACTAGTGGCTAGATCTTCAAACTAAACGTAGTCCTACGCTTGGCAACACTTGCCTACTACAAGGGTATAATATTTCTCCACCCTAAGGTTTAGGCTTATTCGCCGACATCTCTTTTATAGGTATATCTCTCTAGATTCGCAAAGTCAACATTACGAAAGTGAATGATAAGAGTAGTAGGAATGGTGATCAATCCATCCTGCACCCAGATCATTACTCCGTAATTGATTTATTGAATCTCGCATATATTCTAACACTTGGTCAACCTCACAAGTTTGACAAATACCTCCATGGAGAATTGAATCAATATTTCAGTCCCTATTATTGAACTATTTTGAAAACATTTCTATCGATCCTTAACTACGGTTTTGCGTATCTCACACTCTTTGGTTCTTCATCTTGATAGGAACATCAAGGTTGGTTTCACTACTATTGTCTTCAGGGCAAGTTGCCGAGAAAATATTCTCTGGGTTGGGTATAGATGAGAATAGATAGAAAGATTCTAAAGAAGATTTCCTACCCAACACATTAGATAAAAGCAAAACATCTTACAAACAACATCTAACAAGCATCAAGCAACATGGTTAAACACAAAAAAACTAGCATGGTCATACCTCAATTTGGTATGATCAATACTTTGTTACTTTCTCGTTGCTTCGCTAGAATAAAACTAATGGTGGTCTGATACGTCTCAAACGTATCTATAATTTCTTATGTTCCATGCTACTTTTATGATGATACTCACATGTTTTATACACATTATATGTCATATTTATGCATTTTCCGGAACTAACTGACATGGGCATACCCTTCGGGTACCCATTATTAGTATACCTGGCTCGGCCCAATATGGAGAAGACCAAATATGGAGAAGGCCCAACAAGGCAACCCGAAGAAGTAGTCGACTAGGACTCTTGTAAAACCCTAGGCTGGTTGCATATATAAAGCTAGCCAGGGCACCCGAAAGAGAGAGGAGAATAGATAGACAGAATATAGACAACACATCTCCGCCTACGGCGGCCCCTGTAAACATACATATGATCATATAGTAGATTGCTAGCAGCACGTAGGGATCCTCCACCGAGGGGACCCGAAGCTGGGTACGTCGTGTGCCTAATCTCGTCCCCGGAATCTCCATCGTCGCTCTCCCGAAACCCTAGTCTACAATACGTAGGCATTGCCGAGGTGTTCCCTCGTCAATTGGCGCCGTCTGTGGGAACTCGCGACGACTGGATTTTGTCATCCGGGCGAGATCCATAAAAATCTTCAACACGTTCAGCTTCAACATCGTCGTCAGCGCGGAAATTTCATCACCACGTACCGGCGGATTTCCTCATCCTCAACGCCGGCGAATATCCTAATACGCGGGTTCGTCATCTAGAAGCTAACGGCGATCGGCTGTATCTCCAAACATGGCAGACCTGCACGGCAGACTACAATCAACGCCCGACGTTTTCAATAAAAGAGTCCTATACAGCAGCACATATCGCCAAACTCACGGAGCGACAAGTCGCTGTACTTTCCTCAGAAATTAGGGATTGGCAAATTTTTTCACTATGAAACGGTGGAAGCATTCAGTCTACGGAGTACATTACATCCAACGAAAAAGCGGATCAAGTCCCGATGATCCGAGCAGGCTAGCGTATGGTCATTATTCGCACCAGAATCAAGTCTCAACTGGATCAGGCATAGTACGCCAACAACTATCGATGAGTAAAGAGCAGAAGCAGCAGCGGCGACGGATCAACAATCAATTTGCAAAAAGAGCTACCGTATACTCATGAGGAATCTGGAGCACCATCGCATGAAGCCAAAAAAAAAAAAAAAAAAAAAAAGAGCCGATCTAGCTGCTAGCTGGGGCTAGTTGGCATACCTACACGCCATCTTCGACGGAGCCGACGAATTAGCAAAATACCAGCGAATCGTCATGTTACATTGACAAAGATACTTCGACTCCGCCGACAGCCAACAACTTCAACTTCAGGAAACTCCGCGCAGATCTATTTTTTTGCGCCGTCATATAACTACAGATCAGAACAAGTTTCGATGACTTCGCCGCGTACAGTCGCATGCTCGGGGGCTCGCCCGCCGCGAACTCGATGATTCTCTCCTACATGCCGACTACTTCCACCGTATCAAATATTTTCGGCTAAACGCCGCACGGCTCCACTGTATCAAGTACATCCGCTTCGTCGACTCCATCTTCCGGACGACCTACTTCCACCTTGACTTCACCGCATCCAACAATAAAGCTAAGTGTTCATCCTCCAATAGTCAATTATTATTTACTTTCACCATACCCAAATACTCGGGGGCTTTGCCATTACAATATTACAACAAATACACTTAACACTGGGGGCTTTGCCATTACTTCGTTACCACAAATATACTCGGTTACTTGGTGAATTTCTTTTCTCCGGCTCTCGATATATCTTCCCCGGCTTAGTGAAATTATCTTCTTCGACTCAGTGGATTCATCTTCTTCGGCTTATTGGATCTTGTCTTCGTCGGATTCATCTTATAAAGTTATAATTGGTTTTCTCTAATACAATAATACCCGACGCAGTTCCGGGTCAGTGAATTTATGAATATTACTGGGTTTATTTTCTTCGGGACAATGGATTCATCTTATATGGTCATCTCGGATTCATCTTCTATGGTTTATTATTGGAAATATTTTATTCGGGACAATGGATTCATCTTATATGGTCATCTTAGATTCATCTTCTATGGCTTATTATTGGAAATATTTTCTTCGGGTCAATGGATTCATCTTATATGGTTATCTTGGATTCATCTTCTACGGTTATGACTGGATTTACTTCCTTCGGGTCAATGGATTCATCCTTTATGATATCAGCGGATTCATCTTCAATATATGCTTCATGGTTAATGGCGTAATCTTCAACGCGGATTCATCTCAAGTATTTCATCTCGGACTTCATCTTCAGTATTTCATCCTTAATGGCCTTCTTTCGGCGACACATATAATACTAGGGGGCTCGACAACAACTTCGCCCCGAGTAACAACTATGACACGGCGTCTAAGCAACAATCGGGACATCACCCCAGCAGTGCTCGGGGGCTCGGCTATCTCTTCATCAACAATTTGGTGGTATCCACTTTCGCTAATTCGGTGGTTTCTACTTCGGCTCAATTTTTCGCTACACTCAAAGACCTCATCGCGCATCGACTCCGTCGTGCCCAATAAGCTAAGTGTTCCTTTATTTCACATAAAGTTAATTATCATTTAATTTCGCCGCACCCGACGCTCGGGGGCTACGCGGCATATATTCACTTTACATATCATCGAATCTGAGCATCTGACACCACATGCGAAAAAGATAGTCAAGGGAAAGATAGAAAAAGTTTATTTATTTGTGCAGGAGAAAGCAAAATTCAAAGAGAGCACCCGACGAAATCTTCTTCAGGGAGGAACCCGATAAAATTGTGAGAGAACCCGACGAAATTTTCTTCAAAAGAGAACCCGATGAAATTTTATTCAGGGAGGACCCGAAGAATTATCCTCAAGGAGGTGCCAAAGAATTATCCTCAAGGAGGTGCCGAAGAATTATACTCAAGGAGGTGCCGAAGAATTATCCTCAAGGAGGTGCCGAAGAATTATACTTAAGGAGGTGCCGAAGAATTATACTCAAGGAGGTGCCGAAGAATTATCCTCAAATAGGACCCGAAGAAATTTTCCTGAAGGAGGAACCCGAAGAATTGTCCTCAAATAGGACCCCAAGAAATTTTTCTGAGAGAGGAACTCGACGAAATTATCATCAAGGAGAAACTAAAAAAAAAAAAAAAAAGAGAGGAGTAGAAAAAAAGGGGAGGGGATGGACAAATCTTCGGGTCCATTGACTCGTCATTTGTTCTGAGCAAGAGCATCGGCGATGTGCCTGACAACAATATAGAAGAACCAATATATTCGGCTGTCTCATCAAGCCCGAGAGAAAAATATAGAAGAACCCGCAAAATGGGTCATTGCATCAGCCGAACAAGGCACTCGACAATATATTCTCAGAACGCCAAAGTTGCGATCAATTTCCGAATGCCGCAAATTTGCGAAGGTAAGACCCCGGATCCGTTCTGCCGGGCGTGGCATCGCCGAAGACTGCGCTCTGCTACTTTTATCCGTATCAACATATACGAAGAAAAATCCTAACGGACGCGTTAGGTACCCGATAAATATGGCCGGGACTCGACGGAATGGTAAGACCTTAAGCGGCACTCCGTCGAAGTTTACACCGGTATCCCGGGATCATGTCCGGGGACGTGATCTTGAAGTAGGTTTTTGCGGATTGCCACTAGAGCGGTTAACTAGTACCTGATCCGTCGGATGAACTAGCCCCAATTACCATTATCTCTGTACAATATAGATATGGATGTCAAATAAAAATAGCAACGGCACTGGAGTCGATAAAAAGAGGGGCTGCGCCCGAAATATAGTCAAGTTCTTTATCGAGTAGTACAACTTGAGCCTATGCCTAGGTGCAAGCACCTGCTCATAGGCTCGGGGGCTACTCTTATCGAGAGTATTGTTCACCCTCCCGATAAGATACAAGAAAGAGGAAAAATTGTGGAGTCAATTACAAGCAAGTTAAGCCTACACCCATGTGCAAACACTTGGCTGTAGCCTCGGGGGCTACTCCCATCGGGAGCGCTGGTCGCGCGCCCGATAGAAAATAACTTCGACAGCATCTACGACAATCAAGCTTTGTAGATTCAACTCGATTCTACGATTCGAGTGGAGCCTACACCCATCGGGAGCCCATGGATTTCATCAAGTCCTCCAGAAATATAGTTAAGTTCTTCATCGAGTAGTACAACTTGAGTCTATGCCCAAGTGCAAGCACTTGCCCATAGACTCGGGGGCTACTCCCATCGGGAGCGCTGCCGCGCACCCGATAGAAAATTAACTTCGAGAATCGTCGACATCATCTACGCTACACATGATCTACGGCATGGACCTCGCCTTGTATTTTCTTCGACTTCGGAGATGGTTATGCTTGGAGTTTCTACGCAAGTCTTCGACTTCCCTATAAACTCGGGGGATACTGACATGGGCATACCCTTCGGGTACCCATTATTAGTATACCTGGCTCGGCCCAATATGGAGAAGACCAAATATGGAGAAGGCCCAACAAGGCAACCCGAAGAAGTAGTCGACTAGGACTCTTGTAAAACCCTAGGCTGGTTGCATATATAAAGCTAGCCAGGGCACCCGAAATAGAGAGGAGAATAGATAGACAGAATATAGACAACACATCTCCGCCTACGGCGGCACCCTGTAAACATACATATGATCATATAGTAGATTGCTAGCAGCACGTAGGGATCCTCCACCGAGGGGACCCGAAGCTGGGTACGTCGTGTGCCTAATCTCGTCCCCGGAATCTCCATCGTCGCTCTCCCGAAACCCTAGTCTACAATACGTAGGCATTGCCGAGGTGTTCCCTCGTCACTAACCTATTGACGAGATGCCGAAGGTCCAGTTGCTGTTTTCTTCTGTTTTTGGTTTCAGAAATCCTAGTAAGGAAATATTCTCGGAATCGGACGAAATCAACGCCCAGCATCTTAGAATTCCACGAAGCTTCCAGAACACCGGAGGGGGGCCAGAGGAGAGCCACAGGCCCACCACACAAGGTGGCGGCGCGGCCCAGGGGGGGCGGCACCCCCCTAGTGTCTGGTGGCCCCAGGTCCCCTCCGACTCCGCCTCTTCGCTTATAAAAAGCTCCCTGACCTAAATCTTCGATACGGAAAAGCCACGGTACGAGAAACCTTCCAGAGCCGCCGCCATCGCGAAGCCAAGATCTGGGGGACAGGAGTCTCTGTTCGGCACGCCGCCGGGACGGGGAAGTGCCCCCGGAAGGCCTCTCCATCGACACCACCGCCATCTTCATCAACGCTGCTGTCTCCCATGAGGAGGGAGTAGTTCTCCATCGAGGCTAAGGGCTGTACCGGTAGCTATGTGGTTAATCTCTCTCTCCATGTACTTCAATACAATGATCTCATGAGCTGCCTTACATGATTGAGATCCATATGATGAGCTTATAATCTAGATGTCGTTATGTGATAACCCACAAGTATAGGGGATCGCAACAGTCTTCGAGGGAAGTAAAACCCAAATTTATTGATTCGACACAAGGGGAGGTAAAGAATACTTATAAGCCTTAACAACTGAGTTGTCAATTCAGCTGCACCTGGAAAAGCACTAGTAACAGGGGTGATGTGAAAGTAGCAGTGATATGAGAGCAGTAATAACAGTAACACAGCAGCAGTAGCAATAGCACAGAGGCAATGGCATCAGAAAATAGTTGATACTACTTCCAATGACATGTAGAAACGAGTATATGATGATGAGAGATGGACCGGGGTTCCCAGCTATCTACACTAGTGGTAACTCTCCAATAACAAGTGTCGGGTGAACAAATTACAGTTGGGCAATTGATAGGATTGAAATAGCATTAAGACAGAATATCAAGATCATTAATCATGTAGGCATGTTTTCCATATATAGTCATACGTGCTCGCAATGAGAAACTTGTACAACATCTTTTGTCCTACCAGCCGGTGGCAGCCGGGCCTCTAGGGAATCTACTGGAAATTAAGGTACTCCTTTTAATAGAGCACCGGAGCAAAGCATTAACACTCCGTGAAAACATGTGATCCTCATATCTAAGCCTTTCCCTCCAGCTTGTCCCAATTTCGTCACTTTGGGGCCTTTGGTTCCGGACATAGACATGTGCATACAACTTGTAGATACAATCTAAGCAATAAGTATAGAGCTTAAATCTAAGATCATGCCACTCGGGCCCTAGTGACAAGCATTAAACACAACAAGATTGCAGCAACAATAACTTCATAAACTTTGTAGATAGACAATCATAACGTAACAATCCATCGGATCCCGACAAACACAACACCGATTACATCAGATGAATCTCAATCATGTAAGGCATCTCATGAGATCATTGTATTGAAGTACATGGGAGAGATGATACCAACTATCTACAGCTAGAACCCGTAGTCCATGGCGGAACTACTCACGGAGCATGATGGAGGCGATGGCGTCGATGGAGATGGCTTCCGGGGGCACTTCCCCGTCCCGGCAGGGTGCCGGAACAGAGACTTCTGTCCCCCGAATTGGAGTTTCGCGATGGCGGCGGCGCCCCTGGAGTCTTTCTGGAGTTTCGTCAAAAGGTATCGAGTTTTTAGGTCGAAAGGGCTTATATAGGCGAAGAGGCGGCGCAGGAGGGGCAACAGGGTGCCCTCCCCATAGGCCGGTGCGGCCAGGGGCTGGACCGCGCGGCCCTATGGTGTGGGGGCCCCAGGCCTCCCCTCTGACTCCCCTTCGGTGTCCTGGTCCGTCTCGGTGAATTATGATGTTTGGTCTTCGTTTCGTCGAATTCCGAGAATATTGCCCGAACAGCCTTTCTGGAACCAAAAAAGCAGAAAACAGGAACTGGCACTGTGGCATCTTGTTAATAGGTTAGTTCCGGAAAACGCATAAAATCATCATAAAGTGCAAGCAAAACATGTAAGTATCTATTATATACTAAAAGCAAAATATAGATGAAAAAGAAGCCACCACGTTTATCCACATAAGCTTAAAATATATGATTCATCGATCTTTATTTTAACGGTTCAGATTTTAAAGCCTAAAAGTTTTACACAAAAACTGTCACGTACAATCATGTCACAGACCAACATACATGGGTACGTCCGGCAGCTAAGACTAAAAGATAAAAAAAATACGTGGCTCTGGGAAAAAAATATGAAACATCTCAAATCTGGCATCGTGCAAGAAAGCTAAAAGTAGACATCCAGACGTGTACGTGAGTCAAGAGAGAAATTCCATACAGTAGCTTCCTTATCTATTATTGGGCAGTCGTATATAAGCAAGACTCTAGCCTAATCCCGTAATTTTTTTTTGGTGCATATGGGAACCATAGGAAAGCTCGATGCCTTCATCTATAAAAATTACTATTCCATCCGTTTAATAAAGTTGTTCTCACTCTGTCTAAATATAGATGTATTAAAATTATGTATATATATATATATTTAAATTAAAATAAAATTTAGACATCCTTTGTTAGACGGGGGAGAGTACAAAACTACTCTAGCTATATTAATTATGTATTGGAGGTATTATAAAATAAAAAATGTATGTGTATGTAATATATTATATTGATGCACACATAGTATACAAAAAGCAACCAATATCAATTTAAGTATTTCCTCCGTCCAATAAAACATGTTAATATTTTCTTAAAGAGAGTACCGTAAGACAGGTGGATGCTTTTGTTCATATTTGCGATCATATACGTGTACTATTAAATTATTGATCTGTTATTTTCGACACTTGAAAAATGATGCCCTCTCATTTTTAAGGATCGTATATGTTTCTTAACTAGGTAAGAAATATAAATAGATATACTCGGCGGTCATCGATACAGTAAAGCCTTTCGCCTATACTTGCCTTTTGGGCCAATTTATGGGTCTGGCAAGCGATCTATCGGTCGACATGCCAATTTATCGGTTGATATGCAGATTCGTGAACATTGGCTTCTGCATACAAGACTTTAGAACTTTTAGTGCTCTAATGTGAGGCCGGACGAGAGCACTCTAACATATAGTTTTTGTATGTCATATTTTGAAAAATAGTGTTTAAACCAAGAATTTACAAAAAAAATTTGTTTCATAAATATTCGACCAATAAAATCGATTAACCCACCATTATTAAATTAATCTATAATCTGAGATCGATGAAACAATAAACAATAAACGATATCTTGAGCATTTCTTTTAAAATAATTTCTATCATACAAAAAGGGGGCAAATAGGAGAAAAATCTGTGTACAGACAAACACAAAATAACACTTTCGATACACTCAAGATGATGCCCTCGCTTTTGACCGATCTGATGGGACATCTTTAAAGCTGACTAATATGTAGGTCCTCCTAAATAAGTATCACATCCATACATGAGGATCATGTTAAATGTTAGCCTATATTAAATTATACTGCATGCAAAGGAAAATAATATCCATGCACTAAAATTCTCACAAAAATGAAACCATTAATTGGAACACTAATCACGTAGACTATCTTATAAGTAGACGGCAACCGATAAATCATCATACCATACCTAAACGATACCACACCCAATAGATCATCTTGATCATATAAAAATAACCATGATGATTTCTTGGCACGCAAGATATGAGGAAGTATGTATGATTTATCCCTACAGTATTCTGAGGTTTATTGATAGAAGGTAAACTAGATGGGATTTGCAATTTCCAAATGCAAGAGAGATGTTAAATGGTGCAAGGAGGAGAAGTCTTGGCGCTTCATAGTTATGCATGTGCGTACACACAAGAGAAGTGTGTAACATGTTTGTTAACAGAAGACGTCACTGAAAAGGTTGACTAAATCGTTAATAGGATTAGATTCAAAGAAAGAATATATAATACACACAATTAAAAATAAAAATCTACTTTGCACCATAAATATCTTAATTAGATATGAGGAAGTATGCATGATTTATCCCTACAGTATTCCGAGGTTTATTGGTAGAAGGTAAACTAGGTGGGATTTGCAATTGAGTTGATGTCCACAACTATTGTAACAATCATTTTCAAATGGAAGAGAGATGTTAAACGGTGAAAGGAGGACAGGTGAAAGGAGGACAAGTATTGGCGCTTCATAGTTATGCATGTGCGTGCATACAAGAGAACGTGTGTAACATGTTTGTTAACCGAAAACGTCACCAAAAAGCTTGACTGAATTGCTAATAGGATTAGAATCAAAGAAAGAATATAGAATACACCCAATTAAATATCAAAAGCTACTTTGCACCATTAATAGATTAATTAATAATATTTAATAAACAATACGGGATTCATAGTGAGGTTACTTTAATTTTACCTTTAGATATAATATCACATACAGATAATACATATGACCATTAGTTTGATATTATCGAAAATGGCATTGCAATGAGTAAAGACGATTAAAGATTGTAGATATGTGATATTTTATTTGAATAGTATCTTTGGTAGCTACTAAACCATACAATACCATACCACACCGTTACATAATATTGATATACATGACTATAAATAATTTTAAAGCATACACTGACTAATTTAAAAGTAAGGAAGTTGCCCTCGCATTTGCGAGGGCCACTGTGCTAGTTGTCATAAAACAAGCATGGAACATCAGAAATTATGGATACGTTGGAGACGTATCAGCATCCCCAAGCTTAGTACCTACTCGTCCTCGAGTAGGTAAACGATAAAAAGAATAATTTCTGTAGTGACATGCTACTTACATAACCTTGATCATACTATTACAAAGCATATGAGATGAATGAAGTGACTCAAGGCAATGATTTATAGTTGCTAACAAATAGATAACATATAGCAAAACTTTTCATGAAGAGTACTTTCAAGACAAGCATCAAAAGCCTTGCACAAGAGTTAACTCATAAAGCAACAGATTCAAAGTAAAGGCATCGAAGCAACACAAAGGAAGATTTAAGTTTCAGCAGTTGCTTTCAACTTTCAACATGCATATCTCATGGATAATTGTCAACATAAAGTAATATAATAAGTGCAAATAAGCAAGTATGTAAGAATCAATGCACAGCTGACACAAGTGTTTGCTTCTAAGATGGAAGGAAGTAGGTAAACTGACTCAACATAAAGTAAAAGAATGGCCCTTCGCAGAGGGAAGCATTGATTGCTATATTTGTGCTAGAGCTTTGGTTTTGAAAACATAAAGAGAGCATAAAAGTAAAGTTTTGAGAGGTGTTTGTTGTTGTCAACGAATGGTAGTGGGCACTCTAACCCCCTTGCCGGACAAACCTTCAAAGAGCGGCTCCCATTTTATTTTTATTTTTGTGTGGCACTCCTTCCAACCTTTCTTTCACAAACCATGGCTAACCGAATCCTCGGGTGCCCGCCAACAATCTCATACCATGAAGGAGTGCCTTTTTATTTTAGTTTTATTATGATGACACTCCTCCCCACCTTTGCTTTCTCAAGCCATGGCTAACCGAATCCTTCGGGTGCCGTCCAACAATCACATACCATGGAGGAGTGTCTATTTTTGTTAATTAATTTGGGACTGGGAATCCCATTGCCATCTCTTTTTGCAAAGGTATTGGATAAGCGGATGAAGCCACTAGTCCATTGGTGAAATTTGCCCAACAAGATTGAAAGATAAACACCACATACTTCCTCATGAGCTATTAAACATTGACACAAATCAGAGGTGATAAATTTTGAATTGTTTAAAGGTAGCACTAAAGCAATTTATTTTGGAATGGCGGAGAAATACCATGTAGTAGGTAGGTATGGTGGACACAAATGGCATAGTGGTTGGCTCAAGGTTTTGGATGCACGAGAAGCATTCCCTCTCAGTACAAGGCTTTGGGCTAGCAAGGTTATTTGAAGCAAACACAAGTATGAACTGGTACAGCAAAACTTACATAAGAACATATTGCAAGCATTATAATACTCTACACTGTCTTCCTTGTTGCTCAAACACTTTTACCAGAAAATATCTAGACCTTAAGAGAGACCAATCATGCAAACCAATTTCAACAAGCTCTACAGTAGTTCTCCACTAATAGGTTTAAACTACATGAAAAAACTTAATCATGATCTACTTGAGAGCTCAAAACAAGTGCCAAGTGTCAAATTATTCATGACAATATGACGCATTTTCTGTTTCCAACCAAATAACCATAAGTGATGTAGCTTCCAACTTTTATCATTGAACATTAAAAGTAAAACGAAGAACAAGTGTTCATATGAAAAAGCGGAGCGTGTCTCTCTCCCAAACAAGGATTGCTAGGATCCGATCTTATTCAAACAAAAACAAAAATAAAAGCACATAGACGCTCCAAGTAAAGCACATATGATGTGACCGAATAAAAATATAGTTTCAATAGAAGAAACCTGATAAGTTGATGAAGAAGGGGATGCACAAGGCATCCCCAAGCTTAGACGCTTGAGTCTTCTTGAAATATGCAGGGATGAACCACGGGGGCATCCCCAAGCTTAGACTTTTCACTCTTCTTGATCATATATCATCCTCCTCTCTTGATCCTTGAAAACTTCCTTCACACCAAACTTCTCATAAACTTCATTAGAGGGGTTAGTACTCAAAAAACTTGAATTCACATTGGTCCTGTAGTGACACATTGCAAGAAATCAATAAAACATTAGCTACAGCTCTCCACGTCTAGAAAGCCTTGCTTAAAGTCCGCAAGAGACAATGCAAAAAACAGAGACAGAATCTGCCAAAACAGAACAACCAGTAAAGACGAATTTTAAAGAGGTACTTACGTTGCTCAAATCAGAAAACTCAAAACTAATGAAAGTTGCGTACATATCTGAGGAACACACAAGTAAATTGGCATAATTTTCTGAGTTACCTACAGAGAAAACAGCCCAGATTCGTGACAGATAGAAATCTGTTTCTGCGCAGAAATCCAAATCTAGTATCAACCTTCGATTAGAGGCTTCACTTGGCACAACATTGCAATAAAATAAAGATAAGGAGAGGATGCTACAGTAGTAACAACTTCCAAGACACAACAAAATAGTAGCAAAATAAACACATGGGTTATCTCCCAAGAAGTTCTTTCTTTATAGCCATTAAGATGGGCTCAGCAGTTTTAATGATGCACTCGCAAGAAATAAGAGTTGAAGCAAAAGAGAGCATCAAAAAGCAAATTCAAAACACATTTAAGTCTAACCCACTCCCTATGCATAGGAATCTTGTACACAAATAAATTCATGAAGAACAAAGTGATAAGCATAAGAAGATAAAACAAGAGTAACTTCGAAATTTTAAGCATATAGAGAGGTGTTTAGCACCATGAAAATTTCTACAACTATATTTTCCTCTCTCATAATAATTTTCAGTAGCTTCATGAACAAACTCAATAATATAACTATCACATATAGCATGCTTTTCATGATCCATAAACACATAATTTTTATCAAGCTCAAAAATAGTGCGATTAAAACTTTCAAACACACTTTTATCAATAATATAACAAGATGGTTGATCAATCTCAAGAGATATGGGACTCATAGATAATGTCAAGACCTCTCCAATCCCATTTTCATTAGTAGTACAATTAATATTATCAAGTAACATAGGACCATCGTGAAGAGCTTTATCATAAACATTTGCTACGCAAAATTCTTTAGTACCATGCATTTCGACATCAGGCACAAACAAAGCATTATCATAAGATTTATCAAAGTAGCATGGATTATCATAAATAACAGTAGCATAATTATTCTCACAAGTTTTAATCATAGGGAATATTTCAAGAGAATCCATAGGAACATAACATTCAACCTCTTTCGGTAAGCATGGAGGACAATCAAATAGTGTAAGAGATAAAGAGTTACTCTCATTAGAAGGTTGGCATGGGTAGCTAAGCCATTCTTCCTCCTTTTGTTCATCACTCTCCTCTTCTTTTTCATCCAATGAGCTTTCGGGTTCATCAATTTCCTCCTCTTTTTCATCCAATGAGCTTTCGGGTTCATCAATTTCTTCTTCCACAGGTCCCCGCAAATTGTGAGTGCATTCTTGTGCATTAATGAGTCTCTCTTTATAATCAATGATATAAGGATTATCGGTGTAACTTTCATTGCAAAAATTAAGGATAGAAGAGACATAATCTTTAAGGTCCTTACAAACAACACAAGTTTCATAATTTTTAACCATGAAGGATTCTATCTCGGAGGCTCCCATAAATATGACAAATTGTTCTACCTCTTCAAACCCAAAATGAATATAGCTATTCCGATTATAGTTCTTAATTAAAAATTCCTCACTAAAGCCACATTGAAATTTAAGATGTTTAGTGTCCTGTTGAGAGCAACAGTTTATATCATGGCGTTTAAGCAAGATTTTAGCAATTGTATTCAATTTTTCTATCACAAGCACTCATCACTTTTCCCGCTCTTGATTCTCTATAATTATTATAATATTCTATAAGCTCCAAGTAGGTTATGGGTTCTCCCATAACGAGCAGTTTTTAATTTTTAGGTTTTTCAAATTTTTATGGATTTTTGGGTATATGAGAAAAGTAAAACAAGACAAAAAGAAACTAGACAAAAGTAAACTAAGAAAAATAAAACAAGACATAAATAAACTAAGCACAAATAAACTAGGCAAAAGTAAACTAAGCAAAACAAAGTAAAACAAAATAAAAACAGAGAGAGAGGTAGAGTGTACTCCCCAGGTGAACCTATGAGTAGAGCTATGCCTCCCCGGCAACGGCGCTAGAAAACAGTCTTGATAACCCACAAGTATAGGGGATCGCAACAGTCTTCGAGGGAAGTAAAACCCAAATTTATTGATTCGACACAAGGGGAGGTAAAGAATACTTATAAGCCTTAACAAGTGAGTTGTCAATTCAGCTGCACTTGGAAAAGCACTAGTAACAGGGGTGATGTGAAAGTAGCAGTGATATGAGAGCAGTAATAACAGTAACATAGCAGCAGTAGCAATAACACAGAGGCAATGGCACCAGAAAATAGTTGATACTACTTCCAATGACATGTAGAAACGAGTATATGATGATGAGAGATGGACCGGGGTTCCCAGCTATCTACACTAGTGGTAACTCTCCAATAACAAGTGTCGGGTGAACAAATTACTGTTGGGCAATTGATAGGATTGAAATAGCATTAAGACAGAACATCAAGATCATTAATCATGTAGGCATGTTTTCCATATATAGTCATACGTGCTCGCAATGAGAAACTTGTACAACATCTTTTGTCCTACCAGCCGGTGGCAGCCGGGCCTCTAGGGAATCTACTGGAAATTAAGGTACTCCTTTTAATAGAGCACCGGAGCAAAGCATTAACACTCCGTGAAAACATGTGATCCTCATATCTAAGCCTTTCCCTCTAGTTGTCCCAATTTCTGTCACTTTGGGGCCTTTGGTTCCGGACATAGACATGTGCATACAACTTGTAGATACAATCTAAGCAATAAGTATAGAGCTTAAATCTAAGATCATGCCACTCGGGCCCTAGTGACAAGCATTAAACACAACAAGATTGCAAGCAACAATAACTTCATAAACTTTGTAGATAGACAATCATAACGTAACAATCCATCGGATCCCGACAAACACAACACCGATTACATCGGATGAATCTCAATCATGTCAGGCAGCTCATGAGATCATTGTATTGAAGTACATGGGAGAGATGATACCAACTAGCTACAGCTAGAACCCGTAGTCCATGGGGGAACTACTCACGGAGCATGATGGAGGCGATGGCGTCGATGGAGATGGCTTCCGGGGCACTTCCCCGTCCCGGCAGGGTGCCGGAACGAGACTTCGTCCCCCGAATTGGAGTTTCGCGATGGCGGCGGCGCCCCGGAGTCTTTCTGGAGTTTCGTCAAAAGGTATCGAGTTTTTAGGTCGAAAGGTCTTATATAGGCGAAGAGGCGGCGCAGGAGGGGCAACAGGGTGCCCTCCCCATAGGCCGGCGCGGCCAGGGGCTGGCCCGCGCGGCCCTAAGGTGTGGGGGCCCCAGGCCTCCCCTCTGACTCCCCTTCGGTGTCCCGGTCCGTCTCGATGAATTATGATGTTTGGTCTTCGTTTCGTCGAATTCCGAGAATATTGCCCGAACAGCCTTTCTGGAACCAAAAACAGCAGAAAACGGGAACTGGCACTGTGGCATCTTGTTAATAGGTTAGTTCCGGAAAACGCATAAAATCATCATAAAGTGCAAGCAAAACATGTAAGTATTGTCATAAAACAAGCATGGAACATCAGAAATTATGGATACGTTGGAGACGTATCATTATGCTATTCAAGTGGATTTTACTTATATGATCTCCGGAGACTCCTTGTCCCACGTGTGTAAAGGTGACAGTGTTTGCACCGTGTGGGTCTCTTAGGCTATATTTCACAGAATACTTATTCACTGAGTTATGATTTGAGTTGGATGTCTCTATGAAATTGTGGTGTGTTAGTACCTCCTATGAATGCTCACAGTGACAGCCGTGGGGTGTTTATTAGTACTTGGGAATACATCTTTAAGGTTTGCCTACATGATGAATTAGTGTTCGTTATCTTGCCAGAGAGTAATTCAGAATAGCATAGTGAAGTGCTTATTTATATTCAATTATGATTGCAATGTTGAGAGTGTCCACTAGTGAAAGTATGATCCCTAGGCCTTGTTTCCAAATACTGCAATCATCGCTTATTTACTGTTTTACTGCATCTTTACTTCCTGCAATATTACTACCATCAATCGCACGCCGACAAGCTATTTTACAGGCGCCGTTACTACTGCTCATATTCATTCATACCACTTGTATTTCACTATCTTTTCGCCGTACTAGTGCACCTATACATCCGACAAGTGTATTAGGTGTGTTGGGGACACAAGAGACTTCTTGTATCGTGATTGCAGGGGTTGCTTGAGAGGGATATCTTTGACCTCTTCCTCCCTGAGTTCGATAAACCTTGGGTGATTCACTTAAGAGAAACTTGCTGCTGTTCTACAAACCTCTGCTCTTGGAGGCCCAACACTGTCTACAGGAATAGAAGCGTGCGTAGACATCATGGTCTAGTCTATTTCTATAATGGATGCATCGAGTTTATATTCTACTCCTTCGTCGGTGTATCTTCATGTATTGTGTAGTCTGCATCGAAGTCTTCCTTCAAGATCTTCATTGGTCTTCCATGAAACACTTCTTGCGGAGTCAAAGAATATCACATGAAGCAGCAGTCCCTCACTTCAGGCACAAGGTCATTGTCTCTACTTCCTTTATGGTTTCATAAGGTAGGTCATCTAAGGCAAGAGGAAACACTTTTGAAGATGGAGTAGATGAGAATACAAGAGGTTCAAAATCCAAACATATTTTTAATTGAAATAGGATTACAAATTTTTTTCATCCTAGGGTCTTCCTATTTCTAATCAAACCTAGGGTCTCGATCCTACAGGAAACACTATGCTCTAATA
The DNA here is from genome assembly GCF_022539505.1 of Lolium rigidum. Taxonomy (NCBI): domain Eukaryota; kingdom Viridiplantae; phylum Streptophyta; class Magnoliopsida; order Poales; family Poaceae; genus Lolium; species Lolium rigidum. The sequence goes on along the minus strand of NC_061510.1, from coordinate 160,324,094 downwards.
CCATTCTGTAGCACCCTACCTTTTAATAAAGGTAAGATACCTGTGTATAGTGCTATTCCCGGGATCACTGATAGCACACACATTACAAAATATAGTAATCATTGCAATAATATCAAATTACTACATCTTTGATCCAGAGGGTAAACTAAAACCTTACAAATTGCATAGTCACATGGACTAGCTCAACAATGTTCAAAACAAACACAGCGGAAAGTAAATCATCAATGAGCCTTCATCATCTTCATGTGCCACAGGCAGTCCTGTTGGAATGTAGACTCGAGATCCTACCACGTACTTCTCCTCAGAAAATCCTGCACGTTTGAATATGCAGCCCCACGAATGGAGGTCGGTACAATGATGTACTCGGCAAATGACACTTATATGGTGGCATTTTTAGGCATGACTATCTACATGATATTTGGCTAGTGGAGTTTAGGCAAATTTGCATAAAGCCAATTTTATCCTATGTTTTTCAAAACAAAACATTTTTTAACTCTTGAAAAAGATTTTTACAAAAGGGGCACAAAGTCGAGATGACTCCCACGTCACCACCACATACCATGGTTTTCACTTCCAAGTATGTAGCCCTGGGGACACTCAACTAGGATAATCCTCAGGTCACCACCACATACCATGGTTCACTCCCAGGTATGTAGCCCTGGGAAAATCCCGTCCTGTGATTGTTTCTACAGAAATTTTTAATCATTTAGAAAAGGTGATGAGATTATTCCGTACTTCCTTGTATAGAGACTCAAATTATCCATAACCGGGGACACGGCTAAGATCTTAGTTTTAACTCTGCAGAGGTTGTGCACTTTCACCTTACGACCCATTCTACCCAGAGAGAAGAATGAGACGAGACCTTTCGAAGGAGAGAGCAACCATACCAGCAAGACCCGTTCCCACCTATAATTCTGCTACCAGCCAATGTCTTGCAACAAGTTGAACCCTCACATCTTACTAAATCAAGACAGAACCCATAATATCATAAGGCTGCACTGGAAGTACACTAAACACGGAAGACATAGCAATCTCTTTGTTCCTGGGTGGCAAACCACAAGTGCACTCACCCCCAGGTCACCACCACATACTATGGTTCACTCCCATGTATGTAGCCCCAGGTAGCCACTCAACATAATCCAAAGCCACACCAATTCCACCCAGGTGTTTCATTAAGGTTATTAACTTTAAATTTTACAAACAACACTTTAACCAACAAATGAAACAAAGCATTGGCATCATTTTTAAACCTCTTCTGACAATCCTAGCAAGTTGTGTTTAAGGGGTGGCAACACACTACTAGGATCTAAGCATAGCATAATACTTTTCTTTTGAAAACAAAATCCTACCATGCATACTAGTTTCAAAACACTAATGCATAATATAAAATAGGTAGGATTTGAGTGTCACTTGCCTTTTTTATGGTCGAAGCGCGTTCACTTCTCTTAATCAAAATACGTGCCTCTCCGTCCGAACAGTAATATAAAATATAGCTCAACATAAACACACCATTCAACAACAATAAAATCAAACCAAGGAAACAACAAGTAGTTATTCATTGTGTTTTAGTCATCAGTTAAAGAAGATATGTCAGGAGGTATGGCTTGCAAGATATGAGTTGGAGATATTGAACGGATGGATCAAATACTTGGAAAGAAAATGATTATCTAAGTCAAGTACTTAGAAGAAAATGATTGATAGGAACCTATGGTCAATGTTTGTTTGCTACTCAGGATTGGGTAATTGAAACGTTCCATGTGATAAAATCACATGAGTCTCAGAATGGCGCAACTCAAAATATTGTTTAGTAAAGTGTGACAACATTTACTAAGATAGTATGAGTTACACATAGGCTTGGGTATGGACTTGTGATATATTGCATTACTCAATTAACTCATTTGTAAATTGAATAGTTCAATATAAATCAATAAGATTAAGTGGGCATGAGGTTGAATATGTATGAATGATGTTGAAGATGTGGGCTAAAGACGCTAATGGATATCAAGGGTTCAAAATATGTGCTATGTAGTAGAGTATCTCAACACACATTTGCGCAAGGAAAAGTCTATAGTTAAGATTGTCACCATTTACTCAAATAACCCAATTGTTAATTGAATACTATGGACTAAGATAATATGATTTGGATAGATGTGAACACTTGAGCATGATGGAAGTATTCAACTAAACTAAACAGAAGTTCTACTGGATATGGAGTTTTAAAATGACTGTTAGTCAAAGGGATCAACTTATAATGTTTTATAGATTTTAAGTTATGCCAAAATTACTCAAATCCTCATATTTGAATTTGAATATTTTGCAAATTGATTCAAATATTTTGGACAATAGTGCTATGGGATAGAGTACTTTTAAAACAAGACTTATGTAATTAGGTTCACTCCAAAAACATTTTTATAACTCAAGTTATGATCAAAATAGCGATTTGAACGAATTTGAACGCACTAAGTTTGTGCACATAATAACTTTGATATTTTCTGATTCCATGATGTTCCACATGTTCTAAGGATTCCAGAGACTACAAAATTGTTAATTTTGGTCGAGTAGGTTATTTGATATAATTTTTATAGTGAAAAAGGATCAATTAAATCATTTGAACTTGGATTTCGTAAAACGAGCACGAACTAATTTAGAATTCCCTTTGTTAGATCTGACGCCTTGCGATGCGAAATTATCCGTGTATGGTGGACGAAAAGAGATGAGATTGGTCAGAATTGAAAGATCTCGACGAGATCTACAACTTTCGTGTAGAGCCCGAAGCGATTTGAGGTGGTTTTGGTGGTCAAAACAACAAGTTAGGATTTCGTTAATGTAGTGTTTCGAGAGGAGAAAAGGGAAAACGAAACTGCGACGTGGTGGTGGCTTTATATAGAGCATAGGTCGGTGGAAAAGGTGAGCCTTAAAGTTAGGAACGCGTAGAAACAAATGGATCTAAAATCGGAGTTATGTAGCTTAATAAAAGTTGATTTAAGTAGAGATAAGTTTTGCCAAAACGAATTTGGTTCGTGCCCTGGAGAGACACGACCGACTCGGTCGTTCGGTCCGGCTGGGCTGGTCGGCTGAGTGGGCCTGACTGGCCGGCCCAGTTCGGCTGTCTTTTTTTCCTTTTTTTTCTTTTTCTTTTTTACTTGTTTCTTTTATAATATGAGTTTCGTAAATCCGATTTGAGTGAATCAAATTTCTATAAGTTTGTAAAATTATTTATCTCATTATAGGATAACACAAATACTTAAACTTTATAAATTATTATTTTATATTATTTTATTGCTACTATGCCATTAAGGCTATGTGTGAATAGTTTCAACATACACATACCAAACAAGTTTATAAAAAATGGTAAAAATCAAAATAGTGTTTTAGGACAACACGGAACCTATTTAAAATCCATTTGTGAAAATAAAATAATAATTATATGCACTTAGCCTAAGTGGCTACTTTGGCAATATAGTTTTCTATAGTTTTATTTTTCTTAAATAAAATCCATTAAGAATATGAAAACATTGAAAATCAAAATATGTTTGATTTTGAAAATACTTGAAACCAAAAGTATTTGGAAACCAATAGTTTGTAAAATACGTTTAAATAACTCCAAAAGTTTTAATTCTTTGTGGATTTTCAATCAAGTTCAAATAATCAAGCATTAAATTTATTTTTATTTTACATTCCAAAATTTAGAAAATTTCGGGATGTGACAAAGAGTCAAAAACGGCGACCTCAACAGAAAAATCTTCGAGTAGTACAACTTGAGTCTACGCACGGTTGCAAGCATCCGCCCATAGAATCGGGGTCTACTCCCATTGGAAGCGTTGTTCGTGCACCCAATAACAAATGATTTGAGTTTTACATCAATCACAAGATTCAACATTCATCGACTAATCAAGATGTTTGGGCTATGATAACTTTAGACCTTGCCCGAAGCTTCGCTTCGACCAGTCACTCGGGGGCTACGGATGTGGGCATTACCCTTCGGGTATCCAACATTGTCCTACCTCGTTTGGACCAACAAGGGATCCATGAGGATCACCGCAGCCAAGATGGACCAATGGTTGCGATGGAGGAAGGTAGAAGGAGACAGATTCTTGATGGACAAGGCAAGGAAACGTCGAATAAGGAATGGATAGATTAGATCTCACTGTAACATAGTTGAATCCAAGCAGCACTCTCGGGACCTGGCATCCTATATAAAGGCCAGGAGAGGGCCTGCCGGAGGACATATAAATCAACCAAAAAGTCCCGCATACACCAAACCCTACAAACCTTGCCTCCCGGTGAGATCACCACAACGCAGTCTATCGGCTGCCCCATTGTAACCTTTTTCATCGATAAATCAAGATCAGACAAGCAGGAGTAAGGGTTTTACCTCATCGAGGCCCCCGAACCTGGGTAAATTTCGCCTTCTGTTCGTTTGGTATGTCTCGTGCTAACCTGTAGGATTCCGTCAACCCTAAGCCTCTCATGGTGGGCATTGCCGAGTAGCCCCCTCGTCACAAGGCCTTTGTGGCGATTTATTTGGAGCCTCCAATTAAGTTGTGGAGATAGCCCCAAGCTTTGTGCGGGTTCGGTGACCACCCTCAAGGTTCCATAGTGGATCGAGTACATCCGTTTTGGTGGGAATTCTCGAGGAGAATACGGTGAGGCCGTCGTGGCGTTTGGAGTGATTTGACCTCCACACCACTTCAACGGAGAGTAACACTCGCAAGAGTGTGAACTTCGGGATACATCATTGTATCATGTTACCTCGGTTATTACTATACTCGAGCTCTTTAGTTATGCACTTTACTTTGTGATAGCATTCGTGCTTGAAGTTATATATCTTGCTATCACATAGTTGCCTGTATTGCTTAGCATAAGTTGTTGGTGCACATAGGTGAACCATAGTTATATAAGTTTTATGTTTCACAGATTAAACGCTAGTTTTATTCCACATTTGTTAAGCCATATTCGTAAAAGTTTTAAACCTCCTATTCACCCCTCATCTAGGTGGCATATGTGTCCTTTCATATGTAAAACCGTATACGCGCGGAAAATATACAGATTTGTGCGATATGCGGGATCTGTTAGAGATGCTATTAGTCGGTAGTGATTTTTCTAGAACACCCATACATATTGCATCCTTCCTTCATATGAATAAAGCGCACATAATCTTCATCAAACCAAAAATTAATCTACATATAAGCATTATAATTTGATGTAAGTTGGTATTATTAGAAAGTATTTTTAATACAAATCTGACAATATCAATGCCGTAGTACAACATAATCGAGATATTGATGTTGCTTGCCTTTTTTTAATCAGAAACCTGTCTTAAATATAATGTGCTACTTATTTGTGGAAACGGAGTATATAAAAGAGTTTGTTTTATCTTGATGGTCAATTTGCCTCCTTGAAATCAACACTGTTGGATTTGAGCTGGACATGGTAGAATCCACCCATGCTATGCAAAACATCCTTTGGTTAAGGTAAAATTTTAGGGGAACCAATGCCAATTGCATATGCTCCATTCTTTTTCAAAACGTCTAACAGTTCACACTTCTCCTTTCTCCTTTCCGCACCAATAGTGTAAGAGCCGATCATCGAGCTATATTCTTGTGAAGCTTTATGTAGACAGATAGATAACTAACTATCTGCCACACAATGTTAGGCGGTATGTAGGGTTTGTGTCTTGATAGATTAAATGACAACACAGATTATGTGTCGGGAAAGTACATGATACCAAGAAACTAATCCATTTGTTCTTTGTAATACCAAGCACGATGATAATAAGTGCATCCTATATAGTATTTGTCGGCACATTGTTTTGCGTAGCAATGTGATATTGTCACAAAAAAATTAAGGAATATATTAATATCGTGAAGATATCAATTACACACAGCCTCTGCACCAGGAAGATGTCTAAGGACATCAGGGATGCACACGGTCAAGAAAAAATAAAAATGAGAGAAAAAGAAAATAGACACCCCGCCGTGGTGATGAACCACTCGCTACAATCAGCAATCTAACCACCACCAAATAAAACACCCGTTTTGGATTGCATGAAGTTAATCACCATCTCCCTTAATTATTTTATTTGACTATCTATGGAGGTGTTCATCGAGGAAATGGATGTCTTCAATTCCTTGATGTCCTCCATAGATGTCGGCTCCGAACTAGCCTCCCCTAAATCGGCCATACTCTCTTAGTCGGTAAATCTCGAATTAAGAGCCGAGGCTCTGACACCAATTGAATTGATTGTATGGAACCTAGAGGGGGTTGAATAGGTGCTTGATCAAATTTTAATTCTTTTTTTAATTTAGGCTTGCCACAAAGGTAAATTCTCTAGATGTGCAATTATGTGAATTTACCTATATGACTAGATGCAAGCAAGCAATACAATATGCAAGATACAAGTAGTAAAGTGCGGTAAATGATAGAAGTAACCGAGGTGGAGCACGCGGAGACACAAGGGTATGATTCATGTAGTTCCTTCCTTGTTAAGGGAAGTACGTCTACGTTGGAGGGGTATGGTGCCACGAAGGTCTACCAACACCACAAAGGCCTCACCATATTCTCCGGTGAGCACCACCACGAAGGCCTAGCTCACGCTCTACTAAGCGGTTGCCTTAAGGTCGCAACCGGCACCTTTACATAAAGCTTGGGACACGCATCCACAACCGAACTAGAGGCTCTCAAGATGCAACCAAGATTAGCTTCTAGGTCACCTCACAAAGATCCACAAAGAATATGATGGTGAAATACAAATTCCTTTGGTGGAGATATGGATCTAGGTATTCTCTACCAAGATTAATATCAAGAGGTTTGAGTGGGGGAGTAGAGAGATCAAGGGAAATGAAGGTCAAAGCAATGGAGTCAAGATGATTTTCGAGTCATTGGCCACTGCGGAGAAGAAAATCTCTATTTATACCTCCTTTATAAGATCCGCCCGTTGGGGATATTTCATGCCGGTATTACCGCCAAGGTGTGGCCGGTACTACCGCTGGGGACACTCCCAAAGGCCAAAAGGCATACGTGGAGATGAGCGATAGGCACCTCTAGAGCATAAAGCAACCGGCCACGGTCGGCCGGCCGAGCTGTACACCATAGCCCGGTACTACCGGTCCACACGACCCGGTACCACTAGCTAGGCCAGCCCGGTGCCACCTGCACTGGTACCGGTACCGGTACCGGTCATAGAGCGCGGGGTACTAGGAGTTGTACCCCTTCAGCGGTAGCGCGGGGGCGCAGTGAGTTTGCCACCGGCCGGCACGGCCAGGCACCCCCACTTGATCTTTTTTTTTCTCTGTTTCTTCTTTTTATGCTTTTCATTTCTTCAATAGTTCTTGACCGAGAATAAATCGCCCAGCTGCAATATCTTCGAATAAATATGATAGATCCCAAATTCTTCTCCAATACAATGTTTCATCGATAGAACATTTAAGAGGAAAATAATAGGGCACCGATGGAGCTCTTCAAATTTTTTGGGCCATATTTCGCAAATATTATCATCAAATAAAACCTACAATTCTTAGAAAAATAATTAGTTCACCACAACCGTTTTCATCAATACCAAAAATCCCTTAAGGGAGACATGCTCTTTCAATATTCCCCAAGATTCTTTTGTGCCTTGGTTCCTATCTTTTTGGTATTTTGATTATGACAAATAAAAGAACAAGTAACTAATTTTTTGGGAGTTTTAAAATAGATGAAAAAATGTTAATTAATAGCAATAATAAATAAAATTAAAACAAAAATGAAACTAATTAACAAGGTCTGTAGTAACCTTACCGAAATAGAAAAATTGCTTCCCAGGCAACAACGCCAGAAAAATGGTTGATACCTTCGATCCGGATTATGGATTGTAGTATTGTAAGTTTTTTTCCAAGAAGACCTAGGTTTAATGGAACCTTGGGAAGCACTGCTAAATGGTGTAAAGGACACATCTACAAGACTTTCTAGTTTTTTTTAAAATTTATGTTTACCAGACCTTTCTAGTTTACTTCGTTTTATGTTGTGTTGAATGGTTGGAAATAGGCCAGGGTCAAGGATTCTCATGCCGCTATGCATACATATGGAAACGAAGCACAAATGTCTAGTAAATAAATAGTGATAAGAGATTTATGAGCAGCACATCCGTAAATACTATTGCCCCTAAAGCCAGAGGTGACAAGAGTCTCTTGTTCCAACCATTGTTCGCACATCCGCGAGTAACAACAATTATTAAGTAAATAAATGCAGACCAAAGCATTAGGCTAGATGATTGTGTTGTTGATCCTGAGCGAATCACTAAACATGTACCGTTACTTTCCCCTTTCTGTCACTGAGGTTTCGCGGTACCACGCCATTTTTTCCTCATCCCACCCTCTTCCCTTGATCGATCCGATAGATATGGGTACCTACAGATCATCGAATCGAGGCAAAGAGACAAGGATACAGTATTGCAAAACTCCTATTCAATTCCTACACATATTCATGAGATTAGATGCATATAAACGCTGTGAGGATTCACCCCAACCCGTAGCCCGTGAGGACTACTCACACATGATATCAAGATCAAAGATAGAAATCATTGTTGCAAATACTTGAACTGAAATCACAATATTCTTACAATGGCCGCCAATTCTTAAGGAGATCTCTATTACAATGGTGATGGCTATGACTATGGACGAGATGGGAGATGAATGGATGAACTATGGTGGTGAATCTTGTTCGGTGTGGTGTAGATGGATCTGATGGGTGGCGGCTCTATTTGACGACGAATGACTCTCCTTTTGGCGTGTCTTCCTTCACAGAACTTATAGGGTTTGATCTCGGGAGCGTTGCGGCACACCGTACAGGCAGATGATACGGGCAGGGCATGCCCGTACCGGTGTCCGCTAAACCCCCTGGAACCAACTTTCGGCTTCTAGTTGATTTTGCTACACTTGTGACGATATTTTCTTCAGTAATTCCAGGTTCATTTGCCATTATGACTTGATTTCTTGCACACCATTAAAAGATAGAAGAGATTGCACATCTTTGCAATAATTAGTCATTAATAGCACATTGAGAGAGAACCTTAGTCAATTTTTTGACATAGCTAGAGGAAACATGAGAAAAAGTGACGTATTTCACAGCCATCACAATCCTCTCCTGATCTCGTTCTAAAATAGGAACATAGAACTGCTCTCTTGTGCACGAGTAGGATCCAGGATTGAATAACAACAATCAGTGATGCGACATGATGCACAAGCTCTACTCAAACATGATCTCAACATTACCAATGGTATTATCGAACTATACTAGTTCTACGTACATGAATCAAACACTATAATAGAGCAGAAAAGTTTTCCTTACCTCTACCATGGAATACAATGGAGATGACCGGAAGTCGGAGAAGAAGTGCAGAGGCTCCGCCGTGGCTAGACACCACGACCCTGGTAGGGCGCCGTAGACCGAAGGGAGGAGCTCCTCGTTCAGAGCACGGCAAGGATCAGATGCACGAGTGCAGATTTGGTCACCGTCGCCGCCGGTGCCGAAATTGGGGAAAGGGCATTTTTGATAGGGGGCTAATGAAGTGGGTAACCGAAGATGGAGGTTACCCCTACCTTTGCCACACAACTGCGCTCGGATTTCACCTTCTTCCGCCATGTCGCGGCCGAGCTCCCGTGCGAAAGACGTTGTCGATTTTCATCGTGCCCGGGCATGTCCTGGAAAAACGGTTAAACTGGACGTTTCTCCCGCACCTGTCCCAAAGATGCTTTAAAACCCAAGCTATGCAAGAACATGCAACGGACATCCAAATGACCTTTGCGAGCCAATGGGTGCCCAGGATACCAAACGCGTTATGTATGTTTGGCGACTCATCTGTCTCCCATCTTGGGCACGAGATCATCAACAAAGGTGTGCTCCCATGGATCGGCAGAAGATAGACACCGTGAAGGACTGGCAGCAACCGTGTACCATTCGTGTAGTGTGTGGCTTACTTGAGCCCGTTGGCTATTGTCGTAACTTCACGTAAAACACAAGCAGAAGCCTGTATGAGCCCATATATAGGTGTTTTAAAAATTATTAACCTAGTGTAATTTTTATTTGAGATAAACAGGGATATTGGCTTTTGATGTATCTACATTTGGGTTTGCAGGATGTCCGCTTTGCAACCCTACCTTAAACTACGTATATGGTACTATTGCAGGTCGGCTTACATCTTTAAGAGCATTTTCAGTCGCGTCCCCTAAAGCGTTTTGGCTGCGCCGGACAAAAAAACGCTTTCAGCCGCGTTCCCCAAACCCGTTTTTTGTCCGGCGCGTCCCGATACGGTGTCCGGCGGCCCGAGTCCGTCCCCGTCCCACAGGGGACACACCGGGGACGCCGGACACAACGAAAAGCGAGGCGAAGCGACGTGGACCCGACCCGTCAGCGGCACAATAAATTTTAACCTAACCGTCACCTACCTCGCGACGGAAGTTATTGGCGCGCAGCGACGGTGCAGTTCTCGCAGAGGCGCAACGACGGTGCAGTTCCCGCAGAGGCGCAGTGTAATATCCCAGGTTTAGAGACAATAAAATGAGAGAACACCAAAGTGTGCATTGCATTCATGCATAGAAAATCCGGGGAATTTTCGCGCTTCACATAAAACTTACCACAGTAACTGAAGTTTCACTTGACTTGCTGGAACTGAAGTAGATCATCAAGTCAAGCGCTATAAACTTCACTGTGATCTTTGCTAAAACCTTGTTTTGGGTAGAGAGGATTTGATCTATGGGCTAGATCAAATGGAATTAGTTTTATAACAAACAACACCTTAAGTAAGGATCAACTACAAGATCTTATAAAAGATCTCAACATGCCATTCCTTACAACAACACATGAATAATTATTCAACCATAAATTAAAGAACACAATTAATTAAGTAACTATTCTTTACTTATCTTATCCATGTCTTCTACTAAATAAATGTTACTACCATGAGTCACATGGTATAGCTTTTCCATTACAATACTTGAATCCATGTCAAGAGAATTCATATTCATTCTTCATTAAACCTTGACCATTCCAACCTTGTTTCTCAACTCATATCATTAAACCTAGAGAAAGGAGAGAATCATTCATGTGCTTATTCTATCCATTAGATAGAACCTACAATACTATTTAAACCTTATCCAAGTGAGGTACTTGTTGATACTAATCAATGATACATGAAATATAAGTCAAGTGCTAAACCCTACTTGACCTAGCTCACACTTGATGGTAAGTAAGAATTTATTCCTCTAGTAATTATATAGAGGCAATTGTTGTGATCATTACAACTTGGTAATGATCCTAACCCTAGAGGAAACCCTACCTATCTCAGAGAGCTTAATCTACAAAGATATACTCAAGTATATGGACTTATACTTGATCTTGGAGAGAGAACCATGATTTACTAATGAATTATTATGAGGCCAATACTTTGATCATTACAAATTGGGTGATGATCATAAACCCTAAGAAATCTAAGTGAGTGTGTTGAGAGAAGTATTAAAGAAGAGAGACTAGTGAGGAATAAGTGGATCATGTCTAATGCATGATTTTACTTTATAAATTAAGATGATAAGTTAAACATATATATGTGATCCATAGATCTAATCTATCACATGAAATGATAAATATATCAATAGTAGTTAATCCAGACCAATACTCATGCCTTGTATAGAGTAGTATTGATATGGTATCCAAACCTTGCCTATCCAAACACTTGCTACAAATCTAGCATTGCCTTGATACACTAATTCTATCTAAGTGAGGAGGAGGAACCCTAGCCAATTAAACATAACCAAGCTTATGCTCATACCTAATCCTAGTTGTATATCACTTGGGTGATCACTACTTAAAACCCTAGACCATATTTGAATTCCAACCCATGGATTAACTTGGATTATAATTAGAACCCTGCCATACCTCATGCCTAGTTATACTTCAATTTAGTGAAGCTTATGCAAAACCCTAAACCTTTCAAATAGAATCCATCCCACATAGAATATTATGTCCTAACTTGTGTATCATGGATCACAAGTATAAACCAATCCATATACACTTATAAATTAAATGCCTTTGGTGAATAGAATGAAACCAATACCCTATTTCACTTTGCTATCTAAATACTTTGCCTAAGTGAACCAAGTGAATAGCATTTATAAAGTACCATCACCTTAGCAAGTGAATTAACCATGATGAGCTTAGGATCTATTTCAAGTAAGCCAAGCTAGAAGTGCTAAACAAGATTATTAAAGATAGAGTTTATCAAACCATCTTCTTAAACCCTTATAAGTAATTCTCCACATGAAATTATGAACCAATCCCATTCTCAAAACCATTTAATTTAAACTCTAGCCATAAGGAGAACTATATGTGAACCATCCATATTGTTAAGAACCCTAGTAAAATTTAGTAATGTGCTTACCATGCACCTATTATAAAATTCAAACCATTTAAAAATATTTGGTTTCCAAATTTAAAGAATTGAGATAAAACCATTTCCATTTTATTAAACCTCACAAAGTGCCACTCTAATAAAAATTCAATAGTTGTTTAAACAAAAGAATTGGGCAGTGAGTATTATCATGAAATGATATTAATACTCAGATAGTTTAGAACCTGTGAAACAAAACAGAATTCAAATTTGAATTCAAATAACAAATTCAAAAACAGAAAATGAAAACAGAAAATGAAAAGGAAAATAGAAGAGGAGAAAGGCTCACTCGGCTTACCCGTTGGGCCAACCGGACCACCGCAGCCCAGACAACCATCTCCACACCAAGCCCACCAAGTAACCCGGCTCGCGAACGAAACCAGCCCAACTCACCACTTACCGATTCGTCGCCGGCATCAAACAAGACGAGGTCGTCGTCTTCCTCTCCGGGGACGACAGCGCGAGAAGAGCCCTGGCCACGTCCTCGTCGCGGATAACCTCGGCCCGGACGTCGCCAAACCCTCCAGAACTGCACTCTGTCGATCTCGCGTCCGTCCTATCTCCTGTGCGTCCCGATTCGTGCCCAAAGCATTCACCCTCTCACCGACGCATCCCGGCCGTCTCCGCCACCGCATCGCCGCTGTAGAGCTCCCCTCACGCTATAAAACCACCAGTAGCTCCGCTGTGAAACCCTAGTACCTCGCCGCCCATCCATTGCTTCTCAGTCATCCTCTATTTCGCGAGTTCTTCCACTCACTGTCGCCGGCGTTCACCTTGGTGACGACGGATGAGACCATCCCGGAGCTCATGGCGTAGCTCAATCGACGCGTCTGATCGTGTAGAGTCGTCTGGAGGAGCAGAGCATCAAGGAGGACCCGGTACATCGCCAATTTCAGGTTTTCCCCTTGAAGCAGATCGTCGAAATCCGCGGCGGTGAGCTCGTCTCCGGCCACCTCAAGCCTCACCGAGACCACCAATACATTCAGGTGACTCTTGCGCATCTCAGAGACCATCTCGCTCGCTTAATCATCAACCGTAGCCCCGATTTGATATTTGGCCGTCGTGCTCCGCCGCAGATGGTGCTCGCCGGAGCAACTCCGGTGACCATTTGGCGGAGGCACCACCACCGTTCGGTTCAGCGTTTAGTGCTGCGTCGATTAGGCTTAGTCGCACGTCCGCGGGAACCCCCTAGTGCCGCCGTCGTCGGGAATCTGCTCGCCGGAGTTGAGCCCCCGGGCCAGTCAAACATTTTGACTTGGTCTTGCTCACGTGGCTGCCACGCTGGACTTGGTCCCACTCGTCCGTCACTCGGAGCTAGCTAACCAACCGGTACGTTTAGTATTTTCACTTTATTTCAAATTCCAGAAAATAGCTGAAACTTTACAGAAATAGATTAAATTCATTCCAACTCAGAAAAATATGAATAATATATCAAAATGCTCACAAAAATTAACTCTATTCAAATAAAATATAAAACAAAAATGTGTGTCAAAATAAAATTTCACTTATTTTTAACCTTATTAATTATGCCATTTCAATTATTTAAAATACAATTTGAAATCAATAATTTGTGAAGTTTGAAAAATTAAATTTTAACTATTCAGTAACTAAGTAAAATGTTAAAATTAATTTTATTTACCATAGTTGCATTAACTTAATTATTAGTGGTAATTCATAAACCCTAATTTGCAAATTACCATTTACCATTTTCTTTAAATAGTAATAAATCAAGAAAAATACTAAAAACCAATATTAATTTAGTAACTTAAATATTTTGAACTTAAATAATTTTAATCTGCAAGTTAATTATTTTAAAACCTAATCACAAATTGTTAAACCCTAATTCTCAATTAAACCTAAATAAAAGTTACCCTAAATATTAATTCTTATAAAATTAATAAAATGGTAAACCATTATTAATTTTGTTTCAAAGTAATTAGTTACCACATTTATATTTCCAATCATTATTTTAGGAGTTATACCATGACTTAGAAACCCTAGTTTCAATTGAGTAAGACTTTGATTCCATTATTTTATGTGATCATTTGAAAATGCTTAAACCTTAAACCCTAGCTATGTGTCACATGTGATCATGTGAGATTCACCTAACATATAGAACCTTAATCAGCAACAATTGAATGCATGCTTATGAGCCACTAGCATAAAACTAAGTCACATGAGATTATCATTTCATGTTCCTATTTTTAATTAACACATATATGATTCACTAGTATCACCTAGGTATAAACCCTAACCTGTTAATTGGATTAGTACCATTGATCATCAATCCTATGTACCATACCATTAGGATTAACCTCAACCATCAAACCCTAGTTAAACCATGATGAAAAACCCTAATATCAATCTTATGTAATAATGCACATCACATGCTCCGATTCCACTCAACCCTACTTAGTAATTGATAAGCCACTTAGCTTGGAAGCATTAGAGATTATTTAGTAACACAATTGTGAAGCCATAGTAAACCCTAACTCATAGAACCATCTTGATAACCATCCTTTGATATGATGCTTAGAAGAAACCATAGCAATAAACCTACCAATACTTGCTATATAAAAACCATTCCAAGTTAAGAACCAACTAGTTCTTATTAGTGAAACTAAAGGAATCCAATAGTAAACCCTAGAAAGCCATAGCTCCTATATATGTATAGTTCATATTCTTATTTAACCTGTTCTTCAAAAGTTATTCTTTTGAAGTACAAATATTAATCAAACCTTAGAAGCCTTAATCCTTCTTTGAAATACTAATTATTTCTTAAACAACATGTTCTTCAAAATTTATTCTTTTGAAGTATAATACAAGTAATCATCAACCATGTTCTATAGAACTTAAAAATTGACAACTGTTCTTTATATATTATTCCACCATTATTCTTTTATGTGTATGATTGTTATGATGTCTTATATCACTTGATTATGATGCTAATATAACCAAACCCTAATAAGAACCTTGTTTGAGAATCATTCTAAAGGTGCAACCAACCCTAAAGAAATCTTTACAACTCATACAACCTAAATCATCGAGGTTAGGTTACGCTCGGGACGATTGCATCTCATACTATGCATTATAGCATCTTTGCCAGTTTCTTTAAACATTGTCCTTACCGGACGATGATGGTATTTCAGCATTTGGAGTTCTCACGTATCGAAGCTTTTGCCTGCATAATCTTGCAGTCAAGAAAGGCAAGTTCATCGCTTGCTCATGTCATTTGATTATTTTTATCAAACTATATGCCAAGTATTATACTTATCACTCATGCATTGAAAAGCAAATATTATTTTACAATTATGAATATGACTATGTGGTGGGCAATGGAACCATGGTATGTGTTGATATGGTGGAGGTTCCATTGCATGGGTTTATATCACCCTAGGATTAATTACCAATGCCGTCCCAGTGATTCTAGCGCCGTACAAACCGCGTTGACCATGAGATCTATAATGGCTCTGGGGAAGCCAGCCGTATCTTTTCCCTTCTGCACGCCAACGGATTGGTAGAGACGGTGGGGTGTTGGAGGCACTGCCGCAATAGGTTGGGATATCCTTTTAAATCCCCATCCATTAGTGATGTTAATCTCTACCATCTATGAGGGATTGTCCGGAGTACACCATGAGTAAAGCCGTATTATCGGGGAAGTCAACCGGAGGTGTACGGTCGGACAAAAGGGTGGGTTTGCGAGTCGCGGAGAAGGCGGTGTGGGCTTGGATCTTACACCTGGCCTCACACCAAAGGAAGTGTGGACGGGAAAGCTTGCACCTGGTTGGCAACAAGGATAAGGTCTCTTATGGGAAAAGTAACGCACCTCCGCAGAGGATACCGAATTGTGATTGTCACTCCCTGTTCCGGGAAAGGAACCGCGAACGCGGCAGGAAAGGAACTCCACAAAGTTCTGGTCAACTCGTGAAGACCGACGGGCATAGTTTTCGAATAAAATAAACCTTTTGAAGAAATGATTATGAAAACTTGCATTGGCCTATGACTTTCCGGTCTATGGCCGTAGCTAGTGCATGATACACATATTTCCTATTATGAACTTGCTGAGTACGCTCGTACTCATTCTATCTCGTTTGAACCCCCTTCTTAGAGCAATGCACCGAAGGAGAAACTACCGTGGAACTCGAAGACAAAGAAGTCAACTGCAACAAGATGAAGAATCCAATCAAAGAAGTCAATGGAGTCAACTCCTGCATCAGATATTATGGAAACCTAGACTAGTAATAGAAGGGAACCTTTCCCAAATCATAGCACCTAAGTAGCTAGATTTCTATAGCAAGCCAAGTAGCTCTTAAACTTGGGTTAGCAATAAGATAGACTACGAGTCGTTCTTCTGGAGTTTTATTTGAAGTTTTACCTCACTGTAAAGTAGGAGGCTGTGTGGATCTTATGTAAACAGTTCGTGTGTACTTCTATAGACATACCTTGGACTCGCATATGTTTCTGTTGTACCACTCTGAGAGATGTAATATGGGTGGAACGGTGTTTCACTTGTATTATGTCAACGACTTGTGTACTACACCATGCAGTGGTACGCTGGGTCATCACACGCAGCGACGCGTCTCGTCGCACCTAGCTCTGCGTGCCGGCGTTAATGAGCGCCACCGCTCCCCCGCCTCCCTCCGGCCTATAAAAAGTGCCGCCTCTCATCGTCACTCTCACACACAAACCCTAGCGCCTCTCTCCCCAACCCTAACCGCCACCATCTCAACAAGAGTCGACGCCATGGCTGGGAGAGGCGGAGGCCAAGCTCACGGTCGTGGTCATGGTCATGGTCGTGGCCGCGACAGAGCTGCACGCTCACCGTCGCCTGCCACGCCGTCGTCTTCATCGTCGGAGATGGACGTGGAGGCGGGCGTGCTGTTCGAGTTCGTCCTCGTCTTCAAGGGCGACCCACGCGGCATCCAGAGGCTGTCGGACTCCTTCGCCGAGTACGTCGCCGGTGATGACCGCCCAGGCACGATGCATCCGCGGGAGGCTTCGTGTGGCTACTACCGGTGGATCGTCGATGTGATCTACGACGCGCGCGGCAAAATTTACCTCCACATCGGCTGGGAAAAGTTCGCGCGCCACCACAGCCTCGAAGCCGGCTTCATCCTCCTGTTCTCCTACTTTGACGACAGGGACATGAGCGTCAAGGTCTTCAACGAGACGCGCTGTCGTCGGAACTACCACGGCAATAGCACCGATGAGGAGGACGACTGATGAAGAGTGTTGTTTCTTCGCAGCGAATACGTGCACGGAGGTTTCTGGATGTTCTTCCTCGGTAGAACCAACAAGGGCACCATCTCCCGCTGGATTTTCCAGTTTGAGTGACTGGGTGTGCCCTCGAGTGTTCTTTCTTAGCAGCGAACACAGGAAATCTTCGATGTACGGCCTAGTTAGGTTTAG
Organism: Lolium rigidum; assembly: GCF_022539505.1. Classification (NCBI taxonomy): domain Eukaryota; kingdom Viridiplantae; phylum Streptophyta; class Magnoliopsida; order Poales; family Poaceae; genus Lolium; species Lolium rigidum. The sequence continues at coordinate 160,306,267 of NC_061510.1, read as the reverse complement.
CTTTTTTGCAATATTTTATATTTATGTCCACCATGGTTCAAACTATGTATTAGTTTGTGGAAAACCATGTTCCAAATTATGTCTTTGTGTAAACCACGTTCCAATTATGTATTAGTTTGTGGAATAGTACTTCTCTTTATTGAAATAAAAATGCAAAAAATAAAAAAAGTGTATTTTAATGTTTGGGGGCGGCGTTTGGGGGACGCGGCTGGGGAGCGACGTCCCCCAAACGCGGCACGAACGAAACACGTCCTCCAAACGTTCAATCCAGCGCGGTTTGGGGGGCGCTTTGGAAAACGCGACTCTCTAAGAGTCCTAGGAGTATACCAAGGCATTTGAGGCTCTCGACCGCGCACTGATTTTTCCAAGCCTTTCCTTGTGGAGGGTGATGCATGAGGATCAGGTATTGAAGCGGTCTTACATCAATGTGCTGGGGCAGTGGATTTCTTCAGGCAAGCAATGGCACCACGTCATACACACGTGTGGCAACAAATTGGTTTGGTCCGAGCCGTTCAACATTGCAAGCCCTATTCTTAGGCCAAGAATTTGTTGTATGCACAGATCATTACAGCCTAACTTCATTTTAGATCAGCGTTTATCTACAACCCCACAACATCGTTGCAGATTCATTGTCCCAGCGTACGGGTGACGAACCAGAGAATCGTTGCAGCACTATCTACAATCTCACAACAGTGTTTATCTACAATCCCACAACATCGTTGCAGCATTATCTATTCCACAGTTTGATATGTTTGCATGGCCTAATGACAACGTGTGTTCAGCGCATTTCCAGCTTCATCACCTCCGTTTCTCTGGGGTGCCCCCGGCATCTCGGATAGACTTCTGAAGAGCTGTGGCCTTGCGCTTGCACCTGTCCAGTAGAGCCTGTAATCGCTTCTGTTCGGGTGATCCCTCCTTACACTCAGTGAGGCCCTGCTGCAAATCAAGCATTGAATTGAATACTCTAAGCAGGTCTCTGTTTTGTTTGTTGACCTGGGGGTGTGGAGAGCGACAGTTGGGGCTTATGATTAAGGGCTCTTTTCCCTTGACAGCTCTGTTTGTATTACCAGTCTCCAAAGGATCATCGGCAAGGTACACCTGCGATAACAAAGAACAATAAGAAAGTGGGGCTAGCAGCAAGCATACAAAAAGCATTAGAGCTTCAGTTTGTATGGCATATACCACTGCATGTACACTAATCGATGTCTGTAAGCCAAAGAATAGACAAGTGCAGTGCCAAAGCTGCGCTGCAGCACTTGCATGATGTATCATCTACGTGTGCAAGAAGCCAAGAATGCACATTAGTGTGCAAGAATGCACACTAGAGCAAATGTGCAAGAATGCACATTAGGTTTGGCAAAGAATAAATAGCGAAGTGCGCCCAAGCATTCTAACATCGAGGAGCCATGCATTATAAGTATAGGAGTGATCTACGAGCTACACATCCCTAACAGTACAGCCAAGGACGATTGATCATCCGTCTATTAAGCCAAGAGCAATTACCTCAGCAGGGGCCGCACCACGCCGAAGCTGGCCGCGTCCATAGCCCTCGGCACCAAAGGGGGCAACCTGCTGCGGTCAGTCAAAATCAGGAATGGTAAGGCAATTATTACCACACTCCTTGCATCCACACTTAACGGAAATACATAAGATATACCTTGAACATTTCAAGAATAACAAGACTATTAGTACTGGTGGACGTAAGTACTAAGTACTAAATTAGTGGTGGATTGGTTGCACAATGTCAATCTCAAGCAAAAGAATCATACGATGATTCATACCCTCGATCAACAAATTAGCTACAGAAATGCAATTAATATCCAGCACGAAAGACCCATGCGACAGCATTGTTCGTGCCCAAATGTTAGAAAGACGGGAAGAATTGGGCAGTTCCTACAATTGGTTAGCCAGATATCAGGATTCAGGACTCATTAGTCGGGAACGGGATGAAGGATATATAACCTGGCGGACTGGGACTTGTGGTGCCCCACCGCGGTGGCCTAGTTGGTCCAGGGGGGCGCGTGGAGCACCGCCACGACCGGCGCCGAGGTGTAGCCCGGGATCCGCGCCGGCGAGGAGGGGGGCAAGCGGAGCGCCGCCTCGGCCGTAGCCAAGAACGCCCTGCGGGAGGGGGCTTGTGGAGCGCCGCCAAGGCCGGCGTCGTCGAGGACGGGAGCTGGTCGTACGCCACCAAGGCCGTGGCCGAGATGGGGCACGTCTCCCTGGAGGACGTGGGCGCGTGGAGCACCGCCGAGAAGCGGCCCAGGGTCCTCGCCATCGAGAAGGTGCGCGAGCGGAGCACCGCCAGGGCCGTGGCCGAGAAGCAGCGCGTGATCCGCGCCGCGGAGGAAGGGGGCGCGCGGACCGTAGCCGAGAATGGGCACGGCGGCGGGCTGGTCGCCCTGCAGGAGGGGGGCTCGTGGAGCACCGCCAAGGCCGGCGCCGCCGAGGACGGGAGCTGGTCGTGCGCCGCCACGGCCGTGGCCGAGATGGGGCACGCCTCCCTGGAGGACGTGGGCGCGTGGAGCGCCGCCCACAAGTGGCCCAGGGTCCGCGCCGTCGAGGAGGTGCGCGCGTTGAGCACCGCCAGGGCCGTGGCCGAGAAGTAGCCCGCGATCCTCGCCGCGTAGGAAGGGAGCGCCGCCAGGGCCGTAGCGGAGAAGGGGCGCGGGACCCAGGCCGCGCAGCACAGGAGGGCGTGGTGCTCCGCCACGGCCGTAGCCGAGGACCTGCGCGGGATCCTCCCCGTCGCGCATGGCATCTCCGCCGGCTACCTGCTGGGAAACTCGAGATTTAACGCTAGGGTTTAAGAGCGCGGTGCAGGAAGGTAGGGGAAGGCCATGGAAATGTACCTCGAGGTGAGCCATGGCGCGCGGTAGGCCGCCGCCGCGATCCGCCGGGTCGGGTGCATCCCCTTCCATGGAGCGCGGTGGGCAGTGAAGATGGAGCGCGAGAGGAGGTCGTCGGAGTTGGTTGGATTGGGGAGGGCGGTCGCTGGCCAGGAAGTTACAGCAGTAGCTGGGGTGAGAGAATCGCAGGCTGGCTGTCCCCGTTTTATAGCCGCCGCGCAGTCGGTTGCAATTGCAAGCTAGCGTGGTTTCTACTCCGTATGTAGCAAATGCAATTGCAGCCGTCTTGCGATGGCTCCCTAGCCATTCGCTCCTTTGGAGACAGAGAAATACATACTCCGCAACACAGCACTTGTAGTTCGCTTGCGGAGCACGTATGAAAGATCCTACTAGTTCCTGACAAGATCCCATGAACCTGAAATCTAAAACTGTCCAACAAGTATGTGAATGGAGGGTTCATTAGAATGTTCATGAAGGAGAGAAAGATGAAGACCAAGAGAAATGTTGGCAGAGATGAAGACGAGGAAAACCACGCGACCCAATAAAGGGGCCCGTTAGTTGGAAATTGGTCACTGATCTACCGTTTCCCGTTGTTTCGCTTAATAATTCCGAAGCCTCGTGCCGCATACCTCCGACGCTTGCATGCGGTGTGTGGGCCGGCCCATTAGTGGCGACGACCGCCGGAAAAGAGGAACACAGTGGTGGCCACCTGGAGAAGATGGGGACGCGATGGCGACCAATGTCACCCGCATCAAGGACAACCGCTGGCCGCGGCTACCTGGCGAAGGTGAGGTCAAGATCTCGCCGGAGATGGGGACGGCGAGGCTAGCCACAACGTCGCCGGCAAAGGTAAAGAATAAAAGTTGATTATGATTAGGGTGTGGGAAGCTCGCCATCGACGAGGTCTTAGGGTTTAGGCTGAGGGGGGTTCGCTGGAGTCAGAGTTCGGAGGAATTCAGAGAGAGGTCGAGGCGGTGAGGAGCGAATCGAGGAAGGTGGGGTGATACGTGCATTTCACATTATCAATATTTTTACGTATATGTTTAGTTTTTATTGATATTTGCCATCGTACATCATTATTTATGCTTTTTTTTGTTGATTTTCCGAACTTTCCTACAAAGTCCTTTCATTGGTACTTAATTTCTAGGAGGCAGAAAACCTCCTTTTTCGTATTATACTATTTGAGGGACCTTCTGAACATCTAAAAAACGAAGGAAAAATACATGGTCAGTTTTTCACCTGGAGAAAGACCGTGGACCAAAGAAGCAGACGAGGGGGCCACGAGGGGCAAAGAGACCAGCTAGTGCCCCTGCATGCATGCGCCACCTAGAGTCGTTTTGCCTCTGAGCGTCCCCTCGGGCCCCCTTTATATAGACGCATCAGTTTCACCGAAAAAACTAAACCATATTTTCCCCAAAATTTATTGAGTGGCGTCGGAGTTGAAAGTCCTCTCCTACTCCAGGAGACACTAGGCTCATCTGTAGCGCACCTAAATTCACATTTTGTGGCGCATGGGTGGTGCGCCACAGAATCTTCCCCACAAAAATAAGAATTATGTGGCGCACCTGTCCATGCGCCACGGAATTAAGACATTTTATGGCGCACTTAGGCTACGGTGCACCACCGAATTAGTGTTAGGGGTGCCACTGAATTTGCTCGTATTATACACGATTTTGTACTGCCTGCTATACACATACGGATTATATACAACAATGTACATATATTATACATATTATATACAGAAGTATGCAGATATAATATAAATAGCATGTACATTGCACAGATGTAATATAAACTATCATCATAACATTACTTCGAGCCCACTCGAGATACACATATAGTTGCAAATATCAATTTTTTTACATACAACTCTTAATTCATACAAAGTTCACCATCTCGATACAAAGTGGTCTTCATCCGGTTCCTCATCTGCTCCCTCCTCTCTCCCGCCAGGCTCGCTTGCATCGGGGTCTTCATCTGGTTCCTCCTCTACTCCATCCTCTCTCCCGCCAGGCTCGCTTGCACATTCTAATCATAGGCGAATTGTTTGTGGTGATGTCTCATACTTTGTTGGTCGAAACAAATATTAACATTTAGGGACAGTGTCAGTGAGGCCAGGTAGGATGCACAAGAGATTGATATTTGTGCCATCACACCAGGCTCGCTTGCACCACCCCCAAGTGTACATGTGACCAAACATTCTAATCATCGGCACTAAAATGGAAGAAAAAGCCAAGTGGTATCAACTAGATAGTATATGCTTCATACTTTGTTGGTCGAAACAAATATTAACATTCAGGGATGGGGTAAGTAAAGCCAAGTAGGATGCACAACAGATTGATATTTGTGCCATCACACTAGGTTTTCTCACCCCACTCCAGAGTGCAGTGACCAAACATTCTAATCATCGGCAAGTACACATAAAATTAAAATTAAAGACCAAATTATTTATAAAGAAATCATTTATAACCAGTACATCAACCAAACATCAGCATTCTCCAACATTCTCCAAACATTCTCCAACAGTGCATCAACATCCACTTGTCTGATGCAAGTTTTTTTCATTTACATTAGGTACATGTCAACACTTTATTAACCAGAGAACATAAAACAAGCTCATTTTAAATCACCATTTGGTGGCAGGGGACTAGCTCATTTTATATATCCACTTTCTTCATTAAAACAAGTTTATAAATATAACCAGAGAACTAGTGAGCATGAGCATGAGCAGTAGCATGAGCATGGGCATTCAACCAGTAAGCATGAGCATGAGCATTCAACCAGTAGCATTTCATGAACCCTAAAAATAGCACTTGTTCAAATCATTTTTTACTAAACTGGAGAACTAGCTCATTTTTTTTTGAACAGGAGAGGTCCCGAAGGACCTAGAGCTTCATTCCATTATCAGCGGTGGAGGTACAAATTACATAAAGGGCCCTGAAGAAAGGAGAAATTACAAACGACCCATACATTTTGCACTAAGGACCTTTGACTGAAAAGAGAAAACGCCATCAAGTCTAGCTCCAGTTCCACCATCGTAGGGCTCGCTGGAGCCAACCTCCACGCCACCGGGGACAGAACCACTTGGGGCATGGAAGTGGGAGCTAACTCCGACGAAGCTGTTGAGCCTCCGCTTTGAAACTGATTGGAGGTTGAAGAAGGCCTGAGGACGAACGAGTGTCATCGCACCAGGTTGGAGGGGCCGCCCTACGGCCAAAGAGTACGGCGACAGCGGCGCCGTGGTAGACCTCCAGGGGTGGAGGGGCCACCTTTTGGCCATGAGATACGGTGACATCGGTGCCGTGGAAGTCCTCCGATGAGAAGCCATCATGCTCCCCTGCTGCAGATGCGGGAACCAGCCACAGGCAGCAAGTAGCCAACCCTCTTCTCTCTCACCACCATGGTGAACAGAGAGGAGCAGGCTACCGCTGCATTGCCGGTTACCAGATCCACAAGAAACAACCTTATTTACGGAGATCTTCATCTCCCTCCGCCGCCACACCTTTGGCTCCGACCACCGGAGCTCCATGAGGTCGAGGAAGAAGACGAAGCAGTGCCAGATCCGGCCGCTGGGACCCACCACCTCTCTCCCGGCATGAGCGCCATACGCCACTAAGGACCATAACCTAAACCTAGTACTACTACTATCTACTCCGGCGCCTTCTCCTCTCCATCTCCGGCCGGTTATTCCGGTGGAGAGGAGGAAGAAGCGGCCCGATGAGAAGGGAGAAGGGGCAAGGTACTGTAGCGGGCTGAGAGCGCGTTGTGGGGGGGGGGGGATGAGAGCCTCACTAGCTCATTTTCTAAAAGTAGCATTTTACTAAATGAATTCATTCAACTAAATGAATTCAGTCAACTAAACCAGATAACTAGCTCAACCTATATGAATTCATTAAACTAAATTTTACTAACCAGTATCATTTTATACTAACCTTAAACGAAGTTAAAATTTTATACTAAGCAGTAGCATTTTAAATGAACCCTAAATCAACAAGTACCTACTTTATTAGGCATTTTCATTTACAATTTTAATTTTCATTTTCTACCAGAGAGCAACATGATGTATTTTCATTTTCAAATTTCAATTTCAATAGAAAAACCAATTTAGCAGTAGGTAAATCCTAAACCAGAGAACTAGCATCAACCATAGCACCAATTTTTATTTTCCAGAGAACCATGTACATCGGCAAGTTTATTTTTATTTTATTTTCTCTGCCTATTCAACCATAGCATGAACCGATGAACCCATTTCATCATTTTTTTAAATGAACCAGAGAATGAACCCTAAAGTGTTCATTTCATCATTTTTTTAAATGAACCACAGAATGAACCCTACACTAAACCAGTAGCTACTTTGTAGCATACACTAGATGGCAGGAGCACACACACAAGTATCTTACACCACACATACATGGCATGTGCTATCAACCATACAACAGCAGTATAAAAGCCAAACATCAGCTGGGAGGAAATAAAACAAATAGACAAAGTAATCCCATCTCACTACCCTTCAACTAGGTTTTCACCTAGGAGGATAGAGAGATGGATTTATGTTAGTCTTGCATAGAGGTGCTATGCAAAATCATCACATAGAATTGAAAACCCCTATAAAAGTATCTGTTCTTATCAAAAGAAAGTGCCTCAGCCTCTACATCATAGGCAGGGCCAAGAAATCAAGCGCAACATCTGTTCTGATCAAGATAGCCACAAGGAGGAGGTGGATCAACATACCAGAGGACCAATCTATTCCTCAACAACAGGTGGTTAGGCAACAAGTTAAGCATATTATTTTTCTTAGTTTGCATAGACATATGGGAGGAAATAAAAGAAATAGACACAGTAATCCCATCTCACTACCCTTTAACTAGGTTTTCACCTAGGAGGATAGAGAGATGGATTTCTCTCAGTCTTGCATAGAGGTGCTATGCAAAATCATCACAGCGAATTGAAAACCCTTATAAAAATCTGTTCTTATCAAAAGAAAGTGTCTCAGCCTCTGCATCATAGGCAGGGCCAAGAAATCAAGTGCAACATCTGTTCTGATCAGTGATAGATAGATAGAAGGAATAGGCCAGCAGAGAGGGGAGCTAGATCACCCAACTAGAGTTGGTGATCCCTGGTAAAACTAGGAGCTCATACCCTTGATAGAGAGGGCAACAAATCACACATAAGTAAATCCCACCAAGTAAACCATGTCCAGGAAAGTAATTCCAGGTCAACCAAATAGCACATAGCCATAGCAAAGCCACAAGCAATGCATATGAGCTCACTAGCAATTCATTAAATAAATCATGCCTTTATAAGCAACAATATAGTGATAATGAAACACAAGCATACTGAATATCTTCAGTTAAGTTTGTACATGATAGTATGGCAGCAAACTACCATGACAGGGATGATTAAATCATCCAAATGGGGGCATCATAAATAGTCTTTGTCAATGATTAAGATGATTTGAGCCCATCAAGTTTCAGCAACATGTCATAGAGCAAATAAGTAACCCACAAACTACAATGACAATTCTAAAGTTAATATATTTGTTTAGCTCCAGTACCACACTGCCAGAGAACAAGTTAATAGTAGTACATCACACCAACAGATTGATATAGGGAATGTAAAGATGAGAAAATATGGCTCACAATGTAGACGTAGGGGATTCATGGGCGCGCCGCAGATGGGGTCAGCAGGATGGCAACGTAGGGGATGTCTCGTCCTGCAGCAAGGATGGACTTGAGGGCGCCGCAGATGTGGTAGAAGCCGTCGGAGATATTCTCGTCGTATCCAACGACATTGTGGTTCCAGTAGCGCGCGGCGAGGGCCTCCATGGTGGTCCTGTCCCCGGGGGCGGCGGCGGGCGCGCCGTGGTTGCAGACGCCGTGGTGGAGGAGATAGACGTCGTGGTGGAGGAGGTCCTCCCGCAGACGTCGTGGTGGAGGAGACAGACGCCTGGCACGTGTCCTCCCCTCCCTATCCGAAGCGGGTTCTTCTGATGGTGGCGGGGATGCATGGAGCATGGAGGCATGCGGCCGTCGCGGAGGAAGGAGGCGGCGACGACGCGCTCCATCTAGGCCGGCCGTCGTGGTGGAACGAGGCGGAGGCGGCGCGATCCGTGGAGGAGGAGGGGAGAAGGGGGACGAAGGGGTTCGATTTGGGGGAGACGGTGGCGTACGGGCGGATGATATAAGGTTCTATTTCTGTGGCGCACCAGGACCAGTGCGCCACAGAATGTCTTATTTTTATGGCGCACTGGTGCTAGTGCGCCACAGAATGTCGTATTTCTGCGGCGCACTAGAACAAGTGCGCCATAGAATGTCTTATTTCTGTGGCGCACTGGTGCTGGTGCGCCACAGAAATAGCGAAACCTATGATTGGGGCTGGCTGGGTGTGGGCCCCACCAAATTTCTGTGGCGCGTGCGCTCCTGTTGTGCCACAAAAATAAGCTTTTATTGTCCCGGTTGCGCCACGGAAACAATTTCTGTGGCGCACGCAAAGCCAGTGCGCCACAAAAACAGAATCCCATCTATAAGGCTTTTCCTACTAGTGAGAGAGCAGATCCTGCCACACTGATACGTCCAAAACGTATCCACTTTCCCGAACACTTTTGCTATTGTTTTGCCTCTAATTTGTGTATTTTGGATACAACTAACACGGACTAACGTTGTTTTCAGCAGAATTGCCCTGGTGTCTTATTTTTTTTGCAGAAAATCAACTTTCAGGAAAATCCCCGGAAATAATTGCAATGGGCCTATTTTCACAGAAGACCTACGGAGCCAGAAGACGAGACGGAGGGGGGTAGGCGCGCACACCACGTGGCGGCGCGGTGGGCCCCTCGGCCGCGCCGCCATATGGTGACGCCGCCTCGGCCAGCCCCCGACGCTCCCCTCTGGACTACTTAAAGCCCTTGACCTAAAAACGCACGGGGGTTCGACCAATTTGCCAGAAGACATCCAGAACTCCGCCGCCATCGAAAACTCTACTTTCGGGATCAGAAACTCCGTTCTGGCACCCTGCCGGGACGGGGAATTGGAGGAGATCATCACCATCATAGCCACCGACGCATCTCCATCGACCATCCATGCTTCCCCCATCCATGTGTGATTAAATCCCCGCTGTAGGCTGTAGGGGATGGTAGGGATTGGATGAGATTGTTCATGTAATAGCCATAAGATTGTTAGGGCATGGTGCCTAGTATCCGTTGTTGGTACTTTTATGATATTGTTGCAACTTGTTACGCTTAATGCTTGTCACTAGGGCCCGAGTGCCATGATTTCAGATCTGAACATGTTATTGATTCATGATGATATTCATTGTTTTATGATCTTACCCGCAAGTTGTATACACATATTGCTGTCCGGAACCCGAGGCCCCAAAGTGACGTAAATTGGGACAACCGGAGGGGAAGGCTGTGATATGAGGATTACATGTGTTCACGGAGTGTTAATGCTTTGCTCCGGTACTCTATTAAAAGGAGTACCTTAATTACCAATAGTTTCCCTAGAGGCTCGGCTGCCACCGGCTGGTAGGACAAAAGATGTTGTGCAAGTTTCTCATTGCGAGCACGTACGAATATATACGGAACACATGCCTATGGTTATTTATTACTTGGATACTGTTTTATTATTATCTGCAAATGCCTTGTCTTGATTATTACATGAGTTCTCTTATCCATGCAGCGTCCGTTCATCCATCCCTATGCCTACAGTATTTTAATCCTGCTGTTTACTATAATCACTACTGCTATCTTTATTACACTGCTGCTTATATTTCACTACAGCTACTGCTATAAATTTTTTGCTACTCGATAAACTATTGCGAGCAAGTCTGTTTCCAGTGCAGCTGAATTGACAACTCCGCTGTTAAGGCTTACAAATATTCTTTGGCTCCCCTTGTGTCGAATCAATAAATTGGGTTTTACTTCCCTCGAAGACTGTTGCAATCCCCTATACTTGTGGGTCATCAAGACTTTTTTCTGGCGCCGTTGCCGGGGAGCATAGGTTTATTTGCAAGTTCACCTGAATTGATATTGTTCGCTGCAAATCCTCCATCATGGGTAAACCTCGTGATGCTAAAGTCGTCATATTACCATCCACTACAAGAAAAGGTACAACTCTGAGTACCTCTGCTGCTCTTGATTTACGATCTGTGATAAGTCAACTTGTTTCACCACCACAAGCTTCACATGCTGGTACTTCAGCTGAATCTGAAAATTCCTCTTATAATCTTGATGATGCTTCTACTGTTCTTGATGATAATGGTTCATTAGGTCCTTTTCTAGATGCTACAATTGCTAGGTCTAGACAAATTGAAAATACTGAAATTCCTAATAAAAATATTGTTACACCTGTTATTTCACCTGAGTCTGTTGAACACTCTAGTGATGATCTTGATGAAGATTATGCGGAACTTGATGATGATTTTATTGATAAATGTAATGCTACTACTGGTGCAAGTAACATTAAAAAGCTTCTTGCACAATGTGCTGTTAGATATAAACTGTCTTCTGATCCTAAATTTGCCACATCTCCTATAAACATAAGGATAAGGATTATGATTTTTCACTTGATTTATCTCATATATCTATTGTTGAGAAAACACCTTTTTGTGGTACTGAAAAAGAAAGTGATGTAGAGCACATGATTGAGCTTTCTACTTTGAGTAGCTTGTTTTCTGATGATACCAAGAAGCGTACTTATTTTGTTGCTAAATTTTTCCTTTCTCATTAAAGGATGATGCTAAAACTTGGTATAATAGTTTGCCTCCTGATTCTATTGATAGTCCAAGTGGTTTGCTTGATGTTTTCTTTCGAAAATATTTTCTGCTAGTGCTCAACATATTGCTTTGCAGATTTTTTTTAGTTTTGACCAGGAAGATGGAGAGAAATTGCATGAAGCTTGGGCAAGGTTTTGCTCTCTTCTTAGAGCCCGGCCTGGACATGATTTGGAAAAGCATGACTTACTTGATATATTTTATAGTGGACTAACCATTGAGTCTAGGGCATATCTGGATAGTTGTGCTGGTTGTGTTTTCAGGAAAAGAACTCCAGACGAAGCTGAAGAATTAATGGCTAGAATAAGCCAAAATCATAATGATTGGACTACACCTGAACCAACCCCAACACCAATATTTAAGAAGAGGGGTATGATTGAATTAAATGATGAAGATATGAGGGAAGCCAAGGAATCTCTTAAAGAGAAAGGTATTAAATCTGAAGATGTGAAGAATTTACCCCCTATAGAAGATTTATGTAAGATAACTCCCCCTTCATCCACGATTGAGGTACATTCTCTTCAACACTTTGATAAAGAAGATATTCCTTACTCAAAACCTCCTGATCAATGTTTAGATGAATTTGATAATTATGTTGTTAAGCAAGATAACTTTAATATGAGAGTAGAGAATCATTTAATGGAAAATTCTCAAGCTATTAGTAAATTGCATGATATTGTGGAGAGAACCTCCAATGATGTTAAGATGCTTGTTAAACATTTTCATATGGTTCAAACTCAAATTGATCAACTCACTAAAGTGCAAAATGACTTGTTAAAAAATACTTCTAAAGAAAAACATGCTTATGAAGTAACAACTAGAGGTGGTGTTTCTACTCAGGATCCTCTATATCCTGAGGGGCATCCCAAAAGAGTTGAACAAGATTCTCAACGAACTAAAGCAACTAGTGCTCCTTCTAAGAAAAAGAAGAAGAAACGTAAAACTGTTGTAGAATCTTTTGAGCCTGTTAATGATCCTAATAGTATTTCTATTTCCGATGCTGAAACTGAAAGTGGAAATGAACATGATAAAGATAATGATAAGAATGATGTTTCTGATAAAGAAGAGGTTGAAGATGAACCTGAAAAGCATGCTAAAAATAAAAAGTACACTAAAGAAGATTTTATTGCTAAGAAACGTGGTAGTGAAAGAGAACCTTGGGTTCAAAAGCAAATGCTTTTTCTAGTTAAGAAACTAAAATCAAAGGAGGAAGAACACTATAATAAATTTTGTGATTGGATGAAACCTTTGTTCTTGCAAATTCCTTTGACTGATGCTATTAAATTGCCTCCTTATTCAAAGTATATGAAAGATATTGTCTCTAACAAAAAGAAAATTCCTAATGAGGAGATTTCCACTATGCTTGCTAATTACTCTTTTAATGGCAAGGAAACAAAGAAGTTGGGAGACCCAGGTATACCGTCTATCCCTTGTTCCATCAAGAATAATTTTGTTAGAACTTCTCTATGTGATTTGGGAGCAGGAGTTAGTGTTATGCCTTTTTCTCTTTACAAGAGACTTTATATAGATAAGTTGATATCAACTGATATATCTTTGCAAATGGCTGATAAATCTACTGTTGTTCCTGTTGGTATATGTGAGGATGTTCCTGTTCAAGTTGCTAATAATTGCTTAATATTAACTGATTTTGTTGTGTTGGAAATGCCCGAAGATGATAATATGTCTATTATTCTTGGAAGACCTTTCCTTAACACTCGCAGGGCTGTTATTGATTGCAATAAAGGAAAAGTTACTTTCAATGTTGATGACAAGGAGCATACTGTTTATTTTCCCAAGAGGATCGATAAAGTATATGGAGTTAATACAATTTCTAATTTGAGAACTATCAAAGTGGGAGTTATTGATTGTCCTATATATGAGCCTAAACAAGGATATCAAAATATTATGATTGGGTCCATATCAATACAATATAATGTAACATGATTGATTTGAGGTTTATTTCTTCTTATGTCATGTAAAATTTATTTGGTGGCAAGACTTGATCAACCTTGTTAACAAGTACATTTTAAATGCATGGAAGAGCTGAACAACATTTCTTTCTTTCTCCACACTTGTTTACTTTCTGTAGTACTACTTGTTTGCAAGATACTTTAGTTGTTTAAAATTTTGAAAATCTTTTTCTGCCCTAAAATAGTTATTTTAACACCCAGAAATGTGCATTTTTCGAAGTTTTCAAAAATTTACAAAAACTATACCACTGGTCCTATTTTTAAATTTGCAACCTGGGAGTGCCTGGGGCTGACCAGTGGGGCACCCCAGGGCTGCACCCCATGTGCCGGCGCGGCCAGCATGGGGGGCGCGCCACCCTGTGGGGAGGGCCCCACCTGGCCCTCCACTCACTCATCCACCTACCACTCCACTCTCTTTCACGGGAAAACACACCACCATTGTTCAAACCCGAGTTTCTTGTTGTTCTTGCTCGAGATTTTCGATCTCTTTGCTCAGCCCATCTTTGCTGCTGAGATTTGGGGCATTTGTTCTCCGGTATGTGACTCCTCCGATTATCCAAATAGAATTTTGTTTAGTTGAGTATATCTTGAGTACTTTGCTACTGTAGGTGACATGTTAAGTGAGTTTGCGTGCTTATTCTAAGTTGTAGAAATTAGTTTTGATGCATGTTTAGTACTCTATCAAGTTCCTATAGTAGTTTCCCTCATTTATATGTCTCAAAGTCAACTTTTATAATGATTGTTGAAAAATTTCAGAAAAGGAAAATGCATAACCACACCTTTGGAGAAGTGTTCGAGAGGGATACGACAAGAGCGGAAAGGCCTTCAAGGGCAGCCACTCGAGTTAGGCGATCCTATGATGAGGAAGTCATTGCACCTAGCTTTGAAGATGATGAGGACAACGGGATTCCTAATGCTTCATCCTTTCCATGCATTGACTTTTTGCGTAATGCAGTGCTACTTGGTGACTTCTTGTTTCTCATTAATAGTGTGGGCTTATCCACCTATATGGAAGATGAGAGTGATCAATTTTATAGGCTAACTAAAATCTTTGTTGAAAGCTTTAAATTCAGCAACTCACCTTATACACCATCAGCTAAATTTAAGATTTATGACATGCCTATTACTATGAAGTTGAATGATTTTTGTGCTGCATTGGATATTACTCCTATAGGTACAGCGAAGAAGATCGAGAACCGCCCCAAAGCTTTGACGGAACTCTATCGAGAAGTTACCAATGATGATGACCGCACCATTCAGCGCAGCAAGATAAGGAACATTCAGCTCCCTGCTATTAGATATTTCACTTACTATCTTGCTAGTAGCATTCTTGGTAGGGAGAACACTAGCAACATTTCTAGTTATCATCTTGCTTTTCTGGTTGCTGCACTTACTGGAAGTACACCTTATCATCTTGGTGCTCTTATTGCTCGTCGCTTAGCTAGTAAGGGACCTATTTATGGAGGAATTGTTGCCTCACGTATTGTTGCATATCTAGGTTTTTCTATTGATCCTAGTGATGAGAAATTAGCTCCTATTAAGCTTGATATTGCTGCTATGAAGGGTCACCAATTTGTCACAACTAACTCTAATTTAGAAAATATTGTCTATAGAATGTTGTTTATTGACGGGGAAGAGAGGGAAATCCCTTTGCCATAGGCCGATTTGTTCAGTGTTCGCAGGAAGCCGTGGTCGCGTTCCAAGGAGGAGGTGGATGAGCAGCTGAGGATACTTGGCTTTCACCAGCAACACGACTCCGAGGACGCCGAGCCCTCCGACGGGTACACTGTCACATATCCCGGTGCGTCTTCCAACATGCACCAAGGACAGGATCCTTCTTCATCATACTACGGAGGTGCCACCTCATGGGCACCGTGGGATTGATCTCCACTTAGGCCAAAAGCCTAAGCTTGGGGGGAGGTATGCCGGCATCACTCATTCATTGCATATTACAATTGCCGATCATTTGTATATACTTGCTTCGCTTCTTTTGGTTGTTTCTCTTTCGGTTATTTTTATTTCAGTAGGCTCTTATTTTAGTTTTTTAAGGTTGTTACTACTGTAGTAACCTTTACTTTTACCTTTTTATTTCATTTGTGTGCCGATGGTTGCCTCTAATATGAGCAAGGTGATATTTGGGGAAGTGCTGTCTAAAAAACAGATTCCGGACTGATACTAAAAAAATTCCTAAAAATCGCCAGAACGTTATTTTGAGCAGCCAATTTTTGTGCATGTTCCCCAGGTTATTATCTAACTTTCATTAGTTGAGCACTTTTCGAGTTGAACAGCAGAAGATTTTCGAAAAAAAAATAATTACTGTACTGCTGTCAAGTTTGGCGGATTTCTGCCACCTTGTGTTTATGTGACTCTTTTAGTTTTCATTCTTTTGTTTTTGCTTTGTTTCTTTTCTAAAATACGAAAAGACCAAAAATATTTCTGTTGTTTCTCTTTATCATTTGTTTATTTGGTTTCTTGTTCCCATTTTGCTTTATTTACTATTGTTGGTTTGCTATAAGAAAATCCAAAAAGATTTTACTTTCGTTCTTGTTTCCAATTCGAAAACACCAAAAATATTTGTTGTTCTTCTTCGGTTTTGTAAAGTTTATTATGGAGTTCAGCGGTCTCCGGTGGTTGGAGCTTGGTTTTCATTTCATATTATTCAAACCACACAAGTGAAAGGCAATAATGACGATCTACGACAACTCGACTGTCGTGAGAGGCTGGTATGAACTCTATTTGTTTTCATTTTTTACATATACTCATTCATGTGAGCATGCTTAGTTGGTTCATGTGAGGTATATGTCATTTAATGAAAGTCCAGTAGTTCATGATCTCTCATGTTTAGCTCCAATTTATTAATAATGAGTAGCAGGTCATAAATATTTTCTTGCATTGTTTTATTCATAGATAGGTATGACATTGTGGTATCCTCCTCTGAATAATTCATTTGAATTGACTTGGCACATGCTCACGCATGCATATGACTGAAAAACAAAAGTTAATTAAGCCTCGATGATTTACTTTGCTTCAGAGTTCTTGTATCACTTTTATGCCTCCGTTAATTTTATTCTGTCGCAAGCATGATTATGACGGTTATTGCTCTCTTGATTGTCGCTTCCCAGTCTATTGCTAGCCTTCACTTGTACTGAGCGGGAATGCTGCTCGTGCTTCCAAACCCCTGAAAACCAAGTTATTCCAAAGCGTCCACCATAAATACCTATGCATGGCATTTCAAACCATTCCAAGTAAATTTTCATGTGCTACCTTTAAAACCTTCAAAGTACTTCTCAATTTGTGTCAATGTTTTATAGCTCATGAGGAAGTATGTGGTGTTTTATCTTTCAACATTGTCATTTACTCCTGACAGACTTTCACCAATGGACTAGTGGCACATCCGCTTATCCAATAATTTTGCAAAAAGAGCTGGCAACGGGGTGCCCAGCCCCAATTAATTTACTTTCATTGATAATTCTCTTCACATATTTTTCCCTGATTTATCAGTAAGCAACTTAATTTGCAAATAGACACTCCTCCATTGTATGTGAATGTTGGAAGGCACCCAAGGATTCGGTTAGCCATGGCTTGTGTAAGCAAAGGTTGGGAGGAGTGTCATCCATAATGAAACTAAAGTACATGTGTAAACAAAAGAGAAGAGGGATGATTTACCTTGCTGGTAGAGATAACGTCCTTCATGGGAGCCGCTCTTGAAATTCTGGTTGACGAGGTAGTTAGAGTGCCCACTACCATTCGTTGACAACAACAAACACCTCTCAAAACAATTTTACTTCTGTTTTAAAAATGAAAAGCTGTAGCACATGTTAATCCCTGCTTCCCTCTGCGAAGGGTCAATCTTTTACTTTTATGTTGAGTCACCATCCTTTCTTTGAGCACCTTCTTGAGAGCATAATTTTCATTCTTAGTGTAATATGTTTGTCCCAGAATATGGTTAACTATGGTATAACTTTGATGCTTTTATCTTTGATAATCTTTACTTCTAGTCTTTCCATGAAATTCAGAGGTGCCTGGGCATTTATGTTTTTGCTGTACAAATACGGGCAAGCGAGATACCACTTGATCATATCTTTTTATGAACATTGCAATCCTACTGATAGATATGATTCATGATGCTTATTATTAGTTTGTTGGTATCTTTTTCATGATTGACATAACTATTAGATGACTTTATTTGCATTTATCTTATTATGAATTGCCTAAGTACTCGTCCATATAATGAGAATATTTACATCTTATGAGCAAATGTGTTCGTGAAAGTTCTTTTATCGCACTCAGTTGTTAACTGAATTGCTTGAGGACAAGCAATAAGCTAAGCTTGGGGGGAGTTGATACGTCCAAAACGTATCCACTTTCCCGAACGCTTTTGCTATTGTTTTGCCTCTAATTTGTGTATTTTGGATACAACTAACACGGAGTAACGTTGTTTTCAGCAGAATTGCCCTGGTGTCTTATTTTTGTGCAGAAAATCAACTTTCAGGAAAATTCCCGGAAATAATTGCAATGGGCCTATTTTCACAGAAGACCTACGGAGCCAGAAGACGAGACGGAGGGGGGCCACGAGGCGCGCACACCACGTGGCGGCGTGGTGGGCCCGTGGGCCGCGCCGTGATACGCGTACAGCACGCGTCCGTTAGGAACCCCAAGTGGAAGGTGTGATGCGTACAGCAGCAAGTTTCCCTTAGTAAGAAACCAAGGTTTAATCGAACCAGTAGGAGTCAAGAAGCACGTCGAAGGTTGATGGTGGCGGGATGTAGTGCGGCGCAACACCAGGGATTCCGGTGCCAACGTGGAACCTGCACAACACAACCAAAGTACTTTGCCCCAACGAAACAGTGAGGTTGTCAATCTCACCGGCTTGCTGTAACAAAGGATTAGATGTATAGTGTGGATGATGATTGTTTGCGAGAAAACAGTAGAACAAGTATTGCAGTAGATGGTATTCGATGTAAAAGAATGGACCGGGGTCCACAGTTCACTAGAGGTGTCTCTCCCATAAGATAAATAACATGTTGGGTGAACAAATTACAGTCGGGCAATTGACAAATAGAGAGGGCATGACCATCCACATACATGATATGATGAGTATTGTGAGATTTAATTGGGCATTACGACAAAGTACATAGACTGCTATCCAGCATGCATCTATGCCTAAAAAGTCCACCTTCAGGTTATCATCCGAACCCCTTCCAAGTATTAAGTTGCAAACAACGAGACAATTGCATTAAGTATGGTGCGTAATGTAATCAATAACTACATCCTTGGACATAGCATCAATGTTTTATCCCTAGTGGCAACAAGCACATCCACAACCTTAGAACTTTCTCGTCACTGTCCCAGCATTTAATGGAGGCATGAACCCACTATCGAGCATAAATACTCCCTCTTGGAGTTAAGAGTAAAAACTTGGCCGAGCCTCTACTAATAACGGAGAGCATGCAAGATCATAAACAACACATAGGTAATAGATTGATAATCAACATAACATAGTATTCTCTATCCATCGGATCTCGACAAACACAACATATAGCATTACAGATAGATGATCTTGATCATGTTAGGCAGCTCACAAGATCCGATAATGAAGCACATAAGGAGAAGACGACCATCTAGCTACTGCTATGGACCCATAGTCCAGGGGTGAACTACTCACTCATCACTCCGAAGGCGACCATGGCGGTGAAGAGTCCTCCGGGAGATGATTCCCCTCTCCGGCAGGGTGCCGGAGACGATCTCCTGAATCCCCCGAGATGGGATTGGCGGCGGCGGCGTCTCTGGAAGGTTTTCCGTATCGTGGCTCTCGGTACTAGGGGTTTCGCGACGGAGGCTTTAAGTAGGCGGAAGGGCAGCCTCGGAGGGGTCACGGGGGCCCCACACGCTAGGGCCGCGCGGGCCCCCCTCGGGCCGCGCCGCCCTAGTGTGGCGGCGCCCCGTGGCCCCACTTCGTCTTCTCTTCGGTCTTCTGGAAGCTTCCTGGCAAAATAGGCCCCTGGGCGTTGATTTCGTCCAATTCCGAGAATATTTCCTTACTAGGATTTCTGAAACCAAAAACAGCGAGAAAACAGCAAGCGGCTCTTCGGCATCTCGTTAATAGGTTAGTGCCGGAAAATGCATAAATACGACATAAAGTATGCATAAAACATGTAGATATCATCAATAATGTGGCATGGAACATAAGAAATTATCGATACGTCGGAGACGTATCAGCATCCCCAAGCTTAGTTCTGCTCGTCCCGAGCAGGTAAACGATAACAAAGATAATTTCTGGAGTGACATGCCATCATAACCTTGATCATACTATTGTAAGCATATGTAATGAATGCAGCGATGAAAACAATGGTAATGACATGAGTAAACAAATCAATCATAAAGCAAAGACTTTTCATGAATAGTACTTCAAGACAAGCATCAATAAGTCTTGCATAAGAGTTAACTCATAAAGCAATAAATCAAAGTAAAGATATTGAAGCAACACAAAGGAAGATTAAGTTTCAGCGGTTGCCTTCAACTTGTAACATGTATATCTCATGGATATTGTCAATGTAAAGTAACATAACAAGTGCAATATGCAAGTATGTAGGAATCAATGCACTAGTTCACACAAGTGTTTGCTTCTTGAGGTGGAGAGAAATAGGTGAACTCGACTCAATATAAAAGTAAAAGAAAGGCCCTTCGCGAGAGGAAGCATTGATTGCTATATTTGTGCTAGAGCTTTGGTTTTGAAAGCAAGAAACAATTTTGTCAACGGTAGTAATAAAGCATATGTATCATGTAAATTATATCTTACAAGTTGCAAGCCTCATGCATAGTATACTAATAGTGCCCGCACCTTGTCCTAATTAGCTCGGATTACCGGGATTATCGCAATACACATGTTTTAACCAAGTGTCACAAAGGGGTACCTCTATGCCGCTCGTACAAAGGTCTAAGGAGAAAGCTCGCATTTGGATTTCTCGCTTTTGATTATTCTCAACTTAGACATCCATACCGGGACAACATAGACAATAGATAATGGACTCCTCTTTAATGCATAAGCATGTAGCAACAATTAATGTTCTCATATGAGATTGAGGATATATGTCCAAAACTGAAACTTCCACCATGATTCATGGCTTTAGTTAGCGGCCCAATGTTCTTCTCTAACATTATGCATGCTCTAACCATTAAATGAGTGGCAAATCTCCCTTACTTCAGACAAGACGGACATGCATAGCAACTCACATGATATTCAACAAAGAGTAGTTGATGGCGTCCCCAGGAACATGGTTATCGCACAACAAGCAACTTAATAAGAGATAAAGTGCATAAGTACATATTCAATACCACAATAGTTTTTAAGCTATTTGTCCCATGAGCTATATATTGCAAAGGTAAAGAATGGAAATTTTAAAGGTAGCACTCAAGCAATTTACTTTGGAATGGCGGAGAAATACCATGTAGTAGGTAGGTATGGTGGACACAAATGGCATAGTGGTTGGCTCAAGGATTTTGGATGCATGAGAAGTATTCCCTCTCGATACACGGTTTAGGCTAGCAAGGTTTATTTGAAACAAACACAAGGATGAACCGGTGCAGCAAAACTCACATAAAAGACACATTGTAAACATTATAAGACTCTACACCGTCTTCCTTGTTGTTCAAACTCAATACTAGAAATTATCTAGACTTTAGAGAGACCAAATATGCAAACCAAATTTTAGCAGGCTCTATGTATTTCTTCGTTAATGGGTGCAAAGTATATGATGCAAGAGCTTAAACATGAGCACAACAATTGCCAAGTATCAAATTATT
The DNA here is from genome assembly GCF_022539505.1 of Lolium rigidum. Taxonomy (NCBI): domain Eukaryota; kingdom Viridiplantae; phylum Streptophyta; class Magnoliopsida; order Poales; family Poaceae; genus Lolium; species Lolium rigidum. Next base: position 160,284,879 of record NC_061510.1, on the reverse strand, counting down.
CAAGACATTTTAGAATTACTACATGTAGCATTTCCCGATTCCAACCATATAACAATTTAACGAGGAAGATTCAACCTTCGCCATGAATACTATGAGTAAAGCCTAAGGACATATTTGTCCATATGCAACAGCGGAGCGTGTCTCTCTCCCACACAATGAATGCTAGGATCCATTTTATTCAAACAAAAACAAAAACAAAAACAAACCGACGCTCCAAGCAAAACACATAAGATGTGATGGAATAAAAATATAGTTTCGGGGAGGAACTCGATAATGTTGTCGATGAAGAAGGGGATGCCTTGGGCATCCCCAAGATTAGACGCTTGAGTCTTCTTAAAATATGCAGGGGTGAACCACCGGGGCATCCCCAAGCTTAGAGCTTTCACTCTCCTTGATCATATTGTATCATCCTCCTCTCTTGATCCTTGAAAACTTCCTCCATACCAAACTCGAAACAACTCATTAGAGGGTTAGTGCATAATAAAAATTCACATGTTCAGAGGTGACACAATCATTCTTAACACTTCTGGACATTGCACAAAGCTACTGGACATTAATGGAACAAAGAAATTCATCCATCATAGCAAAAGAGGCAATGCGAAATAAAAGGCAGAATCTGTCAAAACAGAACAGTTCGTAAAGATGGATTTTATTGAGGCACCAGACTTGCTCAAATGAAAATGCTCAAATTTAATGAAAGTTGCGTACATATCTGAGGATCACACACGTAAATTGGCATATTTTTCTGAGCTACCTACAGAGAGGCAGGTCAAAATTCGTGACAGCAAAGAAATCTGTTTCTGCGCAGAAATCCAAATCTAGTATGAACCTTACTATCAAAGACTTTACTTGGCACAACAATGCACAAAACTAAGATAAGGAGAGGTTTCTACAGTAGTAAACAACTTCCAAGACTCAAATATAAAATAAAATTACTGTAGTAAAAACATGGGTTGTCTCCCATAAGCGCTTTTCTTTAACGCCTTTCAGCTAGGCGCGTGAAAGTGTATATCAAGTATTATCAAGAGACGAAGTATCAACATCATAACTTGTTCTAATAATAGAATCAAAAGGTAACTTCATTCTATTTCTAGGGAAGTGTTCCATACCTTTCTTGAGAGGAAATTGATATTTAATATTACCTTCCTTCATATCAATGATAGCTCCAACGAGTTCGAAGAAAAGGTCTTCCCAATATAATGGGACAAGATGCATTGCATTCAATATCCAAGACAACAAAATCAATGGGGACAAGGTTATTGTTAACGGTAATGCGAACATTATCAACTCTTCCCAAAGGTTTCTTTATACATTATCAACAAGATTAACATCCAAATAACAATTTTTCAATGGTGGCAAGTCAAGCATATTATAGATTTTCTTAGGCATAACGGAAATACTTGCACCAAGATCACATAAAGCATTACAATCAAAGTCATTGACCTTCATCTTAATGATGGGCTCCCAACCATCCTCTAGCTTCCTAGGAATAGAAGCTTCACGTTCTAGTTTCTCTTCTCTAGCTTTTATGAGAGCATTTGTAATATGTTTTGTGAAAGCCAAGTTTATAGCACTAGCATTAGGACTCCTAGCAAGTTTTTGTAAGAACTTTATAACTTCAGAGATGTGGCAATCATCAAAATCCAAACCATTATGATCTAAAGCAATGGGATCATCTTCCCCAATGTTGGAAAAAATTTCAGCAGTTTTATCACAGGCAGTTTCAGCAGTTTTAGCAGTTTCCGGCAGTTTTGCACGCTTTGCACTAGGAGTGGAAACACTGCCAACACCAATTATTTTACCATTGATAGTAGGAGGTGCAGCAACATGTGAATCATTAACATTACTAGTGGTGGTAATAGTCCAAACTTTAGCTACATTATTCTCTTTAGCAAGTTTTTCATTTTCTTCTCTTTCCCACCTAGCATGCAATTCGGCCATCAATCTTATATTCTCATTAATTCTAACTTGGATGGCATTTGCTGTAGTAACAATTTTATTTTCAATATCCTTATTAGGCATAACTTTCGATTTCAAAAGATCAACATCGGAGGCAAGACTATCAACCTTAGAAGCGAGAATATCAATTTTATTGAGCTTTTCCTCAACAGATTTGTTAAAAGCAGTTTGTGTACTAATAAATTCTTTAAGCATAGCTTCAAGTCCAGGGGGTGTGTTCCTATTATTGTTGTAAGAATTCCCATAAGAATTACCATAACCGTTACCATTATTATAAGGATATGGCCTATAGTTATTACTAGAATTGTTTCGATAAGCATTGTTGTTGAAATTATTATTTTTAATGTAGTTTACATCAACATGTTGTTCTTGAGCAACCAATGAAGCTAACGGAACATTATTAGGATCAACATTAGTCCTATCATTCACAAGCATAGACATAATAGCATCAATCTTATCACTCAAGGAAGAGGTTTCTTCGACAGAATTTACCTTCTTACCTTGTGGAGCTCTTTCCGTGTGCCATTCGGAGTAATTAATCATCATATTATCAAGAAGCTTTGTTGCTTCACCAAGAGTGATGGACATAAAGGTACCTCCAGCAGCTGAATCCAATAAGTTCCGCGAAGAAAAGTTCAGTCCTGCATAAAAGGTTTGGATGATCATCCAAGTAGTCAGTCCATGGGTTGGGCAATTTTTAACCAAAGATTTCATTATTTCCCAAGCTTGAGCAACATGTTCATTATCTAATTGTTTAAAATTCATTATGCTACTCCTCAAAGATATAATTTTAGCAGGGGGATAATATCTACCAATGAAAGCATCCTTGCATTTAGTCCATGAATCAATACTATTCTTAGGCAGAGATAGCAACCAATATTTAGCTCTTGCTCTTAATGAGAAAGGAAACAATTTTAATTTTATAATGTCACCATGTACATCTTTATACTTTTGCATTTCACACAATTCAACAAAATTATTGAGATGGGCAGCAGCATCATCAGAACTAACACCGAGAAAATTGCTCTCGCATAACAAGATTCGATAAAGCAGGTTTAATTTCAAAAAATTTTGCTGTAGTAGCAGGTGGAGCAATAGGTGTGCATAAGAAATCATTATTATTTGTGGTTGTGAAGTCACACAACTTAGTATTTTCAGGAGTAGCCATTTTAGCAGTAGTAAATAAAGCAAACTAGATAAAGTAAATGCAAGTAACTAATTTTTTTGTGTTTTTGATATAGAGTGCAAAACAGTAAATAAAGTAAAGCTAGCAACTAATTTTTTTGTGTTTTGATATAATGCAGCAAACAAAGTAGTAAATAAAATAAAGCAAGACAAAAACAAAGTAAAGAGATTGGATTGTGGAGACTCCCCTTGCAGCGTGTCTTGATTTGCCCGGCAACGGCGCCAGAAATTTAGCTTGATACGCGTACAGCACGCGTCCGTTGGGAACCCCAAGTGGAAGGTGTGATGCGTACAGCAGCAAGTTTCCCTCAGTAAGAAACCAAGGTTTAATCGAACCAGTAGGAGTCAAGAAGCACGTCGAAGGTTGATGGCGGCGGGATGTAGTGCGGCGCAACACCAGGGATTCCGGCGCTAACGTGGAACCTGCACAACACAACCAAAGTACTTTGCCCCAACGAAACAGTGAGGTTGTCAATCTCACCGGCTTGCTGTAACAAAGGATTAGATGTATAGTGTTGATGATGATTGTTTGCATAAAACAGTAGAACAAGTATTGCGATGAGATTGTATTCGATGTAAAAGAATGGACCGGGGTCCACAGTTCACTAGAGGTGTCTCTCCCATAAGATAAATAACATGTTGGGTGAACAAATTACAGTCGGGCAATTGACAAATAGAGAGGGCATGACCATGCACATACATGATATGATGAGTATTGTGAGATTTAATTGGGCATTACGACAAAGTACATAGACCGCTATCCAGCATGCATCTATGCCTAAAAAGTCCACCTTCAGGTTATCATCCGAACCCCTTCCAGTATTAAGTTGCAAACAACAGACAATTGCATTAAGTATGGTGCGTAGTGTAATCAATAACTACATCCTTGGACATAGCATCAATGTTTTATCCCTAGTGGCAACAGCACATCCACAACCTTAGAACTTTCTGTCACTGTCCCGGATTTAATGGAGGCATGAACCCACTATCGAGCATAAATACTCCCTCTTGGAGTTAAGAGTAAAAACTTGGCCAGAGCCTCAACTAATAACGGAGAGCATGCAAGATCATAAACAACACATAGGTAATATATTGATAATCAACATAACATAGTATTCTCTATCTATCGGATCCCGACAAACACAACATATATCATTACAGATAGATGATCTTGATCATGTTAGGCAGCTCACAAGATCCAACAATGAAGCACATAAGGAGAAGACGACCATCTAGCTACTGCTATGGACCCATAGTCCGGGGGTGAACTACTCACTCATCACTCCGGAGGCGACCATGGCGGTGAAGAGTCCTCCGGGAGATGATTCCCCTCTCCGGCAGGGTGCCGGAGACGATCTCCTGAATCCCCCGAGATGGGATTGGCGGCGGCGGCGTCTCTGGAAGGTTTCCCGTATCGTGGCTCTCGGTACTGGGGGTTTCGCGACGGAGGCTTTAAGTAGGCGGAAGGGCAACCTCGGAGGGGTCACGGGGGCCCCACACGCTAGGGCCGCGCAGCCCCCCCTTGGGCCGCGCCGCCCTAGTGTGGCGGCGCCCCGTGGCCCCACTTCGTCTTCTCTTCGGTCTTCTGGAAGCTTCGTGGCAAAATAGGCCCCTGGGCGTTGATTTCGTCCAATTCCGAGAATATTTCCTTACTAGGATTTCTGAAACCAAAAACTGCAGAAAACAGCAATTGGCACTTCGGCATCTCGTTAATAGGTTAGTGCCGGAAAATGCATAAATACGACATAAAGTATGCATAAAACATGTAGATATCATCAATAATATGGCATGGAACACAAGAAATTATCGATACGTCGGAGACGTATCACGCCGCCATATGGTGACGCCGCCTCGCCCAGCCCCCGACGCTCCCCTCTGGACTACTTAAAGCCCTTGACCTAAAAAAGCACGGGGGTTCGACCAATTTGCCAGAAGACATCCAGAACTCCGCCGCCATCGAAAACTCTACTTTCGGGATCGAAACTCCGTTCCGGCACCCCGCCGGACGGGGAATTGGAGGAGATCATCACCATCATCGCCACCGACGCATCTCCATCGACCATCCATGCTTCCCCCATCCATGTGTGAGTAAATCCCCGCTATAGGCTGTAGGGGATGGTAGGGATTGGATGAGATTGTTCATGTAATAGCCATAAGATTGTTAGGGCATGGTGCCTAGTATCCGTTGTTGGTACTTTTATGATATTGTTGCACTTGTTACGCTTAATGCTTGTCACTAGGGCCCGAGTGCCATGATTTCAGATCTGAACATGTTACTGATTCATGATGATATTCATTGTTTTATGATCTTACCTGCAAGTTGTATACACATATTGTTGTCCGGAACCCGAGGCCCCAAAGTGACAGAAATTGGGACAACCGGAGGGGGAGGCTGTGATATGAGGATCACATGTGTTCACGGAGCGTTAATGCTTTGCTCCGGTACTCTATTCAAAGGAGTACCTTAATTACCAGTAGTTTCCCTAGAGGCCCGGCTGCCACCGGCTGGTAGGACAAAAGATGTTGTGCAAGTTTCTCATTGCGAGCACGCACGACTATATACGGAACACATGCCTATGGTTATTTAGTACTTGGATACTGTTTATTATTATCTGCAAATGCCTTGTCTTGATTATTACATGTGTTCTCTTATCCATGCAGCGCCCGTTCATCCATCCCTATGCCTACAGTATTTTAATCCTGCTGTTTACTATAATCATTACTGTTGTCTTTATTACACTGCTGCTTATATTTCACTACTGCTACTGCTATAAAACTGTTGCTACTGATAAACTATTGCGAGCAAGTCTGTTTCCAGGTGCAGCTGAATTGTCAACTCCGCTGTTAAGGCTTACAAATATTCTTTGGCTCTCCTTGTGTCGAATCAATAAATTGGGTTTTACTTCCCTCGAAGACTGTTGCGAAACCCTATACTTGTGGGTCATCACACACCGATGCCTCCGGTGAAGGGAAAATAGACGTCATCGTCATCACCACTCCTCCTTCGTAGGGGGAGGCATCTCCATCAATATCTCCATCAGCACCATCATCACCACCATCATCATCTACGAGATCGACTTCATCCCCCTCATAGTTTGTGTTCAATTGAACCTCGGATATTATTTTAAGGGCTAGTGGCATTTTGTTATTGGTACTTTGTCATTATTTTGTGGAGAGATTATATATTCAGATTGTGTTGTATCATTATGCCTCTGGTCCATATCATGTTTGACACTTCTGAGTGGTTTCCCATGTTTCTCAGGGCATAGGATGATCTGGCTATGATTCTATATGATGTGCAATGAGTATTTGGTCAAGTTTGTATCTTTCATGTTGTTCTATGATGGTTTTATGCAAACATCGACTGCATATTACTTCACCTACATGGGCTTATAGGGTTACACTTAATGAATGAGTGTTGGAAGGGACGAGAATGACGAAACCGTTTTCTAATACTTTGAATTGCATTAAAGGAGTTTATGTAAGGGACCAATGATCTTATTTCTATGGTGTGACATTTAGGTCTTAATGATTCCTATACTTGCACATGAGATGGCTCTAGGACCCATCATAAGGGGTGCATTTTCTCATATCTATGGCTGCATCTAATTTAGGCTCCGCCCCTAAGGGATTGAAACTTGACAAAATATTTACCACGTTGTGTAAAACTCTAAATGGTAGTAAATCCATGTCGGCCTCGGAAACACTTGTCACATATAAGCACACACACAGTTAAGCTTGTCCTCTTGCTGCATAGAGGATTGGGAATTCTCTCACTGTGAGCATTTACATATTGCTATATACTTTATGTACTTTATTTTACTGTAAACTATACACCCAAAACATCAAAACTACTGTATTTTTTTACCAATAAAACTACTGTATTTTATTATTGTTTACTTTTCAAATCCGCTAACCAATATCTTCAACTTCTCAAGATTCGACAACCTTTCTTATTAAAAAGTATTACAATTGATCTCCTACACTTGGGAGCCATCATGGGCGATAAGGCAGTGCTCGCGCCGCTGGCCGCGGGTTGCGGCAGCAGGCGGCCTGGCTGGCAGCTGAGGCGAGGGTACCCTTGTGCGTCCGGATGAAGAAGAACAAAGTGGGTCATGGCCCACATCGCCCTGCTGCGTGCAGTGTGTCGCTTCGGTGCCGCTTTAGGCAGTGTAAACCACCGTCTCGCTTAAGCATTGCATCTCATGGGCTCGGCCCATTAATTCCTTCGCTCGCTGGTGGCAGTAGATGCTGTGTTTTTTCTCTTGCTGTTGTTTCGTCTTATGTTCGGCTAGGTAATAAGTTAACATCCTATTCGTTCATTCCTTCTTGTAATGTTTTCCATTTTCATATATTTTTTATTTTTCTATTTTTAAAACCATATTTCTGCATTTTCCATGATTAATTGTTTTTGTTCCATCTTAGTTGTTCTTCGTATTTTTTCATGAACTATTTTCCAATTAGTCTAGAAAGTGTTGAGTCTTCCTTCCATCTAATGGACCGTGACACAATTCATCGGTCTACCATCTGTTGAGCAACGGAGATGCCCCACCGTAGACAACCCTTCTCTTTCTTCGCCGGCACCGCCTTCGCATCGTCGGCATGTTCTAGCATGGGAATCTGGCGTTGTGTGTGCTCCCTCCAAGGGACGCGGGCGTCGAGGGTTTCGTGGTCCCATTGGTTCCAAGGGAGGTTCGGGGTGCTGCCTCCAGAGGTCGCAAGCGGCTTGGCCACAGTGTGGGCCATCTCCGCAATGGCGGACCTATAGGGTAGGGTAGGGCGCACATGTCACGGTACACCTGCGGCCCATCCGTGCAAGCTCCTCTTAATCAGCTAGCTAATTTCATCAAGGTGAGCTGATCCTTGTACTAGCATGTGCTATTTTTGTAGTATTGGAAAAACAACCCTGGACACTATGGTTTTGTAATACTTCAGTTTTAGAATAATTCCTTGGATGCAGAAGCTGGGGTGATTTTTCTCCCATTTCGAAATAAAAAGCATACTACAACTGCGGAGCTCCTCTGTTATTGACACATTGACAGTAGATGCAGAACATCGGAAATGTCATCTGAACAGTAATTGCACGGTTGGTATAGATAGCATCTTATTAAGACAGAAGATAAGACACAGATAGTACAAGGAACCGACCATCTAGCTGTAGGCCCAATGATAGCGACAGCCTAATTCACCTCAGGCGCCGGGAACCCTGGGAGCTTAGTGCTCTTCTAAGATTCCTATTTTTCCTTGTACAGTTTTGCCGTGTCATAACATCCCTAGCATTTTTGTCTTAAGCCCATATATATTTATTTGCACTAAAATATATACAGGCCATGTTTCATGTCAATGATTGGTGTGAATGTCGGTTCTGCTTCAAGACAAACCCTATAGCTGCCTCATTCTGAAAGCGAAAATTGCAAGGTAAGTAGCATACCCAGAAGCTACGTGAGTACTGGGAAATATAAGTGAGCACAACAGTTAACATAGGTAAGTTTAAAACACACATCAACTCGTATAGTTTTTAAGAATCTACTACAATTCATCTTCAGAAGTAAATGTCTGTGCTGTTGTCTTGTCTGTCTCAGCTTAAATCACTCAAAATGAAGGACAGTATACTTCTCTTAGGGTGTGGAGATGATTTATATATCCAATGGTTTATGAAAAACAAGAAATTACAAGTTAAAGAACACCATAAATTGACAGGTGTTGACATTGGTTTAGACTTCACACAAACCTGAAGTCAAATTTACTAGGATGTTAGTCCTCTGATAATTACACACATGCAATGCTAGCATATCGAGCACTACATCGCTACTGGAATTATGAGAAGTGATCCAGAGGTTAAATGGAAACGTATGAAGATGTATAATCTAGATTGAGGGATTGCTACAACTAATAACCAAGTAGAGTCTGGTTTAGATATTCTAAAATAACACCATGCTACATGGAGCATCCCGCAGCCATGAGAACCTGAACCAAATCATAAGTAATCAGCAACACCGATGTAATAGCAAACAGGGAGTTGAAAATAATTACTCCTAAATATGGTTTCCATCAAAGATTAAGCAAGCTAAGATATGAACAATAGTGTCATATAGATTTTTTTCGATAAAGAATAGTGTCATATAGATGTATGAATGGATAAATAACATAGATGCTCTCCAAATAAACAACATTACAGGACAAAAATAAATTTGAGAACATAGATGTGTATCATCTTGATAGAAAGACGGGGACGTTTCAGAGAACAATGGCAGCTCTATGGCTATGGTTGCAGAAAAGTTTGGGTTTCTTGGCTAAAATTAGAATCTGACCATAGAACATTTGGGTTAAGTACAAGTAGCCAAGAATTCTGTACTTTTTCTGCATCCATGACCATAGAGACTGGGCTCTACATAGACAGATAAGAAGAGGCCGGGTGTAAGCTATTGTATCGCCTTATGCGAAGTTGAATTCAACAAAGCACCCTTTATCCAAAAAAACATGGACAGATAAAAGACAGGTGGAATCTATCATATCATATCATCGATCGTGGGGTCATTCTCCTCGTTGAAGTTGGCGACCAAGAGGCGATACTCAGCAATCATTCTGTCAAAATCTTCGGAGAGAGCTAGTCGGGTCTTTTCCCTGCGAGTGAAGTAGTCGGCTTCGACCTCGACGAAGCCTTTGGCAGCGTACTCGCGGCGGACCCAGTCCTGGTACTTTGAGTACTCCTCCCAGTGCGCCTCCAACGCCTCGAGGTTTTCGCGTAGGAGCTCCTTTGTATCCTCGTCCTCGCAGTCTTCGGGGTCTTCCACGGTGCCCGGGCCCATGGGCCTGGTAAGGATCCGGTTGATCTCCTCGTGCGGTAGCCTAATCACCTGCTCCCTTACCGGAACCTCAACGCCGTCGTCTCCGTCTCCACCAACATCAGTCTTCGGCACCTCCAGTTTCCTCTTGGTGGCACAGCTCCAAAGACAATCAGTCACCTCCTCTGCCTTCCTTTTCGTGGCGCAGTGGCAATCCATCGACGGGATTCCGTGGAAAGATTAACTTCAAGCTGGAGATCGAATGCTATGCTCCTTGCTCTCAATTTTTCAATGGGGATTTCGAAGATGCAAATCTTGTCTCCTAAGGCGGCGGCGCCTTGATTTTTATAAGCTAGCTCTCCGTCTTCGGTAAGGATCCACTCCCATAAGTCCGAGTCCGACCAGGCCTCCATGGGCTGAGTCCGCGACCCATGGGCAGTGATTTCTCTTTTGGGACAGTCTCTCGCCCACACAAAAAAAAAAAAAATAGCGGACCCATACATGCTACATCCTTCTTTCATATCTATATTTGGACGGAATCAAAAAAGGGGATTGCTAGCGTTTGTCCCCTGCTGATTACGGCTTGCCTGCCTCGCTCAGTGTTCGAGCTGCTGTCGGCCGCGGAGAAGGCGTCGGCGTCCGGATCGAGCTTGCCTGGCGGCGGCGGGTGCCTGCATGACGAAGGAGAAGGGAAAGATAGATCAATTGATTCGGCTCAACGCCGAAGCCACTACCAGCGTGAGACTCATGCAACGGCGGAGTTTACCAAGAGAAGCAGAGATTACGCTTCCGCCACTATCACGCCGCGATGCGCGAAACCGCCGCGGAGGCTAGGCAGCAACGCACATGTCCGTCGCGCGCAGCAGGAGTTAAACCAATCAGGAGTCTACACGGGCACGAGAAGGAGTGGATCGATGTCAGGACCCGGCCATGATTTGGAAAGAGGAACACAGATCTATGGCAAGAACTCACTACTAAGTAACTAGCAACAGATAAATAAGGAAGATAATTGCTGGAAATATAAAAGGCAGATGCAACAAAAGGAAGAACTTGATAAAGTAGGAGATAAGAATTAGGGTTTTTCATTGATCGCGCCACCCAGCCACCCACTCTCCCTGGTTATATAGAGTTCCCAGAGGAGCCGCGATTCAAAATAAAGTGTGCTTACAAACTGCCAAAACTTGTCACGAGCGACAGTTTGAATGGGAATGAATTGGAGCCGTCCGATGGAGGGGAAGTGATCTGAACCGTTGCTTGACTGAATGTTCACCTGTTGTCGACAACGCCAGGAAATGCACCAGTGTCTTCAGGTTGTGACAATCGATTGCCTCACCGGCGGCGGAAGCACGAATCGAGAAAGACTGCCTGGAGCGGCGGCAGTAGAAATTGAGGACTCGGCCAGCACCGCCACCGATGCATCACGGGATACCGGTTCAGTTTGTACCGTTCCGGCGCGTGGCCCGCGAGCTGCTCGGGAATGCGGTGGGAAGGCGCTGCTGGGGAAGGGCGCGGGAAGAAATCAGGTGCGGCGTCGCCCGCGAGCTGCTCGGAAGGTGCGGGGAAGGCGCTGCTGGGGAAGGCGCGACATGGATCTCGGGGAAGGTGGTCCCGTCGCTCATCACGCCATGGACGGATGAAGATAAAGAGAACCAAACTGCGTATGTTGTTATGTAGTGTGTACTGTGTAGTGTCATGACTGATGTGAGCTAATTTCAGCGGCTTCTGAATACGATGGATGTATTTGTGTTCTACCCGTGTGTTTGTAGTTTCTGAATTAATAATATGCTAGAAAATACGCATATATAATTTGGGGGAGTACATATGTTAGGAATGAATGTGCACATGTTCATCAGGAAATACATGGGCTTCTCCCCGGCGGGGTTGGGGCACGCAGGGGATCCGGTTCGGGTTGGGGCCGGCCTCTCCCCGGCGGCGACGGGGAACACAGGTGTTGGTCCACTTCGGAGGGCGGGGCGGGCACGAGAATCTGGCGGGGATGTGCAAGGAAAAATTTCAGAAGCGAGCGTGGGTATGTGCAAGGAATTGATTAGTTCGTTTCTTAATACGTATCAACTAGGAAAATTGCCCGTGCGTTGCACGGGGAGATCGATACATTATCAAAATATTATCGTGACAGCGGAATTAAGCTAGAAAGAAAATAGAAATGGATTATGTGTTTTTTTAACCTCCTCGCCATGTTATAGTTTTTTTTTAAAAATCTCGCTATGTTCTAGTTGACACCGCTAAATTTTGTCGTGATATACCTAGATGGCCTGGAGACGTATTTAAAATCCCAAAATAAATTTCTATCTTCTCACTCTAGTATGTTAGGCTCAGTAACTTCATTAGATTGCAGTAAGATTTAACTTGTAAGCCTTTTCAATCTGACCTAACCGAGCTAGAAAATCAATCACCAAACCTTAGTGCTTATTCCAAGAACGATCACATGATTCAGAATTTTTGCAACTTCAAATCAACAACAAATCGATGGGCGCTACTTACAACTTTTTTTTCTTCTATGGCGGCGCTGCGGTGCCAAAGTGTCAACAACTGAGTATGACACTGAGCTTGGTCGTCGACATTGCGTGCATGCTCCCATCACCGACTCTAGTATAGGATGATGAGCACATGGCTCTCCCTCTCCAAGCTCGGCTGAAAAACCACCAAGACTATTTCAATTTTGTTGTTTACCATCAAACCCGGATGCCACTGGCAAATTTGATTTTCTCTTGAAACAATACTAATTCAAATCAGTACTATTTATGTAGTTAAATATTAACAAAATTTGCTACTTCATACAGAAGTGGCAAAAATAATAGGATTTTGCTAGTTCTGAGCTGAGAACGAAGTTCGTGCTCAGTCAAGTCTTACATCATTAGATTTGCTTTATGATTCGTGCTACTTATTTGTTGCAATATGAGTTACAACTGAGATTTGTTGACAACATCTGACTGAGAACGAAGTTAGTTCTCAGTCGATTAAGAAATAGCAACACCTAAAATAATACTCCCTCCTTGCCAAAATATAGTGCGTATAAGAATTTTTAAAAGTCAGACCGACATAAAGTTTTACCAGGTATGTACAAAAATATATCAACATCTGAAATACCAATTCAATACCATTAGATTCCTCACTATGCATATTTTCATATGGTATACATTTGGTATGGTAGATGCACATTTTTATAATTCTTATATGCACTACATAGTGGTAAGGAGGGAGTATAATATAATTTCAAAACGTGCGAGCATTTATTAGAAATATTTATCCATAACATTTGCACTACTTTGATATTATATACACTGAAAAGGAGCAATATAAATGAAGAATTGAATTAAAGATACTCACATTGTGTACCTTTATATTTTGTACCGAGTAGAATAGAAGTTAGCCTATTCGGGTTACACGTTCGAAAATCTAATGAATCTGAGATTTGTAGATATATAGTAGAGTTTTCGATTTGTGAATATGCACAAACATCGTCACTGCATGTGTAAATTCCCGTCGGTTGAATAGTCCCACATCGCCCCGTTGCATGCGTAGAGGGAAATGGACCTTTCTCATCGGGGGCTAGAATTAGAGGAGCGCACAATCACGTTGGGCGTGTGGAATAAGAGGATATAGAGTGGTGGCCGGCGTGGAGTCAGATGATGAGCTCGCTCTGGCCAACTGAAGAGAAGAAATAAGCCAGTCTCTTGCCTTATCATTTGGTCTTATTAAGTGTACTTTTTTTTTGGAATTTTCTTCATAAATGCCAGAGATTACACGTAACATTTATCAATCCAGGAATAACATTATTTTGTGAAAGATATCTGAATACTTTGTGGTACATTTAGTGATTAGCAAGCCTAATATGGAAACACATATATCTAAGAAAAATAATATAGTGATGAGAGAGAGTAGAGGGGTACAACCAACATTGAGATAAGTAGGTCTCCCTAAACTTAAACATATATAGTATATGAGAATGAATTTTGTACACACATGCATAGGTGTATATGTATTTTGAACCGTCGATTTATTTCTCGGGAATGAGATTGGATTTTGTAGACACGAATAGGTGTGGGTGTATTTATACTTAATATTATTGTTCAGAATAGTTTATTAAAAAACAATATGATAATGAAGTATTTAAGAGTATTTTTGCAAAAAAAAGTATAGGAGAGTATATTGAAAATATTAAGACTAAGGCTGGATTATGCGGGTCGATTAATTTTGAGCCAAAATTTAAGTAGTGTCGTCGCTTTTTCAGGAAAGCCAAATTTTTAGTTGCCAATCCATCTTTTATAAATCAACAACATATGTTCCGCGACACTAGGTGTAGATCAGACACGGGGTCACCCACCGTCATAACAAGTATGCTAAATTACAATATAGGGATGGAGCAGACACCAAGTTTAAACTACATAGAGGTGACGCCCACCATTGTTAAAAGTATTAGATATTACATGTCGATGTGGCGAGGGGCTCGCAAGCTCAACTTCTTATGGCTCATCGTGATCATCATGAATATGAGAAAACTCGACCACCGCCATAGATTGTGAGACGGGTTGGAGCGTTGAAGTTTTCTCTTTTCCCGGTACAACGCACGGACAATTTTCCTAGTATGAATATAAAGCGCACATAATCTTCATTAAAATAAAATTAATCCACATATAAGTATATTTTGATGTAAGTTGGTATTACTAGAAAGTGTTTTTAATACAAATATGACAATATCAATGTTGTGGTACAGCATAATCGAGATATTTTTTGCTTACTTAAAAAAAAATCAGAAACCATCTTAAATAAAATGTGCGATTTATTTGTGGAAACGGAGGAAGTATATAAAAGAGTTTGTTTCATCTTGATGATCAATTTGCCTCCTTAAAATCAACACTGTTGGATTTGAGCGAGAGGCTGAGCTGGACATGGTAGAATCCACCCATGCTATGCAAAACATCCTTTGGTTAAGGTAAAAATTTAGGAAAACCAATCCTACCATTGTAACGACCTGACTCTTTCTTCCACCAGCTACCTTGGCTTTCACCGGCGCCCGACAGCCAGGTCGTTGCTGTCTTGCTGACTTGCCAATCACACTGAGCCCTTCGCTTCGACCGAATCCGCCACCGCAGCCGCCTCCTCCATCGCCGCCTTCTTAACTTTGACTGCGCCACCTGTAACAGTCCCGCTGTCCTTCAGGCACTCTCGGTCTTCATGGACATCCAATTCGGCTTCCAGTCACGTCCCCTAATCGTCCACCAAACAGCGCCGGATCGAGCGTTTGGAGAATGAGTTTTATTCGTGCCGCGTTTGGAGGACGTCGCGTCCCCCAAATGCCGTCCCCAATGAGAAATTCAAATAGTTTGCATTTAAAAGAGATTGTTCCCGCCGTAGTCGTCGTGATCAGAGATCAGAGTAGCGGCGATCAAAGTACTGGGCGCGCGATCATATTACAGGCCGACGGAAGAATTAAAAGAAGGAATTGGGTAGGGCGACGCTGACAGCGCATCCTGAGTCGACGTAGGCCCGTCGATCACGATGAACTCGTCGTGATCTGCTCGGTGTGCATGCTCCATCGCCGACGTCGGGGCAGAGGCCGACGCAGGTGTAGTAGCGGATGCGTCTGCCGGCTCTTGCTCCGGGGTTGGGTCTGCTACCGCTGCAGCTGTCTGGGCCGCCACCTCGGACTCCGCCTCGGCCGCCGCCATTTTGGCTTCGATGGCGTCGAGGATCTGGCCTTTGTAGAAGTTATGCGCCGCCCGCATCCGGAGAGACATTCCTTCTGTCGGCGCTCTCAGCAGGGACATGTCGTCCCTGCGTTTCTTCACCTCGATCTTCTCCTCTTGCCTCTTGAGCAGCGCCGCCCACCTTTCCTTGGCCTTTTTGTCGCGGGAGAGCAATGTCGAGGAAGACATCGACGAGGCACTTCGTGAGCGATGCCTGCGTCTTCTCGGCCAATGCAGCGTCGGCCAAGCCTTGGCAGCCTTGTTGCCGATAGGGCGCCCTGCCGATGTTGCCAGCGGCGCATCCAGATCAATGGCGTCTTTCCCCTTCGACAACGAAACGTGCGTCAACCTCCATTTTGTGTTCTTCTTGAGCTTGCTATAGCAATGCATCAGCGCGAATGACTTATGCCCATCCGAGTTCTTTCGGTACAAATCCATGGCCTTGTCAAACTAACCAAAGAAAACGCAATCATTTCATCGAACACAATGTAGGCGCTACAGATTATGTAAGGAAGAGTCGTACCAGTTTGGCTGATGTCGGCGTCGTTGTCGCCTCTGGTCTCTATGTCGTGATGGTACCCATGGAACATGTTCACCGACGCCTGGATGATGGCCCATCGCATCGACATTGCCTTTTGGCTCCTCTTCATTGTCACTTTGTTGTAGTCAGTCAGGAAAAAGAAGAAGGACCCACTTATTCCGTTGATCAGCTTGCGCTCATCGAACTCGACCTTGATCCTCGCCCAATACTTCCCGTATTTTTGGTTGGCGCCGATGTTGGAGTCATGGCTTACCGTTGCCCACGACTCGCACAGACATAGATCCTCCAGAACGGTCCACTTGGGGCCTCGTGTGCCCGACGCCTTCTTCTTCTTCTTCTTCCTCACGCCGTCCGCGTCAACCTCCACGAGATCATCGGCATCCTCACCGGCACCCTCGTTGTCCTCTTCGTCGCTGCCCTCTTCGTCCTCATCGTCCTCCACCCCCTCCCCCTCCCCCTCATCCTCGTCCTCCTCCACCTCCTCCTCCTCCTCAGCACCGGCACCGTCGAATTCGAGGGGGCTCCTGCGGCCATTGAACGGGGCGCCCTCCGGACCGGGTCCTAGCTCGTACGTCGGGGAGTAGAACATAGCGTTGGGGTTGAAGCCGCCATGAGGCAGCGCATCCTCGTACCGCGGCGACAAGTTTGGTGTCACGCACCCGGGAGTGGCGGAGGGGCCATCGTTGTAGAACCCGGATGTCGACGGGGACAACACTCCCGGAATGTACGGCGGCAACGTCGTACTCCATGGGCTCGCGTTGGTGGCAGCGATACACCTGGCCAGCACGTTCTGGTGCGCGCGCGCCGCCAACGTCTTCTTCTCCAGCTGCGCCGCCCTCCGTCCTTTCCGCTCCGCCGTTGACATCTTCCGGCGCAGACAGTCTTGATGCCAATGATCATCGGTCCAGCCTTACGGCTTCTTCTTCGGAGCCGGCGCCTTCTGCGGCTTCGCGAAGGGCGCCTTCGCCCCTTTCGTCTCATTGCCCGGCGGCTTCTTGGCCGCTTTCTTGGACATTTTTTCGGGGGCAGTCGGCGGCGCCATGGATGGGGAGAGGGTGGCGGATGGAGGAACAGCGTAGCGACGGCGGGAGGGAGAAATGAATCGGCGGGTGGGATAGCTCAAATGTGTTGGGATGGCAGAAATGCGCGGCGGGAGAGGCGCGATGTGGCGGGAGAGGCGCGATTAGGCGGGAGCAGTCGACGAATTCTTCCTGTGCTGCTGACGCGTCGGTCCCGCCACGCTTCGCCTCGCTTTTAGTTGTGTCCGGCGTCCCGGAGCATCCCCTGTGTAGCGGGGACGGGCTCGGGGCGCCGGACACCGTATCGGGCCGCGCCGGACAAAAGAAGGGTTTGGAGGACGCGGCTGGGAACGTTTTTTTGTCCAGCGTGCCCCAAATCCCTTTGGGGGACGGTTCAGGGGGACGCAACTGGAGATGCTCTAACAAGGCTTGTAACCACGAGGGCGCGAGTGTTGCAACAGTGGTGAACGAATGGCGATGGTGAGCGCTAGGAAGAAACGGGAGCAGCAGGGCAGGAAAATGAAATGGGAGAGGGGAAGTGGTTCGAAAAAAGGAAAGTACAATAGGGTTTTGGTTGTGTCACTGACATGGCTGGCCCGTTTATCATAACCCGATGTGGCACCGTATGCCACTTTGTCCGGCACTCCCACACCGTTCCCTATGTGTCAGAGCCACAACCTTATAGGCCACAACCTGCGCTATTGGAGCTAGGGCTGGACAAAAAGCTCGAAGCTCGGCGAGTTAAATGAGTGCTTGTTTGCTCGACTCGTTTGAGCTCGGCTCGTATTGTTAACGAGCCGAGCTGAGCAACAGTTTTTGCTCGTTAAGGTTAACGAGCTAAACAATCAAGCCGACTATGTTCGTGAGCTACTCGTTAAGATCGGTACCAAGCTAGGCTTCACCAGTTTTTACGGCGAGTCACTTTAGTTATCTCAAATATTTGGCAGGAAGGGGCTAAGCAAAATAGTGCTCTTTAACCATGCTTGAAACTCCTACAGTAGGATCTAAAAACATATGCTTCCGCTCTTCCTCACCAGGCAATGCACACATATTTGCTTTGCATTGCCTCCTCAACAATCCTTAACGAGTTGCTCACGAGCGCTCGCAAGAACATAACAAGTCGAGCCGAACAATGATTTCAGCTCGTTATTCTTAACGAGCTTAACAATTTGAGCCTTAACGAGAGCTTAACGATCCGAGCAGCTCGTTAGTCCACCCCTAATTGGAGCTATGGCTTAGTAGTATTTTTTTATCCGGCACCCAAATAGCCCTGTTGAAAGAGCCTGCTGGACATACTTTTTGATTTTCGTTAGTCCATCTCTAACGGGCCACCGCAAATATACACTTCTTATCCGTCGGTGGTTGTGAGCCTAAAAAGGAGGCTAAGCGGCAAACCGCAAATGGACCGCGCCGCAAACCCAGCCCACGAGGCACGTAGATAGGTCACACGTCCACGAGGCGCTAGTATTTGTTCTTCCCGGGCCCACAAGCCAGCCACACTACCTGCCCCACCCCATGTCGCCCCTCTATCGCGGTCTGGTAGCGGTCACCTGCAACGGCGGATTCGGGCACTGGTTTCGGTCGCATATCGTGCAACACTCGCCCGAGCCTCTCGCTGCAGTTGCCTGGAGGCCAAGCTCCACGCTAGAGGTTTGTGCCCAGGTCACCAACCCTCTGTGGTCCGTGACGCCTGCAACGTATTCGATTCTAGTGCTTGCCGGCTGACAAGGTCAACTTTTAAATCTCTTAGTACATTTTTTGCTGCACAACCATGTGCGTACCATTGCTCATGCGGCCTTCTTCCTTGTTGTAGGTCATGGCTAATAATTTGGACGAGTTTTTCTACGACACCACCATCCACACAGCTCCGGATGAGTCCGACAATGACATCGAGATCCTAATAGTTGTGGCCCTTCTCGTTCATGACCTTGGGAACCATGTAGAACAGTATAGGGGCTCGGTAGGGGCTCGGTGAAGGGATGCATTGCGGCGAGGCCACACGAACGGGAGACCAGCCATGAGCAACTTTTGCGCGACTATTTTCATCAGACCGATGCATTGTTCAAAATCACTATATTTTCGATCATGTTTTGGATGTCAAGGAAGCTCTTCTTGAACATTATCCAGGGGGTGAGGTTCTACGCTGACTACTTCAACTTGAAAAAAAGATGTCATTGATAAACTTGGCTTCACTTCTTCTAAAAAATGCACCGTGGCTATTAGGATGCTGGTTGTATCCGGTGATCTAGTGGGCGAGTACATTTGCATGAGCGAGTCCACTTGCCTTGACTCAATGTATATGTTTTATTGTAGAGCAGTGGTTCAACCGTTTATAGAATTATACTTGAGGCAACCAAATGTTATTGTCGCTGCTCGGCTCTTGGCAATCAATGATGCTCGAGGATTTCCTGATATGTTTGAGCAAAGCGAACAAAATAGATATCCGAAATGTGGTGACCCGTTGGAGGGGTCCTAAAAATCGGCGCGCTATAGGTAGCTGCGAGCGCGCTGTAAACGTTTGCCGCGTGTTGCTCTAATTTTCCCCCGCAGGCGCTATATTATGTAGCTGGCGCGTAAAACGTTCCTCCGCCGGACGCTGTATTATGCAGCGCGCAGCGCGGCGCAAACAACTATTTCTATCGTTTTTGGTACGAAATAGATCAAATAAAACATGAAAAATTAACTGAAAATACGAAATATATTAAGAAAGTTCGACGGTACAGCGACATTTATTTGAAACTACCCTAATCTACTCCGAGGTCCAGTCGAAGTCCGACGAGTGGGTGGTGTGGGACACCGGAGTGGACGTCCACTCGAAGGAGGAGGAGGAGGAGGAGGAGGAGGAGGAGGAGAGGATGATCGTCGACGGCCCGACGCCGTTTTTCTTCTCCTCTGCCTTCCTCGCGGCCTTCTCCGCCCTCTCTGCCTTCCTCGCCACCGACGCCGTCCGGCGCTGGTCGTGGTCCGCCTTCTTCTTCTTCGCCACCGGCGCCTTCTCATCCTCCTTCTGCGCGTAGAACGCCTCCATCGCGGCGACGTCCTCCGGGAACTGCCGCACCCACTCGAGGCGGAGGCGCTCGTCGTGCCCCGCGATGACGAGCCGCTGCTCGAGCTCGCGCGTGATGGCCGGCGACGGCGGCGCGAGCGCCTTCACCTGCTCCTGCGTCCACACATCATGGAAATTCATTGTGCGGGCGGGAGCGGCTGAGACGCCAGGCGACGACATCGTAGGCGCGCGCCACCTCGTGCGCCGTCTCGAACGTGCCGAGGCGGATGCGCTCCTCGCCGGAGCGGATCTCGGCGAAGTGGCCGCTTGGCCGCGCGCGAACGCCGCGGTAACCGGAGGAGGAGCGACGACGGGGAGGCATCGTGTCGGCGGAGGCGGAGCGGCAACGCGGGAGCGACGTGGGAGGCAGAGCAGCGAGACGTGGGAGACAGAGGCGGAGCGACACGCGGGCGGGTGAAGTTTTCGGCCGGTTGGCGTGCGCGTGTGGTGTTTATAGCGCGCGCGGCAGCCGAAGCGGCAAGTTTCCCGTGCGGGATAGCGCAAAAGCGCAGGCGCGGCAAAACTTTTAGCGTGCGCGGCGTTTTCGCACGCCCGCTGAAGGTTCACGCGGACTCCCGCGCGCGCGTCTTTTGCAGCGTCTATTGGAGATGCTCTTAGGCTTGTCCCTCCCATGTCCATAACAATTTACATGTGTGTGAGTCCGTTTGAGGCTATCTGCAGCACTGTTGGGGCCGGGGGCCGGGGCACGATTATTGGGCTGTGCCAAACAAACTGTTGCAAGTATCTTTATCTTTATCTCTTTACTATTATATTCGAGTTGGTACGTCGTCAAACATGTTTGATATCAAAGATTGGAGACATCTTGACCATCCAATCTTACTAAACATCGCCCGCTTGCCATCCAGCCATCCGTCATATACTTACCAAAAAAAACGACAACAGAAGCAGTAACAGGATTTCCATAGTCACGAAATTACCATAGTCCACATCTAATTTAATCTTATATACATATGATACGGTTCTCACTAATTAATGATTAAGAAATCCTTTGATCAAAACTTTCAATGTTCCCTGCTCAACAGCCCCGTGAACATCTCATAAAAAAGGAAATAGCCTCGAGGATCAATCAGAAAATCTCTCAGATCAATCCCGGTAATCAATCAAATCGTTGCAACAATAATCATACACGCTCTCATCTATAATATCTAAATTGGAGCAACCCACTAAAAATAATTCTCTCAACATGCAAGCCATCCATATCATCAGGTGGGTCTGCATATATTTTTTACTGCCACCTCATCCAATTCTCATATTTTCTTTTAATTGTTTTGGAGTTGAACGCCTTGCCTTCACCTTCCACAAACTTGACCAGTCTTCGTCTCTTACTCAGCCTGCTGGTGCCTTCTCATCTCCTTTCTTATCCTATCTTTATTGTTTGTGCACTGCAAACTAGGTCTCCAGGGCACCAACGCAAAAACACCTATGTCTCTTTCATTGCACCAACGCAAACGACATGCATTCCGTGTCATCCACCTCTAGGTCTACTCCACTAGATGCGGTCATCGCAAATTGCTGCGGCCAGAGGTCGGCTGGCACTTCAGATCGCCACGGCCAGAGTTCCACAAAGTTCTATACACTCCAACGCACTGGATCCCAGTTTCTTCGTAAGGATTCTTTGTCCTTTCGAACTGAATTAATTGTGATTAGAGAAGCAAATTCTTCCGCCTTCTCACGTGATCCAACTCATATGGTTATTGACCTCTCAATCTTCCTTTGTCTTCTAATGTAATCTTCCTTCTTTCATATTTTTGTGTTTGGTAAGTGCTTCATAAAGTTCTAACATGAGATCTGTTTAACAAAGATTTCATCCTCGAGTAGACAACCTAAAAACTGGGTTGATTATGGTGCGTATGTGAAAGAAAAATTCACTTGATAGTTGAATCGTATGGGGTTTTCCATTGCATTGCCTTTCTTTCCTACAGGTACAAATGGTGCAGTTCTTTCGAATTAACAAGCGATATTAGTGGAATGATTGATTATCGATTTACTAATATATTGGCACCCTTATTTTGCTGCTCATTGGTGGAAGCTAAGCAAACAACAATTTTCTTTGTTATTCACTGGTATTAGCTGAATAAATGGTATGTTGCGCTTGATTTAATATCATACTAGACCATGATAGCGCGCGTTGCCGCGCCCGTCCATGTTATCGTACAATGATATAATTTCCACAATGTGGAGGCATGAAGAGTAAAAGTATTTTTTTTATATAAATTTACACATATAATGGTCACTAAAGGTGGGGTTTAATCTGTTTTCAGAGAGGTAGGAGGGAGTGGGATCAAAGTTAACCATGAAGGTGTTTCTAGACATGTTAATCTTCACAGAACAAGATAAATTTACCTAAGACGGGACACGTTGGTTCAACATAGCAGTGTTTAAAGTACATAATTACATAAATACACGCGTAAATATTTTTCAAAAACGTGCTGACAAATATGTTGCATAATTTCCTTAGTAATCTTTTCTGCGGGAGCTTCCTTCTTAATCTAGGAGGATGGTGAGGCATCGGAAGATCCATCGTATAGGATAAAAACCTAGAGACAGAACTGATTCAGCTTCATGGAAGTGCATGTAGTGAGGTAGAACTATTATCTGTTATTGGGTGAGTATAGTATAATATAAGTTAAATGGTAGAAATGATCACCTTGTACCAAAAGTGGGTGACTACATGCGCAATTAAAAGGCCAATTAATCATCATTTTTAATCCAAATCGCAAAAGCCTCCCACTCGATCTCCAAACCGTGCAGGTAGTCAACTCCTCAATTGTCAAGCCTCGACTCTGACAGCTACCGCCGCCCTGGAGTACCATTGCTGCCACGCCGCATCAGAGATTGCCAGCTCCCCACCATCACGAATCTCGTCTTAGCCTCTGACTGTTTTGCCCGTGATGCCCCAGCGAGCTCCACAACGCACTGGCTGCCGATCTTCCCAGCGAGTGGAGCGGATGCGAGGGGGAGGAGCCCTACGTGCATTGGCACTGGAAGATGCGAGGAGGAGACGACGGGGAGAAGAACAAGTGTGTGGTAGCAACTATGCGAAGCCATCGACGCGCCCCGTTGGACGCGCTCCTAGCCCCTACCGCTGCCCCCAGGTTACCAATGACGCGCCTTGCGCCCGCATGCCGGCCTCTGCCGCGTTCCTTGCTGACAGCCACCACCACGAGGCCGCCATTGACGGGTCCCTGCCCCGCCTCTGGTGCATCACGTTACCAATTCGAACAACTGCATTGCCTCGCTGTTCCAGTGCTCCTTCTATTGCGGGTGCCTCATTCCAGTTCGCTGCTGGCGTCATTCGTGTATCCCATTGTCCCGCCTCCCTTTCCATGGCGGCTTCACCACCATACTGTCAACCCCATGGTCGCACTGCCACGTTCTATAACAGCATGACGAACACATCATCCAACAAGGTAACTAGGCCTCCCATTTTCTTCCATTGTTAAGATATTTGATTTACTAATTGATGATTGTTACTATGGTAAAAAGATTGCTAATGATTCTATTCAATGTGGACGATCGTTGCAATTGATGGAAAGCTTATTTTGGTCATAAATTTTGCAGAAGAATGTTTGTTGATAGTAGCAGAATTTTTTTCTATCGGCCACCTGGTAACATCATTCAACCTGAATCAAGAACTGCAATTACTCAAGGTAGTACTTAATTGATGTGCCACATGTGACGATGATGCCCTGCCGGCAGTGAAGTATGAAGAACCAGAGGAACGGCGCTGCAACAAAGTCAATAGATGATTAGGAGAAGCGAAGCAGTGGCGGCAATGGAGAGAAGAAGAAGAGATAACCGAGAGCAAGATCTGGTTGGGGAAAACTTGATCGGGGCAGCGGCTCCCTAATCCTATCTGGAGCAATGGCCAATCCACACACAAAATATTTCAGGTTCGGTTATGTTAGCATTTATTTAATTTTCAGAATTATAAATTTCGTATCCGTTATTTCAGAGTGGAAATTATATGTTAGTTCTTCATGTATTGGAATTGAGCTAATAGGGATTTCATATAATGTTCGTGGCCGCCGCCATGCGTCTAGGTTCCACTACACGTAGCTCAACTGGAGCATCCGCCACCTCACCGCGGCAAGGGCCAGGGCAGGGGAGGAGGTGGGGAGGCCAGTGACGGGGAGGTAAGTCTTATCCCGAGCATGCAGAGGAGACGACACGTGTGTCTGCAGTAGCAGGATTGATATATTGCATACACACACGATCATATTACTTGTGAAATTTTTTTAAATACCAAACCGACATCTTACAGATTCATCATAATTTCATTCAGTTCATCATTGCAGAATCATATTTTACTATAGAGACTAATATTGGTTGAACTTAACTATTGATCAAACAATGTAGCGTGGAATATGGCTCATACAATTACTGCATAATGAACTATTGTTGTATCTAACTTGTTGTTATCATGAGGTCTTTTCAGTACATCAAGTTCCTTGTATGTGAGTGGGAGCTCTTATTGTGAAAAAATAGTAGAGCTTTGAAACATGTCATGTTTGGTGAGGTTTTAAACATGATTCATACCGGTGAGTTTCTTGCTCTTGCATTTCATGATTTTGTATAGGCTTGTTTCTCTCCAACAATTAAACTTTGGTTATAACTAGCTTGATGACCATATGGATCTACATCATCTTGGATGGTCATTGTTTTTGCATTTTTCTTTGTTGGCATTTCTGTAAGATGAGTAACATAAAAGCATGACACATATAGGATGGCCTGAAAAGCAACGAGGCGAGGGTCTTCTGAGGAAGACACACCGCTTAAGATCATCTCCTTTGGAAGTTTGGTCTCTCCAATCTCCACGTGCTTCCGACCAAGTAATATATCCATCAATCCAGAACTACGGAGGGCGCCATTCGCATTGTGTCTCACATGATCAAAATATGTTGGTTCATGCAGGCGAGGACGTGTTCATGCATCCAGAAGGTCGACATGTGGAATGTCTATATTGGTATACATCCCGCTCTTGGTGCGCATCTGACTTGGTAGGCACATATATGCCACTCACACATGCTAGATCGGCTCTTAAAGGCTTGCACAAATGTACACTTCATCGTCAATGTTTACGTTGACATCCTGCTTTATATGATGCATTGCAAATGGTGCAAGGGACGTTCGACCTTCTAGAAAGTGGTGTACCCCATACTAAACTCGGATTGCTAAGATCGGGCTAGGACGTTCGACTAAAGAACATGATAGGTGAAGTACATCAGGACAATGTAATATCGCCAAATTCAGTTGAGCAGTCATGCAATTATCATAATTCTATTATCTAAGATGATTCCGGTAAGAAGTGAAGAACTAAAAGATCATTTTTCATGCTTTGCCATTTTCCATAGCGGCGTCCAAGTACGTCCAAAAATATCCTAAAGGGTAACAGATAAATGCATATCTATATAACGTGGATTGGGTAAAGAAAACAACAACCTGCTCGACGAGTGCATCTATAAAATGCAACAAGTTATCCAGAACCTGATGGCAAGGGGAAGCTATCCATGCTTCCTCCCTGTAAGTCGACCCAAGCAGCGCTGGAGGCTCCTTCCAACTGGGCTGCCCCCGATATGGGATGGGTGAAGGTGAATACTGATGCTGGCTGGTGCGCCGCAGATGCTACTGGAGGTGTGGGTGTTGTAGTCCGGGATGAGAAGGGCGCGGTCCTCGTTCTCCGAATGGAAAACCATTGCGTGGGTGCTCTAGCGCGGAGGAAGCTGAAGTGTTGGCCTGTCTCGACGGCCTCCGATACCTAGCTGCTCATCCACACCAGCGGGGGATCCTTGAAACTGATTGTGCTCGGGTTGTGGCTGTGCTTACGTCGTACGATGAAGATCGCTCGGCACACCGGTGTCCGTTCCAAGAGGCCAAGGTTACCGCCGAACATGCTCCCGGAGGTTAAAGTGTGTAAGGTGTCTAGGGTGAGTAATCGAGTGGCGCATGAACTAGCGCAATTAGGCAAGCGTGAGTGTGGTGTGTTGCGTGATGCAGTCCCTTCCTGCGTGCTGGGAGTGCTCATGCTCGATTGTAAGAACATTGTTGCCTAATTAATAAAGCTCACCCAGGTTTCAAAAAAAAATAAAATGCAACAAGTTTGGTACTATGATCAAAAAATCAATTGGTAAGTTTAGAAAACTATCTACTCAATATGCATTAAAATTACACATATTCATTCTACCTAAATGGCAGAGGCGGAGCTATCTGCAGTTCAGGGGGGCCACCGCCCCCCCCTCCCCCCCCCCGCAATCTGCCTCTGCAGCCCATTTGCCCCCCAGCGTCTCGGCTCAAGCTCCGCCACTGCTAAATGGCCCTTGCTTTGTATGCACGTCTCGAATTACCTCCGGGGTCATGGCTTGGGAACGCCTTGTAGCATAAATCGTGGCGCCCGCACTAACCAGCGCGCAGAGAAACCCCACGCTAACTGTAATTGCAACATTGACCAGCTCGAGGTTCCCCTCCTTCTTGTGGTCGCGATGGGCTAGCATGGGGGCATCGGTTTGGTTCCTCTGTAACCCGAGCCGCTCGGCATTGCAGTTCTTGAGCTCGTCCGTCAGGAACTTTTCCATAGCCTCGCTCGCCGTGCGGTTATCGGTTCCGGCAGCTAGTGGGAGCACCAGCAGCACAGAACCGATGAGGACGAGAAGAACACGAAGGAAAGCCATGACTCAAAGTTGGAACAGCTGCAAGATAGGGGATTGGAACGGCGTGAAGGTAAGCGCTCTCTCTCTGCAGGGAGGAGGAAGAAGAGGCAAGGGTGTCGGATGATACTGATGGCCTCGTCCAATATTGGAATGGCATAGACGTAGCGTGATGATGGCGGACAGTTCCTACTATAGCCGATCAGCAATTTCAGAATTTCATATTTTTTTATCGTGAGTAATAGCTGAGAAAACCTACACGACACGGAAATAAATATCAAAATATATGTAATTGATGCAAATATTATGAAAGTTATATGTCTCATGGACAAATCAAATGTCTGAGAAAACCTACACGACACGGAAATACACTTTGAACCATGTGCATATGCTCCTCCCATCGCAATTTTTATAAAAAATATCAAAAAACACTTCGAATGAAAATTTTGCGCGTATATATCGACACTCTATCTGCACACGCTAAGTTTTACGGACAATCGGCATTTCTCTTGTCTCTTTGTAAAAAACATATAAACAAATGTTTCATGAAGAGTCTTTTTAACACCAAATTTTATGTTTTTTCGTATGACACAAAAATTGCTGTTTTTCATGAAACAATTTTGCGAGCATATAATGTCAAGATGTACGTGCTATAGTTTTTTTTTTTTTTGGGATTTTGTAAGCCAGGAGCATGTGCTGACTAGTGCAAAAACGCCTTATCCTACATGACTGGTATTCTAAATAAAATCGTAAAACACTTATTCGGTCAACACTGAATTGGCCAAAAAAGGCCTTCGTCTTCCCTTCCCTTCACCCACGCACATTCCCATTTCCTCTTCTTTTCTGCTCAAGATCTGCGGCCGCTCCAGCTTCGACTGCGGTGCCCGTCCTCAATCTTGGCTTGGTGGTCTTCCATGTCCCCTTCCTCCATAGCCTCCTTTATCGACCACTCCGACGAATCCTCCGGCAACTCACCGCGGACCTCGACGTCACCATGCCGTGCGCTCCGACGGCCGCCTCCGGTCGATCCCGCTGCCATATCCACGAGGCGGAGCAGCTGCGCTCCTCTCCCGGCTCCGACCACCGGCCACCGGCCACTGCAGGCGCGTTGCCGTCCTCTTCACTGCGGCCATCTGTTTGTCTGATTCGTTGTGCCAGGCGGGGAAGGAGCAGGTTTTGGAAGGGGAAAGTGAAAGTTCAGAGATGGTAAACCTAGAGGGGGGGTGAATAGGTTTCTAAAAAATTTAATTTTTCTTTGCAATATTAGGCTTTGCGGAATATAAAGGTGAGCCTAATGCAAACTAAGTGAGGCACCCTATATGATGATACACGTAACTCAAGCACGAAGGCTCTCACAGGCAGTTATATCACAAGTAAGGAGTTTGGTTTAGAGATAACCAATAGCACGCGGAGACGAGGGTTTATTCCCGTGTTCCCTTCCTTTGCAAGAAGGTACGTCACGTTTGGAGGGGTGGAGGTCCCACGAAGGATTCCTCAACGCCACGAAGGCTGACCCTATTCTCCGGAGCCTATCCCACGAAGGAATAGCTCACTCACTTGTGGTAGACTTTGAGGCAGCCTCCAAACCTTCACAATCTTGTCAGTAGCAAATCCACAGCCCGGATGCTTCCGGACCTCTCTTGCCCACCTAGAGTTTCCAAGGAACCCTAGAGAGCAAGTCTCTTGATGAATACAAGGGGGAACAAGATTCTGCTTGGTGGAATGGTAGATCTAGGCCTCCTCTATCTTTTCCCCGGAGGGATTTGAGTTTGGGAGGAGGAGGAGGTAGATCTGAAGGATTTGGAGCTCAACAATGGAGTATGAGAGAGAGAGAAATGTCTTGAGCTTTTGCACTGTGTTCCTTATCCCTTCAAGCTGGAAGAAGTGGATTATATAGGCGTCCCGGAAAAGTAGCCGTTTCTAGCCGTTTTCCACTTCAGACTCGAGCCACCCGGTAGCTGACCCGGTAGTACTGGGCCAGGTACCGGACTGCCCGGTAGCAGCACCCGGTAGACCGGGCTGGCTACCGGGTTGCCTTTGCTTCTGCTTCTTCGACCAGTCCGGTAGCAGCACCCGGTGTACCAGGCTGGCTACCGACATTTCCGGTAGCATCACCCGGTGTACCGGGCTGGCTACCGGAACCTCATGGCGTCGGCTTCTCTTCTAAGTCCGGTAGCAGCACCCGGTGTACCGGGCTAAGTACCGACTTTTCCTGGAGCTTCAGAATGACTTCGTCTTCTCGGCATTTCTTCCTTTCAGCATTTTTGGTGTGCAGATTATGTGTATGTGTGGCTTTGGCAAGCACTTCTTCAGAGATAAACGGTCAACACACCATCACTAGTTTACTATTACTAGTACAAATGCCCGTGCGTTGCTACGGGTTCTCAAATTTTATTTCTCAATGCACATATATAATTCGCAACTCACTACGAAAATTCAAAACAAATCAGAAATATCATAATGTATTACAACATGATAATACCGAACGCAATAAACCCGGCGTGCTAACAAGTATATCTAGCAAACATGAGATGATGTCTGAGATTAAAGTGAAATGGATACATGCACAAGGCCCTAGAATGTGTGGATAAAAAATTAAACTCCTGTTTATTTATCACATAACAAAAATCATGCGGTACTATCCAACTCAAATCTTGTACATACGTCGAGATTGGGAAGATCTAAGAAACAACCCGATTTGTCAAAGCAATAGTAAAATGATCTTCAGAATATATGTCAAATATGACTTTATTACAGCAACTATGAGTTTATTTAAACTTGATCAATGCTCTGCTTGGTTTACCGTTTTTAGCCAAAACCGGCGTGAAAATTACACCGCGTGACTATTTCAGGAGTGGCACGGTTCATTGTGAAAATTACAGCTCCACATGTTTCCTTCGTTCCAGGCCCGTAACTTCTCACAACCCCTGGAGGCCGGTCTTTTACGCCTCGAAAAAAATCATCTAATTCATTCTAACAAGAGTAGAGGGTGGGGAATAACAAGTTCAAACAATTCTAACATAACCTCAAACATTTGGAGGGTTTCTATTCTCTGACTGAAGGGCGGCCATTTAGAGCAACGGTGCTTCACAGGCTCATCGATTTCCTCCCAATCATGGTGCCTAAGGGAGGCAGTTCCACTTCTAAGGAGAAGCTTCTTCATCGGCCGACAACTGCAATATGATTAAGTCAGGAAAGGTAGCTACTACAGGGCAACAACCAGGTGAAGAAGGCATCATCCTGGAACCATGTTCAAGCCTTCCATATAACTTAGGAACCAGGATGATAATGCGCGCATTCACATCAAAGCTCTTGGCAACACATGATGCATTCACAATATTTAAGTAGATCCATTCATTGTATTATAAGCATGTAAAATATCTCGACAAATAGACCATAACGCAACATTCTCAAGGCCTGAACCTGTAAAAAAAACTACTTCAAAAGCAGACAGAAAGCTCGTACACTCACCTAAGCTCTAATTTTGAAGCACCAAAGTGGCGGAGGCCTGCAACCGCCATTCTGCTCTCCCCCTCTGCTTAAGGGTCAACAGACCCCACATTGCTCCACCATCAAAATCATGAGTAGCAGTAGGTGTTAGTACACACGAATGACAAACATATAATTCTATCTCTTAATTCAATGGGAACCCCTGTAAATTCTTTGTTGCAAAATGGTCCTCCCCATATATGACCACATTGATTTGCTAGAAATAAATGATGTAATATTGGGGAAACAGAAACATATATTCAAAGAGCCAGAAACCAATAGAGAGGTGAATCAACTCCATACCTACAAACTCGAGACTCAAGTCGGATCTACATCAGCATATGCAGTTTCAAACGATCAATAATGCGACCACACCGAAATTGGAAGTAGCTAAAATCATTTGAAGATTCAAGTTAAAGATCATGGATCATATTTGTCATATGCATACAAATATTAGATTACCGATGTAGTCTGGTCATACAAATTTTGAATGAGCAAAATTTTGGTAGGAGTTTGGCCTAGCCCATGTCACTGAAACTATTATTCCTCAAGATTTAAGGCCCTGCCATAATCTCCTTGAAAATCCTAATATTCGATAGCAGCAAAAAAACATGTTTGTACACGAAATAATGTGCACAAAAAATGTGCAGCAAAACAGAGCTATATGAAACATTCACCCGAAGGTCCTATAACACACAAAACTCATTATACTTCAGGTGAGTTGCTATTTCCATGAGATAAATTTTGTTACATGCTACATCACTACATATCTTTCGATATTGCAAAGTAAAATATCATGTGTATCCCTGTAGAATCTCATATATAATCAACAAATATATCAATCTCATACTACTTTTGGTACCAAAAAAAGTAGATGTATGATACTTAGCACATCCCGATCGACTGAATATATACTTCTTAAATCACTGGTATCATAGATGAATTTGTATAAGTAAAAGTTACCTGAAATAGGGAATTTATAAGGATTGAGTGACTTGCTTGCTTAGTGGGCGCAGCAACGACCAGATGTCGGCATACACCTCTTCCTCCACTACAATAAGCAACTGCTATAAGTTTTTTTAAAGTTCCAAGCGCATGATAGCTTCAGAAGTACTAATATGTCTTTTTATATCCTAACTAATTAATTAGCACAATTTAAAGCATTGTTCACAAATCAAACACTCCAGACGAGCTATCCACAGCAGAGCAGAAGGCCAAAGCATCAGGAATAACGCAAGAAATACACTATGAGATGAAAAGGTTTTCCTTGACCCAAGTATTGCATCAATCGTCAATTCCCCTTTCCGTGTTATCTTTTCCAACATCACATAGTGCAAGTGACGGCGAAGGTGAAGAGAAGGTTAAATTTTACAATGTTAAAATATCACTGCCTAGCATACAGATAGTTTCTTACATTCTAACTTATACTCAAATATGTTTTTAACAGATGTACTCAAATAATTGTTCACTGCCTAGCATTACAAACATCCATCGATCTGCAACATTTGGGAAACATATTTAGGAGGCTCTGCTTAATGTATTTGTTTACATGTTGTAAAACACTCTGTGGCAATACATCTCAGTGTGTTTGTTTTTTAAAATGGTTTCGGAACTTGCATGCTTAAATCAATGACAGAAACCGTCACTCAAAAGCAATACATGTTCAAGGCGAGTGTTTGCGTTCATGCAAACTGCACAAACCATCACTACTTTCAATCCAGAGAAACCACATTCTGGAATTTTTGCCCCGTATGGCACACGAACATGTTAATCAAATTTCTAATAGCAGTTCTTTTGTAGGCAAGAATGCAGAAATATTGTGGGCATCAGACACCAGCAGAACGTGCAAGAGATGAGTAGGGAAAGGAAAATTCAATTAAAAAATACATTTTTTTTAGAGGTCAAGAAACTACATTGTTGTGGCGTACTTGTAAGTAGAGAATCCCAAATCATAGGCAGGGGGGTCAATCAGAGTAGCTAACGTCGTAGCATTGAAAAAACAGATCACCAAGCAGCTAATTCACGCAGTAATTATACACCAATAATGCCCAGCACAATGGACACGACCCGGTCCAATCCATAGCAAATAATGCAGCGACAGCCACAGTCAGACACACTACACTCGTAGACTGGAAAAGAAGCCCTAAATCTGAATAGTAGGAGCATGCATACCTGCTTCTACTGGACCTGGACGGTGTAGCACAGTAGAATAGCAGCATGGGCGTGATGTCCACGACTTCGGGGCGCTGAAGTTCGCTGCTCCTACTACTCTGCTTGTTGAATGTTACTACTGCTAGCTAAATGTCGCTGAATTTAACATGGAGAAGGTTATATTTATTGTTGCAGAAAAATCTTATATAGCTCATGGTTTCAAAGAGAATCTTAGCGCACATGAAAATGAGCTATTGTAAAATTTATAAATAGCAGTTGTCAGTAGTCAAGATAGTTCTAGAACTTTCTTTCAAAAAAGGAAAAATGATAGTTATAGGGGGCTGAATTTAGGCAACCTGTTGAAAAAAATATGATATAAAGGAGAAATTCTTTAGAGTATATAGCATCGATGATTGGATCTAGACCTTTTCTAGAGATGCCCTTAAGCTATAAAACATATCTTCCCTTTCACTTTCCATTGGTCATGCTAGCTACAAGTTGGGTTGCTATAATCTTAGTTTCATCGTGCTAATTCACTGCTATTTAAAATATCTACTGTACTATGAACGTTCCTATGTCGAGAAGAGATATTGGGATAATCAATCAACCTTTGCCTACAAAACGCATCCAGGGAACCTGTAATATAACACAAAGCAAGGATCCAGTGAAAATATAAATACCAATATCATTTTTTGACCGGTTCACCCTTCAGGTCATTTTTTAACCAATTGCAGCAGTTAGATCGCTATTCAGCAATAAATTAGCAAACCAATACCAAGGAGTACTTCACAATGAGGACACCAGGATTCGTTGATTACTACAGATTCTTTAACATAAGTATCAACAGTGAGAAAAGATAGAGATAGTATGACCTGTACGTTGCTCAATCTGACATGATTCTTCCATCCACCTCACGCTTTGTTGTGCACTGGGATCCTCCATGACGTAAATCTTTATTAGTAATCTGCAATTTCCTAACGAAACACCCATCGTATCACCTTTAAACTGCCATCGATTCAGGTGCTCATCTAGTGCATCAATCATCACGGAAATTAACTGGACTCAAAGAGAAGCTAGACCGCAGCGTACTCAAAATTTCAAAGCTAAAGGAGATTGAAAGTCTGCACCGAATAGGTCCATCGAGAGCCTTGATTGGATCGTGCCCTTTCTTAGATCTATCTGTGACATCACTGGATTGCATCGATTCAGGCGATCAGACACACTACACCCGTAGACTGGAAAAGAAGACCCAAATATGAAGACATACGGCATACCTGCTTGTGCTGGACCTGGACGGTGTAGCACAGTAGAAGAGCGGCATGGGCGTGATGTCCCTGGTGCCAGGGCGCTAGACCGCGACGATCCTAGCGCGTGCGCCGCCACCTGATTGGCGTTGATGGCAACGCGGTCTGGTGGTCAACCGCCGTCTCCTTAGCCCGGCCGCCAAGATCTTCCGTGCCTTCGCCGACCTCAGGCACCGGCCGCCGCGGAATCCTAGCGCCGACATCTGATTGGCGTCGATAGCAAAGCGGCCAGGTGGTCAACCGGTTGTGAGGGGTGGAGGAGGCCGAGCTAAGTACTCTGGGCGGAGTCTTCCTGCACTTTTATGGTCGGCGTCCGTGTTAGACATGAGGGGATCCGGTGACGGCGAAGCTCGATACAGTAGCTGGCGTCGGCCTGCGCTGTGACGGCCAGCGTCCGCGCTGGAGGTGAGGGGCGCCGGCGATGATCGAGATGGGGATGGTGGGCGGCATCGGCATCGGGGATGACGACCTCCATGGCGCGGCGCGGGGATCCCGCTTTTGAGGTCAACGACCAGCAATACGGTGGTGCAAGGGAGCGGCGCCGGAACCCTAGCTGACGCTTGTGGATGAGAGAGGGAGAATAGGTGGAGCGGCGCACGGGAGAGGGAGGAAATCTCGTCGGGGAGAAAATTGTGGGGACTGGCCCACTTGTCGGGAGAGGTGGAACGACGAATGGCTGCAGGAAGGACGACGAAAGTAGGGGGAGAAGGGAGAACATGTTCCTTCTTTTTAAGTAGTAGAGATATGTGAGTTGGTACGTCGTAAAAAATGTTTGATGTCAAAGATTAGGGACATCTTAACCGTCCAATCATATAAACCATCTTCCGCTTGTCATCCAGCCATCCGTCATATACTTTCCAAAAATACGACAACATGAACAATTAGTCACGGGATTTGCCATAGTTTTTTTTTTTTGAAAATGTGTTGTGTATTACTTAGAAAACAATGTTTTGATTACAATCTTCCAAGGCCGCCTTCGACACGCAGGTCGGCACCGCACCTTGTAACACTCCACCACACAACACACTACGACTATATTGGCAAAGACCATGGGCAACATTATTACAATTCTGCCGACTTTAGAGACAACAACTTGTCGATCGGGTGGTTTCATCTTATTGAATTCCTTTGCAATGAAACACACTTCGGATCGATCACAGCTGTCCTCTCTAAAAGCATGTAACACTGAAGAGCAGATCTGTTTCGATAATAAGATTTGCAGTAATAGTTTGCAATTCCCAACTTCAACCCTTCAAGGCAAGCAATAGCTTCTCCCATAGCTGCAGATTGACAATGAGTAATGACATCCCATGCTGAGAGGAGGATGTTACCCATATGATCCCGCAGTACCACACCCCAAGCACCATTCTGTTCTTCTTTTAGGAAACTTGCGTCGACGTTGCATTTTATCCATCCATCAGGTGGTTTGTCCCAGGCTTCCCTTTGCTCTTGTCCCAAGTTAATCAAACGAGCAGCAATGAGAGGCGCGAAGTAAGGCAATCAGTATCCAATTAGAACGAGATCGCATTCTATGGAAAACAATCAACAGGATCGCATATACAGATTTTACTCCGCTCAACATCTAACCAGCCTGCACAGTTTGATCTTATCACGTGATTCAGTGGCTCTCTCCTCTCCTCATTTTAAAAGCCTCAATCAGGGGTTATTTTGTTAGGAAAGCAATTATGGATTGTGACTTGTGAGAGATCTGATTTCCAAGGTTATTTGTTACGGAAGGAATTATGGATTAACAATCATGCTCTTGCGATTACTAAACCAAAGCCCTCGTCAATCGTCATCCCCTTCCTCCCCGCGAGCTGCCATTAGAAGGACGTGGCAGAAGGCACAAATTCAACCAAGATCATGCGCTCGACCTCGTGCTCGCCCTGTTTCTCGTCGCTGCCGCCTCCACCCTCGTGCAGCGCTACCGCATCAGGTCTGTATGTTTCTTTGTTTTTCATTTGCGATTGCATTCTGTGAGGATTATTACTTCTATATTATAGCCGCCGATATCATCATGGCAGACGCATGGGAAAACGAGAGACGGCTCCGCCGCGTGTTCCTACATGCCGCCATGGAGGGCGACCTTGACCTCCTTATATGTAATTACGTCGAACATGCAAGGATAGCGGTGGAGCTGCGCAAGGGAACTGGTGCTTGTGGTCACAGAGCAGTGCACCTAGCCGCGGCGAGCGGTAGGACTTCTATTGCGGCTACACGCCGCTGCTGTTGGCTACCACGTTTGGCCACACCTCGGTGGTGGCTTAACTCCTGGAGCATGGCAATGGCACCGGACTCCACTGGACACCCTGCTTCACTTCGCCGCTATAACGGTACGTGTCAGCTTGGCCGCTCGCCCCGTCTCCTCTTGTCTGGTCGAATTGATGTGCTTTTAAGCTGAGGATGACTGGCTTACAAACCGGCTTTGTTCGTCCATGCCACAGTGGGTCGGGAGCTGGCGATGGTGCTGCTGCACACAGGCGCCAACACGGGCCCTACGACCCCGGGCATGGCGTTGCAGGTCATCGCCACTCGGGTGCACCTAGACCAGCCGTCCTCGCCATCCTGCTGCGTCATTGGGAGGGAGCAGTGGAGGGACCATACAACAATGCCACTGCTGACATATTCTGTTTCCATTTGTTTCAATCCGAATGAGGTTGCAAATTTCACTTCGCACCATTAGCTTCGTTGCTCGTCGTAGCTACTCATTCAGGTTGCAAATTTCACTTCGCACCATAACTAACTTATCTGTATTTTTACACTCATGCAATTAGGAACGAAATTGGCAAGAATTATTGCTTTCCTTTTAAACCCAACGTAATGAAAGCAACCCGACTGCGGAGGATGGCCGGTAGATGGTGGTAGAGGGGATTTCTTCCTCGTGCGCGCAACAACTTTGGTGGGGGAGGCTCGGATCTTCAGTTCGTCGCGGCCTTTGGCTTCCGGAGATGCGGTGGCTGATGGCGTCCGGTAGAGGTTCATGACACCGACCCTATGGCGCGGTGGAGGCTGGGGCCATGGCTGCAGTAGCTCTTGGTCAAGGCTTTGGGCTACGGCTTCAAGCTCCATACAACATCTTCGATTAGCTGGGGCAGGATGGCGCCCCTGCCTCCTAGGTTCCTTGGAGGCTCTCGGCTGCTGTGCGAGACTGCGACGCGGCGTGGCGGTCGTCGGATCTGGCACTCGGTTCAGGCTCCTTGGCTTTTTTGTGGCAACAAGGTTTGTGGTGGCTCTACCACGACGGTGGTGCTTTTGATGCTCTAGAGGTGCACGGGTCAGCGGATCCGTGGGCTGGCGATGCTAACTACGCTGGGCTTGCCGGACGGCAATGGCAGCTTTCGTGGACATTGTGGTCCTCTATGGAGGTGCCGCCCATGTAGCTCCCCGACACACATGATCTCAGGCCATGTTCTTTGGGTAAAATCCAGGACCTTGGCAAGGTGTCAGGCGAAGGCGGCTCCACGTGGTTATGTAAGGGTATATTGCCCCTATGTGTGGTTTTGGTAATTAATGATAACCCCTATGGACTAATGTTTTCATTGAGTTTATATGAAGGAATATTCCATAGGTACTTCTTGTATTCCATGTGTTGAATTCAAGTATGGATGCCATGAAGATAAAGATACACCTTGTGTATTGGCATCAAGATCATCGATTTGAAGACATATATGTGATATGATCAAGAAGAAGAAATGAAGATGGACTTCTTATGTGGAACTCAATATTAGCCATGCTCTATCTTATGAGAATATGAGAAGGTACAAGGTTGAGTTGGGCAAGTTCAAGATGAGCATCTTGAGTGGATCACATGCTTGAAGCTTGTCGTCCATTTGGTGATAATGGACATGTGAAGATGTGCATCAATGGAGCTTTCCCATCATAGTGTATGGGGGAGCATTTGTGAGTCTTCACGAAGAAACATTGATCAAGTGTGGCATTCCGGC
The DNA here is from genome assembly GCF_022539505.1 of Lolium rigidum. NCBI lineage: Eukaryota > Viridiplantae > Streptophyta > Magnoliopsida > Poales > Poaceae > Lolium > Lolium rigidum. The sequence continues at coordinate 160,247,083 of NC_061510.1, read as the reverse complement.
TTGAGTGAAGCTTGAAGAGTTATCATCAAGATCAAGCGGGATGCACAAGGCAAAGGTATGGCCTTGCTAGGTTTTCCTTTTACCGGTCTCAAGGTGGATGTTGGGAGACCGGATTATAGGATAGATAGCCGCACTATTAAGAGGGGCTTTCGGTTGGGTAACTTGATCGCATCGTCTTAGGGAGCTCAATCCTTTGCATACTTTGCATATCCTTATTGCTTCTTGGTGTTTCTCTGTGTGAGGTTCTTGAGCTTGTTGCTAGCTTTACAACAAGCTTAAGTTCATCGAAAACGGAATCCGCATGCATCTTCTATTGCGTTTTCGAGTTTGGACGTCTTCACCGTTTCTTGACGGTGGGAGACTCCATCTCTAAAATCATCTAAAAATGTTCTGTGAGGAGTCTCCATATTTTTTGAGGTTCTATTCGTCGTTATCTTTCCAACAAAATTAGTTACATGTCAATCGGGGTTCGGACACAAAATTTATCACAGTTTTTATATAACATGTTTTCCTACTAACCCGGTCAGGGACCCGGTTGGACCGGCCCATGCGCCGGCCGGTTTCGGTCTGCGGCCCGGTCAGCCGGCCTCCCAACCGGCTGGCCCGGCGTGCCGACCGGTCAACTGGGCGCCAACCGGGCGCCATCCGGGCGCCAACCGGGTGACCTCCTGGACGACACAAAGTTACCCCGGTCGGGGTCCGGCCTGCCGACCGGTTTGGACCGGCTGGTCCGGTCTGTGGCCCGGTCTGACCGGGCCCTGGACCGGACGCCCGGCCCCAGGCCTGGTTGACCGGCCTCCTCGACGGTTGACTCAGCCCAACTTTTCCCCAACGATTATATTTGCTCTTGGGCTATAAATAGCCCTTTTTCCACCTTGGGCTGGGTTAGTTCTTCCCCTTTCTTCACCTCCATTGTTGCTCTTGGAAGAACTTGCTCTCCCCTTTGATTCCTCCCATAATTCTTGCTAATTCTTGAGGGATCTAAGAGAGGAGATATAGATCTACACTTCCACCAATCCATTTCTTCTCTAAGTGAGGGGAACTCTTGGGATCTAGATCTTGGAGTCTTTTGTTGACTTTCCCCATTGTTCTTCCTCTCCAATCTCATCTTAGCATTTGTTGCTTTGGTGGGATTTGAGAGTGAAGGACTTGAACACCTCTAGTGTTCTTGCTTTGCATCATTGCATAGTGTTGAGCTCTCCATCACGATTAGTTCGAGTGAGAGACCGTGAGCTTGTTACTCTTGGAGGGAGACCTCCTAGTTGGCTTGGCGGTTGGTGCTCCGGTGATCTCTTCAAGAAGATTGTGAAGAGGCCCGGGCTTCTCCTTCGTGGAGCTTGTGAAGTGGTTGTGGAGCTTGCCATCTCCGGAGCGGAGGAAAAGCTAACCATAAGGAAAGGGCCATTATCCTTCGTGGGTGTGGTTCGGAGAATAGGGTGAGCCTTCGTGGTGCGGGGAATCCTTCGTGGGACCTCCACTCCTCCAAACGTGACGTACCTTCTTGCAAAGGAAGGGAACACGGGAATACATCCTCGTCTCCGCGTGCCTCGGTTATTTCTATACCCGAGCTCTCTTTCCTTGTGATAGCCATCGTGCTTGAAGTACATATATCTTGCTATCACTTGTGCTACATATATCTTGTGCCTATCTTGCTTAGCTCTAGTTGCTATTGTTACACTTAGTTGAGCTTAGCATATTTAGGGTTTGTGCTTGTAAACTAAACAATAGTTTAATTCCGCATTCTTACAAGACAAATCCGCAAGAGTTTGTAATTGCCTATTCACCCCCCCCCTCTAGGTGACATCTCGATCTTTCAGGTTACCCTCTTTCGGCCGTGTCTTGAAGATCATCTGCCTCGCTCACACTTTCCTTGGGCTGAACGTGCACAACATCGCAATTAGCAGGTGCCCATGCGGTGATGTGTGGGTTCCCGGTGGTGGCTTGCGTTGCAGTGGTGACGACAATGAGCGATGGTCCGGTTGCGGTAAGACCTTGTTAGTTGGCTTGTTTCGATGTGAAGTAGGAGACGCTATGTTTCCAAGCGTCTTCATTTGAGCGGCGTAAAATGGTATGCGAGGTGGGGAGCGGGTCTTGCACATCTTCTCTCTAGAGCTTGTCATTGCAGTCAGAGTTGTAAGTCTCTGTGCGCGAGGAGTCACCTGTTTGGCTTAGTACGGCTTGAGCTTCACGTTTTTGCTACGGTGATATCTTCCTTGGTGGTCGCTTCTTCAGAGAAGACGGGGTCGATGTAAAATGATGATGATGACATCCCTGCCTTGGTGGGGTGTCTGTGTGTGTAACTTCTATGGGTAGCCAGGTGGGTGAGTGTGCCTTCACAACTATCATATTCCCTGACAGTCGGTGAGGTTGTGGGTACCATTTTTGGTAGATTTTTCGCTAATAACTGACCATTTTTTCTATGCTAATGAAAATTGCGGGTCTTTTGTCTTGTTTAATAAAAGAAACGTTTTAGATCTATGTAACAACATTTATGGTAGAAAATATTTTTCTCAGAAAAGTCACCTAAAATGCATGGATGACGATAAATGATAGTAGATGTTACCATTTTGCACATTTTCAATTTGGTTTTTGTTAGACAAGGGGAAAACATGACATCATATTAAGTGTATTACAACTTTAATTATCACCAAATGTTTTTAACCATGCAGCTTTCAAGAATTATTTTCTTTTTCATTTTTTGGCTATATAATTGATTACTATCTTGAATCATTTGTTTATAGAATTTGTGTGTAATTAAGTAGTATATTTTTTATCCTTTAAAAGAAAGTATTATGTTTTTAACATACAATTAAGTAGTATATTTTACATGTAATTAAAAGTTCAATGGTGACTTTCCATATCTATATACAAATTGAACTCCTTAAAAGCAGCCACATAATGACTCTTCAGAAATTTCAATGGTACCCTTTTGAAGGGGTAAGGTGATGCACCTCACAAAAGCTCTTAGTTCAAGTTCTCATACTTAGAAAAGAAAGCTTAACAATAATCATATGAGATTGGAGGAAGAATAATTGTGTAGAATGGTAAGTTGTGGTACAATAAACACGTCTTAATGTTTCCTGAATATTTTGTAGCTATATTTTTTGTACACGTGAGTTTCACATGCATCATATCTACATATGAAGTAGCAAAAAGTTTAATGCACCGTGGAAACGCACGGGCATTCAACTAGTTACTATTATATTTGAGTTGGTACGTCGTTAAAAATGTCTGATGTCAAAGATTGGAGACATCTTTACCATCCAATCTTACTAAACGTTTCCCGCTTGCCATCCAGCCATCCGTTATATACTCACCAAAACAAACGACAAAATCAAATCGGAAATCCTCACGGGAATCCATTTAACGGGAATCAATCACAGGAAATCAATCACGGAAAAATTTCCATACAACGAAATTTAGAGCGGACCGAAATCCATTTACTTCCCATAAATATGCTTTCCCAGATATCAATCACGGGAATCCATTCAACGGGAATCAATCACAGAAAATCAATCACAAAAAATTACCATACATCACGGGAATCCATTCAACGTGAATCAATCACAAAAAATTGCCATACAACGAAATTTGCCATCGGAGCAGTGCAACCGCAGCCTTGTCGATCTCCTCTTCAACAAATTCCTTCGGCATCACAGCCTGGTCGTAAACCGCTTCACGTTCTTCTCTTCAGCGTCGACGGTGCGCTCCAGTTCTTCTTTTCAGCATCGACGGCCCGCTCCAGTTCTTCTCTTCAGCATCGACGGCACGCACTAGTGGAAAACAGGCCTAATGTCGCGGGTCGTATGACCCTTTTGTCGCGGGCGGCCAGCCGCGACAAGGGAGGCGCGACAAAAGGTCCACCACGTGGCAGTCGCGGGGCGCGCAGGGGACAGGCCCTTTTGTCGCGGGCGGTATTACCACCCGCGACAAAAGGCCCTCTACGTGGTGGGCGCACAACGCTGCTGCTTTAGGGTTCGAGAGGTGCATCACCCCCCCCCCCGCCACCGACCACCTGTTATTTCATTTTTTCATTCGAAAATAAAAGTTGGATATATTTGTACGCTACTAGAAGTGGTACACGTTCATTCATTATATATATATAGATCGATCAAACAAATATTGGAAGCAAAAGTCGATTCCCCTTACATGTAGATTCCCGTTACATATATATATATATATATATATATATATATATATATATATATATACATTTAGCTCACGATCGACAAGCGGTACTAACGACCGTCTATTTGGAGGTAGAGCATCTATTTGGACTAAACAAGCCTTTGTTGTTTAGTACTTCTCTAACCAAAAGTCCCGCCAGTTCCTCCGCAATTCCTAGTAGGTGTTCCTTTGGTTGGAGTCCGTCCCGCATGTAGTCGACCTATATACGAAAATGAGATGAGTATGACTATATCAATCTTGATAACGAAATATTGACGATAATAAATAAAGTTGTGAGTGTTATTGCTTACATTGAATTTATTTTTGTTCTGCTTCTCAGTGGTTAACATGCGAATGGACTCGCAAATGTAGTATCCACATAGATTCGTCCCTTGTGGCTGCTGAGGGCACGGTACATGAGTAAATGTTAACTTCTCTGCCCAAGTACCGTCCTTACGATGTCTCTTGAAAGCGGTCCAAGCCCTGCCAGACAAAAGAATGATTAAATGAGTGGATAATTAATTGATATCTCATGAAAGATATAGCGCGGCGATGAAGGAAATTACACTTGGAGCAACTTCTGCAAGTCGCGGAACCCGTCCACGCCTCTACTCAGTGGGTCTCTTACTTCAACTATTCCCTTATCAGGTTGAATGTCTAGTAGAATTCAGTGGAAGCTGCACATGTTATGTATATACGTCGGGAATTACACTTAACATCGAGTAAGAAAAATTGAATGTGCATAAAAGATCATTAAGACTCTCACTCGTAGTTGTAAGGAAACAATATTGAATCACAGAAATATTGCTCCCCCAAAAACCTTAGTAGGTTTCCCCCCGTTTCTTGGCCGTTATGCTTTACCGTTTGAACATGTATATTATCTGGGTCAACAAACCCAATATTGATAATATTATTACTTTTGCATTCACTGATCTTCAGTCTGCATAATAGAGAACACATAAGATATAATGAGTATATGCAATGAAAACGAACATGAACTGGAATGAAAATGAACTTATATGTAGTTAACAACTTACAAGCAATAGCAACTCATGAGAGATTTGTCGAGGGCTTCTAAATTGAATAACTGCCAGAGTTCATTCATCTCAATATGGATCTCATCCTTTCGGTAGTAATATTCCCATGGTATAGTCGCCACGATGTACATTATGTTCTCCTTGCATGCATCAAGGTACCACTGATGCAAATTCCGCATATGTGTTGGCAGTTTATGCAGCTGCTCTGTGCTAACCAAGTCGGCCCCGTAGACAAATTTAGGAGCTATATCAGCAGTGGGTAGTGCAGCATCTGCTGCATACATCAATTCCTCCACGGTAACGTCAAAGGAAGCCGCTAGCCTTGCAGCTTCTTCCATATCGAAATCACCCTGTTCCTGGTACACCTTGGGAACATTAAACACTTTGAGTGCTGGAATCGATTGTTTGGGCTGATCTCCGAGGAGGGGAACTTCCTTTCTCTTTTTGCCTTTTGTCGTTTGCTTGGCCTTGAGGGGTGCACTTGTTGAACTTGACTTCTTCTCGGCTGCACTTCTAGCCGATGATTTGCTCGTGCTAGCAATATCCTTCTTCTTAGCCTTGTCATCCTTGTTCTTCTTGGCCTTTTCATTCGTCTTGTCATCAATTACCCTCGCAAGGTGGCGTGTATAGTCATCCTTCTTCTCGTGTAAGTCATATTGCGATGGTGTGTTCAGAAAAGAAGTAGCATATGCTATTTGCTTCTCGGTGTATGGCTCTGGCGCTGGAGGTTTTGGCTTATGAAAAAAATCATAATTGTATTTCGCAACAATGGCCTCATTTTCCTCTTCGATACGATCGTAAGGACGGGGGGAGGAACCTTTGGTACTTTTGGGAGGGGCGACATCTTGCGGACGGGACTCTTAAAACGCTTCCGGCTGGGTGCATTCCGAGTCTTAGTGGGCGGAGGCGGCGGCGGCTGGAGATGGAGATGGACTACAGATGTCGTGGTCGACGTCGTACCCATGGGGTGATGGTGGCGACATGTGATCAGTAGGAGGAGGTGATGGTGGCCTGCGATCACCTGGAGGAGGTGATGGTGACCTGCTCGAACGACTGGTACTAGGGGCTACCCAGCCTGGCAGCCTGATGTTCTTCTTTTCCCATAGAATGATTTCTCCCAGCACCTCTCTGAATGTAAGCCCCCCATCACCTCCAGGGATTTCGAGCTCCAATGTCTCCAGCGACGGTACAACTGAATCCACCCCGACACGAGCATAGCCAGCTGGAATCTGATTGCCATGCCATGTTGCCGGCTCACCTTCAGGTCCAAATGCAGGTAAGACATAGCCGACCGCCACCTTAACGGACATGTTCCCGAACACCACATGGAGATCACAAGGTGTTTGCTCCTTGATTCCATCCACGGGGTCGCCGGGACCGCCATCTATCATCCGTTTAGGAGGGGCCTCCGAGTCGGCCACGCCGATGTCTCGTCGCCGAGATATGCCGAGCGGTATTATCCGGCTGGCGCTGTCCTTTTAGTTCATTTATCTCCAGCTGCCTGCTCGCTGAATCTCCCGCTGCCGCTGGTCAAGTCGGCGTTGGAACTCGGCCATCCGGTCATTCTGCACCTCCAGCTCGCGTTGTTTAGCTCTCGCTCGGCTTCCATAAGTCTTCGCGTCGGCCGGAAACCCAAGCGACCACGGAACACTAGGGCCGAAGCCTCTTGTTCGTCCTCCCTTCTCAGGATTACCGAGGACAAGTGTCAGCAAGTCTTTCTCTCTATCGGGAGCAAACTTTAGTTTTCCCGCCTTTATATCTGTCGTCACGGCAATCCATTTTTCCCCGGGTACCCTAACCCCGCTCGTCACTTTCAACAATGTTCCCTGTCTTCATGTCATACTCACAGCCATGCGCGAGGAACCAATTTCGAGCCCTAATGTCCCATCCTTCTCGTGTGGGTTCTGGAGTGATCCCATTCAGCTCCATCTCGGCCTCTTGTGCATCCCACTTAGGCATGCCTACTTCGTAGCCCCCTCGCCCCGTATGATGGTGATATTTCTTTTCGCTTGCATTCTTCTTGTTTTTCTTGGACAGGTTCACAGCCTCCTCTGATTCTTTGTACTTCACAAATTCTTCCCAATTATGCTCCTGCTTCGCTAGGTAGTTTTCGAATACTGGAGGCTTCTTCTCGGCCTTATAAGCTTTCCATAACCGGTTCTTATACGCTCGGAAAAGTTCCCCCATCTTCTTAAGAGCCCATTTCTTCACTAGCGCCCTCTGCTTGGCATTCTCGGAGTCCGATCCCAAATTTGGCAAAGTGAAATGTGACATGAGGTCGTCAAAAAGTGTGTTCTTGTACCTATCGGCAACCTGATCTTCGGACACATTCTTGGTCTTGTTCTATTCTCTAACAGTGATCGGGATATGATCTCTAACCACAACTCCGCACCGATTCTTAAATGTCACTCGACACTCGCGGGTGCCACGGGTTGGCCTTCCGGTGATATAGCGTCAATGTTGAAGTGGTCTTTTTGCCCGAGTCTCTTTGCCGGGCCTCGTTTCTCCAACTTATCTTCGGAGGCCTAAGAGAATAAAAATCAGTTAATTTATATACATATGTACATATAGAATTCCATTAATGCCTCAACTGACCGTATACCTCGTCATTACCGGAGCCGTCGGCTTCTCCATCACCGGAGCCGTCGGCTTCTCCATCACCGAAGTCCTCGGCTTCTCCATCACCGGAGCCGCGGTCTTCTCCAGCTCCGGAGCCGTCGGCTTCTTTATCACCGGAGCCGCGGTCTTCTCCAGCTCCGGAGCCGTCGGCTTCTGGACCATCGCGGATTATGTTCTCGAAAAAGTCTTCCTGTTCCAAGTCACGACGGATTTCGAATGGATCCATTGTTTCTGCAAAAAATTAAATCGATAAGTACATGGTCTAACCCTAACCAAACCCTAACCCTAATGGCGACGCGTGTTTGCGTGAGGGAGATGGTGTCGGCGACGCGTGTTTGCGAGAGGGAGAGGGTGTCGGCGACGCGTGTTTGCGAGAGGGAGAGGGTGTCGGCGACGCGTGTTTGCGAGAGGCTCGGGTGTTCGCGAGAGGTAGAGGAGAGGGAGAGAGAGGGGAGTTGCAGCGTCGAGTGATCGCGAGAGGGAGAGGGAGCACGGGACGAGGGCGATTGCACGAGAGGGAGAGGGAGTTGCGGCATCTTGCCTCTATAATGATTTTACAAGATAAATTTTCTCTTTTCTACATAGACCACAAAAACTTATCTCTTTTTGTCAAAAAAATTCGACAATTCAAAATATAACTAATTAAAACTAATTTAACTAACTAAAACTAAATACTACATACTAAAAACTAACTAATTAAAAACTAACTAAAAACTAACTAACTAAAACTAAAAACTAAGTAAATAAAAACTAATTAACTAACTAACTAAAACTAAAACTAAGTTTACATACTATATATTAACTAACTAATTAAAAACTAAAACTAAAAACCTAACTAAAATCAACCTAAACTAAAAACCTAAGTAAAATCAACCTAATTAAACCGGCGGCCGGCGACTACCTGCAGGTGCGGCGGCGCGAGGCGGCGGTGGCCCGAGGCGGCGGCGCAGTGGAGGGAGGCAGGCCCGAGCGGCGGTGCAGAGGAGGGCGCGCGGCGCGGTAGCGGGCGGCGGTCTGAGGCAGCAGCGCAGAGGAGGGCGCACGCGGCAGAGGGCGGCGGTCCAAGGCGGCGGCGCAGAGGAGGTGGCGGCGCAGAGGAGGGAGGCAGCGGCCCGAGGAGAGGAGGGCGCGGTAGCGGACGGCGGTCCGAGGAGAGGAGGGCGCGCGCGGCAGAGGGCGGCAGTCCGAGGCGGCGGCGAAGAGGAGGTGGCGGCGCAGAGGAGGCGGCGGCGCGGTGAAATCCGGCAGCATGGCGGCGCTAATTCGCTAGGGTTTGGCCTCCAGTAGTGTCGCGGGTGGCGGCTCCGCCCGCGACGACCAGCCTTTTATACCCACCCCCCTTTTGTCGCGGGTGGTGGCACGACCCGCGACAAAAGACCCCCTTTGTCGCGGGTCGTGCCACCACCCGCGACAAGAGGGGTCTTTGTCGCGGGTCGAGCCACCACCCGCGACAAAAGGCTTTGAGCTGATCCGTGGCACAGCCCATCCAACGGCTCGGCCGTTTGAATCCAACGGCCTAGAGCCGTTGGATGGGCTGTGCCACGGATCAGCTCATTTTCACCCCTTCACCCCTTTTCTTTTTTCTATTTTAAATTAATAAAACTATTATTTCAATAACTTTTGAATGGTAACTCAAATACAAATGTTTTATATATGAATATTGATCAGAAAAAGCTAATGAACATGAATATGACATCCATATACCTATTTGCATCTCGCATCATATCAAACATTGATAGTCGTGTATGTTTCACCCCCTATGCACCGCCGCTGTGCCACACGTGTCGCGTCCCCGTGCCACTTGTCGCGCCTCGTCGACGCCGTCGTGCGACGTGTCGCCACCGCTTCCACGTGCCTCGCCCCGTCGACGCCGTCGTGCGACGTGTCGCCACCGCTTCCACGTGCCTCGCCCCGTCGACGCCGTCGTGCGACGTGTAGCCACCGCTTCCACGTGCCTCGCCCCGTCGACGCCGTCGTGCGACGTGTAGCCACCGCTTCCACGTGCCTCGCCCCGCCGACGCCAGCGTGCGATGTGTGTAGCCGTGGCTTACACGTGCCATGACCCGCGTGCGCTATATAGAGCGACGAGTGCGGGCGCAACCACATGTCGCCACCGCCTCCTCCGCTCATTCATCTCCGGGATGCCTCCACGTCGTCGAGGGGCGTCCGGTTTCCGTGGCGTTCGAGTGCGTCCGAGCGGTAGGTTCACCGCCGAGATACGCGCCGGTGGCTTCCGCCTCACCCTCGGCACGTACAACACGCCGGAGCTGGCGGCGCGCGCTTACGACGCGGCGGCGTGGCGCTTTCGGCGACCAGGGCGCGACATGAACTTCCGGATGTTGAATCGCTAGAGGAGGTGGAGTTCCTCGCGCCACCGCCGTGCCTCGTCGACGACGAGGACCGACGCCGGCACCGCCAGGTGCAGCGCGCAGATCGCCATCGCCGAGCGCGACGAGCGGTTGATGCGCCGGTGGAGGCGCAGCTTCCCTACGATGTCGACAACACCGACGCGTTCTTTGCTAACCTTAGGGCACAACGCAGGTCCGACGGGCGGCACCGTCGGGCCGTCGCCGCCTTCGAGCTCGAGAACCCGAATACAACTTGGACCGAAAACGACCCTCGGTGGGATGACATTTGGACGGAGACAACCTCCGACGACGAGTAGAGACTAGACTAGTAATTTATCTATTTGATTGTAATTTCAATAAAGTCGTTGTCGGTTCTATTAGTTTAAATTTAGTTTATAAAGTCGTTGACGGTTGTTTTTGTTCAATAAAGTGGTTGACACGAAATTTATTACGATTGAACTGAAATTAAAGTACAGAGCTCAACTGAAAATTAAGATACATGGCCAGATTCGAATGTTGGAGCCATTCAATCATAGTCCTTCCTAGCCCTATAATAGTCGCCACTATAGTCATCATAGTCGCCGACGTCATCGTCGCTAGCATCGGGGTCGCGGTTGTCGAACCTCGGCTGGTGAGCACGCGTGGGCTGCGATTGAGGGTAGCGCAGGCGGGGGCCACGATAGGCCATGACACTCTGGAGAGTCCGGCCGCGCCACCACATCCGACGGCTGGCCTCGTTGAAGTTCGAAGGAGGCGGGCCGTCCTCCTCGTACTCGGCAACCGCCCTCTCACGCCGATTGATGAAGAAGCTGTCCCAAGTCGGGCTGTAGTCGGGATGCCACTGGGGATTCCTCCGTTGCTCAGACGTGAGCTCGAAATAGTAGTGGTTCGTGATGGCCATCTCGCGTGCCACACCTAGAGGGATAGGAGGCACCGATACGCCTCCGACACTCAGCAACCAGCTGGTCGGGACGCGGTACCCTGGCGGGCAGGGGTAGTTCGAGGCGCAAAGCGCCTCCGCCTCCCGGGGTGTTAGACATACCATGGGAGAGAATGATGAGGTTTGCAGATATGAGTCTAGATGTGATATGTAAATGGAGGCCAAGCCTACATATATATAGTGGAAAAATGGCGGGAAGACGGAGGCGGGAACGCGGGAATGAAAGATCGAGATGTCGCCTGGAGGGGGGGTGAATAGGCAATTAAAAACTCTTACGGATTTGTCTTGTAATAATGCGGAATTAAACTATCGTTTAGTTTACAAGCACAAACCCTAAATATGCTATGCTCAACTAAGTGTAACAATAGCAACTAGAGCTAAGCAAGATAGGCACAAGATATATGTAGCACAAGTGATAGCAAGATATATGTACTTCAAGCACGATGGCTATCACAAGGAAAGAGAGCTCGGGTATAGAAATAACCGAGGCACGCGGAGACGAGGATGTATTCCTGTGTTCCCTTGCTTTGCAACAAGGTACGTCACGTTTGGAGGGGTGGAGGTCCCACGAAGGATTCCCCACGCCACGAAGGCTCACCCTATTCTCCGAACCACACCCACAAAGGATAATGGCCCTTTCCTTATGGTTAGCTTTTCCTCCGCTCCGGAGATGGCAAGCTCCACAACCACTTCACAAGCTCCACGAAGGAGAAGCCCGGGCCCCTTCACAATCTTCCACGAAGAGATCACCGGGACACCAACCAAGCCAACTAGGAGGTCACCCTCCAAGAGTAACAAGCTCACGGTCTCTCACTCGAACAAATCGTGGTGGAGAGCTCAACACTATGCAATGATGCAAAGCAAGAACACCGGAGGTGTTCAAGTCCTTCACACTCAAATCCCACCAAAGCAACGAATGCTAGGATGAGATTGGAGAGGAAGAACAAGGGGAAAGTCAACTAAAGACTCCAAGATCTAGATCCCAAGAGATTCCCTCACTTAGAGAAGAAATGGTTTGGTGGAAGTGTAGATCTAGATCTCCTCTCTCAAATCCTCAAATATGAGCAAGAATGATTGGAGGAATCAAGGGAGAGAGCAACTTCTTCAAATGCAACAATGGAGGTGAGAGAAAGAGGAAGAACTAGTTGTCTCAAGGTGGGAGAAAGGTATTTATAGCAAGGGAGGAAGAAATAACTGGTGGCGTGTATTTCACACGTTCGTTGGGCAACCCCAAGAGGAAGGTATGATGCGCACAGCAGCAAGTTTTCCCTCAGAAAGAAACCAAGGTTTATCGAACCAGGAGGAGCCAAGAAGCACGTTGAAGGTTGATGGCGGCGGGATGTAGTGCGGCCCAACACCGGGGATTCCGCGCCAACGTGGAACCCGCACAACACAACCAAAGTACTTTGCCCCAACGAAACGAGTGAGGTTGTCAATCTCACCGGCTTGTCGTAACAAAGGATTAACCGTATTGTGTGGAAGATGATTGTTTGCAGAGAAAATAGTAAAACAAGTATTGCAAGCAGATTTGTATTTCGAGTATTAAAAGAATGGACCGGGGTCCACGAGTTCACTAGAGGTGTCTCTCCCATAAGATAAAAGCATGTTGGGTGAACAAATTACGGTCGGGCAATTGACAAATAGAGAGGGCATAACAATGCACATACATGTCATGATAAGTATAGTGAGATTTAATTGGGCATTACGACAAAGTACATAGACCGCCATCCAACCGCATCTATGCCTAAAAAGTCCACTTTCGGGTTATCATCCGAACCCCCTCCAGTATTAAGTTGCTAAGCAACGAGACAATTGCATTAAGTATGGTGCGTAATGTAATCAACAACTACATCCTCGGACATAGCGCCAATGTTTTATCCCTAGTGGCAACGAGACAACACAACCTTAGAACTTTTCGTCACCGTCCCGGTGTCAATGCGAGCATGAACCCACTATCGAGCATAAATACTCCCTCTTGGAGTTAAGAGCAAAAACTTGGCCGAGCCTCTACTAATAACGGAGAGCATGCAAGATCATAAACAACACATATGTAATAACTTGATAATTAACATAACATGGTATTCTCTATCCATCGGATCCCGACAAACACAACATAGAGTATTACGGATAGATGATCTTGATCATGTTAGACAGCTCACAAGATCCAACAATGAAGCACAATGAGGAGAAGACAACCATCTAGCTACTGCTATGGACCCATAGTCCGGGGGTGAACTACTCACTCATCACTCCGGAGGCGACCATGGCGGTGTAGAGTCCTCCGGGAGATGAATCCCCTCTCCGGCAGGGTGCCGGAGGAGATCTCCAAAATCCCCCGAGATGGGATTGGCGGCGGCGGCGTCTCTGGAAGGTTTCCCGTCTCGTGGTTTTTTGCATCAGGGGTTTCGCGACGAAGGCTTTAAGTAGGCGGAAGGGCGGAGTCGGAGGGCTGACGAGGGGCCCACACCACGGGCGGCGCGGGCCCTCCTTGGCCGCGCCGCCTTGTGGTTTGGCCACCTTGTGGCCCCACTTCGTATGCTCTTCGGTCTTCTGGAAGGTTCGTGGCAAAATAGGACCCTGGGTCTTCGTTTCGTTCAATTCCGAGAATATTTCGTTACTAGGATTTCTGAAACCAAAAATAGCAGAAAACAGCAACTGACACTTCGGCATCTTGTTAATAGGTTAGTTCCAGAAAATGCACGAATATAACATAAAGTGTGCATAAAACATGTAGGTATCTCTACTATATTAAATGGCTAGAGGTGGTGTCCATGTTACGTCCTCTGCCCACCCCCGCTGCAAACAAAGGAATAGGCCTTCCGAACCGCTCCACACTTAAAAACCGATAAAAAAAACATGCCAAGGAACAACCTCCACCCACTAGGGCCACTAGGCTCACGACCCTGATTGACTCGAGTAAAAAAAAACGCAGGAACTCTGTTCTTCTCGCAGCCTCTGCTTCTTCCTCCACAATGGCGGTTTCGGGTTTCCAATTGTGATGTTGCCTCCGCCCTGCATCGTCCATGGCAGCCGGGATGTGGCAGAGACGGCCGGAAACAAGCTCCCCTCGTCCATGGAGGGATATATGTGACGGGTATGGACAGAGCCGAGCTTCCCATGTTCCGTGGCGGATGGTAGGCGGCATATAGGGCTCGGCTGAATACGAGCGCGACGCCGGAGTGGAGCCGTAGGCCGAGGAATTGGGCCCCGGCCGAAGTAGAGCTCTCCTTCGTCTATGCTGATGGTGGGGTGCTGGATTCGCCCAGATCAAGCCGAGAGCGGGTGGGGGAGGTCTCCGGTGACGCCAGAGGTCACCACGGGACTCCTCCCACCTCTCCGTCCGCGGAAGGGAGCACCTCCACGACTACTGAGAACCCCAGCGAGGTGAGGCTCGCTCGGCTGCTCCAATCCCCCTACCTTCTCTCTCAATCTCTCTCTCACGATGAGGTGCAGGTGGTCATGGCGAGATATGGCCCTGATGCAGCCAACTGAAAAAATAGTTGAATGATCTATTTTGTCAATTTCGATCCAAGCTTATGGCTTTTAGATCAAAAGTTTTGGGCAAGTGCAACTAGGTATAATTTTAGAATGAGCTTTCATGTACTTATGGATTTTTCTTTAGGATCAGTAGACTGAGAACACAAAAGTGACGATGAAGGTAAAAAGTACATGATATGCTGAATACCAGACAAGATTTTCACATGAATACTAATTCTTTGCTAAGTACAAATGAGAGATGCAGATCATTGCTTTTCTAGCCGGGATTGTTACTTGGCTGGTGCCTTACGCTGATGTTGTTTTCCTTGCACTATGATATCTAAACTGTACACATCTCCTGCTTGCACCATGATTTATATATATACTGATTTAGGTACCCATGGCTCCTTCGCAGTTACATAACTATCAAATGTCAACAGTCACGGAAGAAAGACTCATGTAGAACAAGTATGTTCCGCCACCGGCTCATGTAAATTGTGTCCCTTGATGCCCTGTCACTGTTGGACGTGACGCCTAGGAACTACGACATCGGACGCGAACCCAGTTCGCCTTTGGCCATTCAGACTAACTACAGCAGCTAGAGTGGTGGAGGAGGATGAGGACTTCAGGAGTTTGAAGTGGATTATGACGTCTGATTTAGAGTTTGGGATGATGAGGAGTCGACGACTAGGAGGTAATGATAGAACAACTAAAACTTATGGTGTTTGTTCTTGTGCTTTTTCATGGCTTGCTTTCCGTGATCCGTGATTTTGATGGTCTTGTTGCTTCTAACTTCTACCTATGGGAACTATTGCATTCCTATGGAGGGACCTTATATATTTCGCAGTAGCAAAGATTAGGAGCTAACCACCATTATCCATTATACAGTTGCTGGACAAAATTTCCATCAGTTAGGATGCTCATAGTTACATTACATATAGGTGGCAGCAAAATGTCAACTCGATTATACGCTATCGCAAGGTGTCCTGTTAAGGAACTAACCATCTGCTGAATTATGACATCCCTTCACCATTCATGTATTACTATGCGCCGTCGTACATACAAACAACAACTATGATTTGTTGTGTGAACAAGCCATGGATTGTCCAAACAGAAGAATATTATGTTTTTCATTATTTTAGTCTGTCAACAACTGAACCACATTCTGCCTGCTGCCAGACTATTTCACCATCGATGGGTTTCTTCTCCTATTGCAAGGTGATACATGCATCGAGTTGCACACGGTCATGTGTTCATTTGGGGCGCTCACTGCTTTGTTTTTCTTGGGTTGCAAGCCATTCTAGCCGCACCAGATTCCTTGTCCCCCATTCCGTGGTGGTTAGCGACTGCGATGGAAACTGATAAGCTTGAAACAACAACCGTTGTTCAGCGGATTGTTGAGCTTCTTCCAACCGGTACAAAAAAAGGTATAGCCTTCATGATGCCTCAAGTCCTTTATTCTCATCCCCATGGTGCTACCGTGCAATCACACTCTCTTGCCTTCACGCAGTTCCGCGACTACCAGAACAACCACCGCGACACCTCTTGGTGCGAAAGAAGCTGGCGGGCGCCATCCTCCGGTCCGCCCACGCCGTCGAGCGTGAGTTCTAGGTAGAGCAAGGTTCTCAAGGCATAAGTGTTAACTCCTTCTATCAAGCAATGTTTCTCCTTTTGATGATTTCCCTTCCAAATTTCCTGATGTTTGATTGTTTTCTTTGGAGGATTCAGAGATCAAGCAAATTGTTCTTGGCTACTTAGCAAGTCCTACGTAACAAAAATACGTATCTATATTACTTTTTACCTTACTATTGAACATGAAAAGTTGCCCTGAGAAAACTTTCGAATCTTGTATAGTTTCTAGGGGCTCTGATAGGTGCTAGGGATTTAATTTGTTAGTTAGATATTGGGTTAGAGTTACCATGAGCTGTTTGGGCTACAACATCTGATGTACAACGATGTAGTGATTTCGTTGTATTACTAATAGTAGCTGCTCTTAAATAGGAATTGGTTTATCTGGGCATGCGGATATTTCATAGATGCACCGGACATCAAGTATTTGAGAGGATCAGCCAGTGCTCTTCTGTTTCTGTGGATTGATAGGCTTGTCTAATTTCTGACGTAGAATTCTAAAATTAGAGAGTTTTCTAAAATTCCTTTTTCAAACTTTACAATTAGCTGGTGTACTATTGACAATACTCTTTCGTTTGTGCTATTCTGAATTTCTTATATTTATTCCATCAGTTAGGATGCTCATAGTTATATTACATATAGGTGGCAGCAAAATGTCAACTCGATTATAGGCTATTGCAAGGTGTCCTGTTAAGGAACTAACCATCTGCTGAATTATGACATCCCTTCACCATTCATGTACATACAAACAACAACTATGATTTGTTGTGTGAACAAGCCATGGATTGTCCAAACAGAAGAATATTAAGTTTTTCATTATTTTAGTCTGTCAACAACTGAACCACATTCTGCCTGCCAGAGTATTTCACCATCGATGGGTTTCTTCTCCTATTGCAAGGTAATACATGCATCGAGTTGCACACGGTCATGTGTTCATTTGGGGCGCCCACTGCTTTTTTTTTCTTGGGTTGCAAGCCATTCTAGCCGCACCAGATTCCTTGTCCCCCATTCCGTGGTGGTTAGCGACTGCGATGGAAACTGATAAGCTTGAAACAACAACCATTGTTCAGCGGATTGTTGAGCTTCTTCCAACCGGTAAAAAAAAGGTATAGCCTTCATGATGCCTCAAGTCCTTTATTCTCCGTGCACATCACACTCTCTTGCCTTCACGCAGTTCCGCGACTGCCAGAACAACCACCGCGACACCTCGTGCTGCGAAAGAAGCTGGCGGGCACCATCCTCCGGTCCGCCCACGCCGTCGAGCGTGAGTTCTAGGTAGAGCAAGGTTCTCAAGGCATAAGTGTTAACTCCTTCTATCAAGCAATGTTTCTCCTTTTGATGATTTCCCTTCCAAATTTCCTGATGTTTGAGTGTTTTCTTTGGAGGATTCAGAGATCAAGCAAATTGTTCTTGGCTACTTAGCAAGTCCTACGTAACAAAAATACGTATCTATATTACTTTTTACCTTACTATTGAACATGAAAAGTTGCCCTGAGAAAACTTTCGAATCTTGTACAGTTTCTAGGGGCTCTAATAGGTGCTAGGGATTTAATTTGTTAGTTAGATATTGGGTTAGAGTTACCATGAGCTGTTTGGGCTACAACATCTGAATTTCATAGATGCACCGGACATCAAGTATTTGAGAGGATCAGCCAGTGCTCTTCTGTTTCTGTGGATTGATAGGCTTGTCTAATTTCTGACGTAGAATTCTAAAATTAGAGAATTTTCTAAAATTCCTTTTTCAAACTTTACAATTAGCTGGTGTACTATTGACAATACTCTTTCGTTTGTGCTATTCTGAATTTCTTATATTTATTTATTTCTATAGATTACGGGTTCACGAGAGTTGGGAAGCTCAGTTTTCAAACTGTGATTAAGTCGACATCCCACAGTTTCAAGTCAATCTGCGATTCGCGTAAGTGGTTCTTCTATTGATTGGTTCCCTAGGAGAAAGATTAAATCATACTTAAAGAGAAAGATATAGCAACTTTGGGTACCTGATCCAGTGTGCAAAATGTCTCATTATTCTTTGGTGATATTTCTCTAGAGCGTACTGCATTTGAGACAAAGTTTTGGTACTTGGATACATTTGATACGTGGTAAAACTGATGACGAAATTTGTGCTTTGTTTCGTTGTGGGGACTTTCGCCGAAGCATTTCCATTTTACCATGGAGTTGTTTTCAGTGGCATTATAAAGCCTGAACATGTGCTACTCCTATTTTGAATGGGAGACACATCTGGGCAGTACTAGGGATGGACGTAGGATAGTGAGGTATGTGTGAGGGAATGGTATGTATTTGTCGGAACTGAGAAAGAACATATGGATTCTTTTGAGATACATCTGGTTCATTTGAATGATAACTTAATGAAGGTTGTATGAGGGATGGGGGTCATACTAACCTTGGAAGTGGGATGCACTATTGCAAGGGATAAGGAGGAACTAATGGCTTTCCAAAATGTTAAAATGTTCTCTCAAGTAATATCCTTGGGTCTAGAGGCTGCATCCCACCTGCCTGATAATGACCTGTTACATGAATCTACTGTTTTAGACTTATGTTTTTTCAGATTTATGGTTAAATAGTTTTTATTTTCCATGTAATGCAGATATACCATGGCATATACGATTTACATTCTGTCAGTTACATGATATACATCTTTTTGTGCATATAAGCATGAAACGGGCCGAAATAGTAGCGAATCCAATTAGAAATCAGCGCGGACAAACAACCGATGCGCCAGAAAGGTAGTGCAGCTTCTTATAGTTGTGTATTTTTTCAGTTTTTATTTATACTAATTGTTTTTGGTACTTACTTCCTGATGATTTGTAATTTCTTCCCCTGAAAACTTCTTCTATTCATCTCAGTATTATAGATTATCAAAAATACGGCTTAAATTGTGCATTATCAAAATTATGGCTATTGTTCTAAGTTCTAACTACTAACTTAGAAATACCTAATCATGTCAATACCGACGAAAGAAAAAAATTATACAAATACATGTGAGCAGTTAATTAGTATGTTTATCCAACTTATGAAATATATTCAGGTATATTAATCATAATCAATTGTGCCTCGAGATCTACTAATATCTTCATTTGAACTAATCTTGCAGAAGTGTTGTTGCTCAAATTAAATTTATACACCATTTGTCTCGTTGTGAAATGGTAGTTTGTTCAGTTAAATTTCTCTTTTGGCATAAATTCAAGAACTTGCTTGTCGTGTGGCTCCAGAAGGAAAGCATGTGATTATGGGTAATTAAGGCACATATGATCCGACTATACTGTGTTTCTCTGTATAGCATATTTCATGTTTTCCCAATATGATTTTTTTCTGTCTTTGCGCTTGAGATTGCAACTTTGCTTTCATAATCAAAATGCTATGCATTTTTCAGGTTCATCTGTTATAGACACTGGTTCTGCTTTGCAGTCTTAAGATTTTGATTATCGAGCCATATGATGGGTCTTGCTATATATGTTATTTTCTGAAAGGAAAGGCTTACTATGTTTTGGCACCCCTCCCTTGTAAGGCATGCCCTTTAATTTTCTGAAAAGAAAGGGTCACCATGATATTATTAGCCTTATGTAGGTAGCAATGATACTGCTACTGCTACTATTCAGCAATATATTCTTGTGCAATGCTTATCTGCAATGTAACTTTCTGATCTGCTTTGTCTGGTCAGCGAAGAAGGAAACCAGCAAGATCAAAGTCACCGGGCACTCCTCTACACGCATCCTGTAGACAACATGATAGTCAGACATCGCATGAAAACTTCCCTCGGCACTCTCACTCGCTTTTTTTTCTATTATCTCGTAGCAGTGCACGGGTACTCAACTAAGAGCCAATGGTTAAGCTTAATTGAAAATGTGTGTTTGATGTTTCAGGTTGTGGTTTATGATAAAATAGATTTCATACTTCTATTCGAAAGAGATTAGAGTTCAGAGTAACGGATAAGTTACAAAATAAGAGTATATTATTCTCTCGGGAGTTTGAAGTTAGACATTAAAGATGCGCATTATTTCATTTTCTGTAGTGAACTTTTGTACACATTAATGTACCTGAATGTATTTTTAAAATGCAGAAAATATTTTGTGTTTTTTCAAAAATCCTGGTACTAAGATGGGCTATAACAATGGGACTAAAAAATTACCGAGGTTTACACAACAAAACTTAGGGGTATCTAAACTCGCTGAAAACTCAAGGTTTACCCAACAAACAATCGTGAGTAAATATTGAAAGCAATTTTCCAGGGTAGATCTTAGTTAGTAAGAGTTGAGTAATTGTATATAGTACTCCAATATCTTTTATTGCAAAGGAAAGGGTATCAATTTTTTTATAATGGGCACCTATTGCGGAAATTCAATTCGGCTCCCGGGTGCGTATGCTCCCTCTACCAAAAAAACATATTTCGAAATGTCAAAAAATTTGGATAAAAAATTCTACATGTACATCTCCATAATGTATGTGCATTCGCTAAGTTTCACGAAAAACCAATATTTTTTGTGATCTATATAAAAAGGAGAAACTTTATCTTGTGAAAAGCATTATTTTTAGCACTTAATTTTGTCTTTTTTACACACGTCACATGATAAGTCGATTTTTTGTGAAACAACTTTGTGAGCGCGTAGCACGTAAAGATGTACGTACAAATTTTTTGTTTCAATTTTTTTGATATTTAAAATGTACATAACATGCATTTCAAAATATAGGGAGCATATGCACCCATGTTCCAAAACACCACTCCCCACCTATTGTTTCTATACATGTGAAATCACATGCATCATATTTGTATGTGCGGAGAGGGAAACAATTACGAGCCGTGGCAACGCACGGGTATTCAACTAGTCATCAATAATATGGCATAGAACATAAGAAATTATCGATACGTCGGAGACGTATCAAGCATCCCCAAGCTTAGTTCTTCTCGTCCCGAGCAGGTAAAACGATAACAAAGATAATTTCTGAAGTGACATGCCATCATAACCTTGATCATACTATTTGTAAACATATGTAGTGAATGCAGCGATCAAAACAATGGTAATGACATGAGTAAACAAGTGAATCATAAAGCAAAGACTTTTCATGAATAGTACTTCAAGACAAGCATTAATAAGTCTTGCATAAGAGTTAACTCATAAAGCAATAAATCAAAGTAAAGGTATTGAAGCAACACAAAGGAAGATTAAGTTTCAGCGGTTGCTTTCAACTTGTAACATGTATATCTCATGGATAATTGTCAACATAGAGTAATATAACAAGTACAATATGCAAGTATGTAGGAATCAATGCATAGTTCACACAAGTGTTTGCTTCTTGAGGTGGAGAGAGATAGGTAAACTGACTCAACATAAAAGTAAAAAAGAATGGTCCTTCAAAGAGGAAAGCATCGATTGCTATATTTGTGCTAGAGCTTTTATTTTGAAAACATGAAACAATTTTGTCAACGGTAGTAATAAAGCATATGAGTTATGTAAATTATATCTTACAAGTTGCAAGCCTCATGCATAGCATACTAATAGTGCCCGCACCTTGTCCTAATTAGCTTGGACTACCGGATCTTTGCAATGCACATGTTTTAACCAAGTGTCACAATGGGGTACCTCCATGCCGCCCGTACAAAGGTCTAAGGAGAAAGCTCGCATCTTGGATTTCTCGCTTTTGATTATTCTCAACTTAGACATCCATACCGGGACAACATGGACAACAGATAATGGACTCCTCTTTAATGCATAAGCATGTGGCAACAATTATTATTCTCATATGAGATTGAGGATATATGTCCAAAACTCGAAACTTCCACCATGAATCATGGCTTTAGTTAGCGGCCCAATGCTCTTCTCTAACAATATGCATGCTCCAACCATAAAGGTGATAGATCTCTCTTACTTCAGACAAGACGGACATGCATAGCAACTCACATGATATTCAACAAAGAATAGTTGATGGCGTCCCAGAAGCATGGTTATCGCACAACAAGCAACTTAATAAGAGATAAAGTGCATAAGTACATATTCAATACCACAATATTTTTTAAGCTATTTGTCCCATGAGCTATATATTGCAAAGGCGAATGATGGAATTTTAAAGGTAGCACTCAAGCAATTTACTTTGGAATGGCGGAGAAATACCATGTAGTAGGTAGGTATGGTGGACACAAATGGCATAGTGGTTGGCTCAAGTATTTTGGATGCATGAGAAGTATTCCCTCTCGATACAAGGTTTAGGCTAGCAAGGTTATTTGAAACAAACACAAGGATGAACGGTGCAGAAAAACTCACATAAAAGACATATTGTAAACATTATAAGACTCTACACCGTCTTCCTTGTTGTTCAAAACTCAATACTAGATGTTATCTAGACTCTAGAGAAACCAAATATGCAAACCAAATTAGCAAGCTCTAAGTGTTTCTTCATTAATGGGTGCAAAGTATATGATGCAAGAGCTTAAACATGAGCACAACAATTGCCAAGTATCAAATTATCCAAGACATTTTAGAGTTACTACATGTAGCATTTTCCAATTCCAACCATATAACAAATTAACGAAGAAGAAACTTCGCCATGAATACTATGAGTAGAGCCTAAGGACATACTTGTCCATATGCTACAGCGGAGTGTGTCTCTCTCCCATAAAGTGAATGCTAGGATCCATTTTATTCAAACAAAACAAAAAACAAAAACAAACCGACGCTCCAAGCAAAGTGCATAAGATGTGACGGAATAAAAATATAGTTTCGGGGAGGAACCCGATAATGTTGTCGATGAAGAAGGGGATGCCTTGGGCATCCCCAAGCTTAGACGCTTGAGTCTTCTTATAATATGCAGGGGTGAACCACCGGGGCATCCCCAAGCTTAGAGCTTTCACTCTCCTTGATCATATTGCATCATACTCATCTCTTGATCCTTGAAAACTTCCTCCACACCAAACTCGAAACAACTCATTAGAGGGTTAGTGCACAATAAAAATTCACATGTTCAGAGGTGACACAATCATTCTTAACACTTCTGGACATTGCATAAAGCTACTGGACATTAATGGATCAAAGAAATTCATCCAACATAGCAAAAGAGGCAATGCGAAATAAAAAGGCAGAATCTGTCAAAACAGAACAGTCCGTAAAGATGGATTTTATTAGGCCGCCAGACTTGCTCAAATGAAAATGCTCAAATTGAATGAAAGTTGCGTACATATCTGAGGATCATGCACGTAAATTGGCTTAATTTTCTGAGCTACCTACAGGGAGGTAGACCCAGATTCGTGACAGCAAAGAAATCTGGAACTGCGCAGTAATCCAAATCTAGTACTTACTTTACTATCAAAGACTTTACTTGGCACAACAAAACATAAAACTAAGATAAGGAGAGATTGCTACAGTAGTAAACAACTTCCAAGACTCAAATATAAAACAAAAATACTGTAGTAAAAACATGGGTTGTCTCCCATAAGCGTTTTCTTTAACGCCTTTCAGCTAGGCGCAGAAAGTGTAAATCAAGTAACATCGAGAGATGAAGCATCAACATCATAATTTGTTCTAATAATAGAATCATAAGGTAACTTCATTCTCTTTCTAGGGAAGTGTTCCATACCTTTCTTGAGAGGAAATTGATATTTAATATTACCTTCCTTCATATCAATAGTAGAACCAACGGTTCGAAGAAAAGGTCTTCCCAATATAATGGGGCAAGATGCATTGCATTCAATATCCAAGACAACAAAATCAACGGGGACAAGGTTATTGTTAACCATAATATGAACATTATCAACTCTCCCCAAAGGTTTCTTTTTAGCATTATCAGCGAGATTAACATCCGGATAACAATTTTTCAATGGTGGCAAGTCAAGCATATCATAGACTTTTTTAGGCATAACGTAAATACTTGCACCAAGATCACATAAAGCATTACAATCAAAATCTTTGACTCTCATTTTAATGATGGGCTCCCCAACCATCCTCTAGCTTTCTAGGAATAGAAGTTTCAAGTTTTAGTTTCTCTTCTCTAGCTTTTATGAGAGCATTTGTAATATGTTTTGTGAAAGCCAAGTTTATAGCACTAGCATTAGGACTCTTAGCAAGTTTTTGCAAGAACTTTATAACTTCAGAGATGTGGCAATCATCAAAATCTAAATCATTACAATCTAAAGCAATGGGATTATCATCCCCAAGGTTGGAAAAAATTTCAGCAGTTTTATCACAGGCAATTTCAGCAGTTTTATCACAGGCAATTTCAGCAGTTTTAGCAGTTTCAGGTAATTTTGCGCGCTTTGCACTAGGAGTAGAAGCATTGCCAACACCAATTATTTTACCATTAATAGTAGGAGGTGCAGCAACATATGAATCATTAGCATTGCTAGTGGTGGTAATAGTCCAAACTTTAGCTACATTTTCCTCTTTAGCTAGTTTTTCATTTTCTTCTCTATCCCACCTAGCACGCAGTTCAGCCATTAATCTTATATTCTCATTAATTCTAACTTGGATGGCATTTGCTGTAGTAACAATTTTAATTTCAATATCCCTATTAGGCATAACTTTCGATTTCAAAAGATCAACATCAGAGGCAAGACTATCAACTCTAGAAGCAAGAATATCAATTTTATTGAGCTTTTCCTCAACCGGAAATACTTTTGTACACCCACGCATGGGTGTGGGTGTTTTCGTCACCGTTCATTTATTCCTCGAGATTCGTGCCCACCATAGTATATGAAAAGATTCTTTCTCTCTCATCTTTTTATCCGAATCTCAAAGCACAATGGACGGTGACGGAAACACCCACACCCATGCGTGGGTGTACAAAATCCACTCTCTCAACAGATTTGTTAAAGGCAGTTTGTGTACTAATAAATTCTTTAAGCATAGCTTCAAGTCCAGGGGGTGTATTCCTATTATTTTTGTAAGAATTCCCATAAGAATTAGCATAACCGTTACCATTATTATAAGGATATGGCCTATAGTTATTACTAGAATTGTTCCGATAAGCATTGTTGTTGAAATTAGTATTTTTAATGAAGTTTACATCAACATGTTCTTCTTGAGCAACCAATGAAGCTAATGGAACATTATTAGGATCAACATTAGTCCTATCATTCGCAAGCATAGACATAATAGCATCAACCTTATCATTCAAGGAAGAGGATTCTTCAACGGAATTTACCTTCTTACCTTGTGGAGCTCTTTCCGTGTGCCATTCAGAGTAATTAACCATCATATTATCAAGAAGCTTTGTTGCTTCACCAAGAGTGATGGACATAAAGGTACCTCCAGCAGACTGAATCCAATAAATTCCGCGAAGAAAAATTTAGTCTCGCATAGAAGGTTTGGATGATCATCCAAGTAGTCGACTCCATGGGTTGGGCAATTTTTAACCGAGAGATTTCATTCTTTCCCAAGCTTGAGCAACATGTTCATTATCCAATTGTTTAAAATTCATTATGCTACTCCTCAAAGATATAATTTTAGCAGGGGATAATATCTACCAATAAAAGCATCCTTGCATTTAGTCCAGGAATCAATACTATTCTTAGGCGAGAGATAGCAACCAATCTTTAGCTCTTCCTCTTAATGAGAAAGGAAACAATTTTAATTTTATAATGTCACCATCTACATCTTTATATTTTTGCATTTCACATAGTTCAACAAAATTATTGAGATGGGCAGCAGCATCATCGGAACTAACACTCAGAAAATTGCTCTCGCATAACAAGATTCAGTAAAGCAGGTTTAATTTCAAAGAACTCTGCTGTAGTAGCAGGTGGAGCAATAGGTGTGCATAGGAAATCATTATTATTTGTGCTAGTGAAGTCACACAACTTAGTATTTTCAGGGGTGGCCATTTCAGCAGTAGTAAATAAAGCAAACTAGATAAAGTAAATGCAAGTATACTAATTTTTTTTGTGTTTTTGATATAGCAAACAAGACAGTAAATAAAGTAAAACTAGCAACTAATTTTTTTGTGTTTTGATATAAGTGCAGCAAACAAAGTAGTAAATAAAATAAAGCAAGACAAAAACAAAGTAAAGAGATTGAGAAGTGGAGACTACCCTTGCGAGCGTGTCTTGATCTCCCCGGCAACGGCGCCGAAAAATATGCTTGATGGCGTGTATTTCACACGTTCGTTGGGCAACCCCAAGAGGAAGGTATGATGCGCACAGCAGCAAGTTTTCCCTCGGAAAGAAACCAAGGTTTATCGAACCAGGAGGAGCCAAGAAGCACGTTGAAGGTTGATGGCGGCGGGATGTAGTGCGGCGCAACACCAGGGATTCCGGCGCCAACGTGGAACCCGCACAACACAACCAAAGTACTTTGCTCCCAACGAAACAGTGAGGTTGTCAATCTCACCGGCTTGTCTGTAACAAAGGATTAACCGTATTGTGTGGAAGATGATTGTTTGCAGAGAAAATAGTAAAACAAGTATTGCAGCAGATTTGTATTTCAAGTATTAAAAGAATGGACCGGGGTCCACAGCTCACTAGAGGTGTCTCTCCCATAAGATAAAAGCATGTTGGGTGAACAAATTACAGTCGGGCAATTGACAAATAGAGAGGGCATAACAATGCACATACATGTCATGATAAGTATAGTGAGATTTAATTGGGCATTATGACAAAGTACATAGACCGCCATCCAACTGCATCTATGCCTAAAAAGTCCACTTTCAGGTTATCATCCGAACCCCCTCCAGTATTAAGTTGCTAAGCAACAGACAATTGCATTAAGTATGGTGCGTAATGTAATCAACAACTACATCCTCGGACATAGCGCCAATGTTTTATCCCTAGTGGCAACAAGCACAACACAACCTTAGAACTTTCTCGTCATCGTCCCGGTGTCAATGCGGGCATGAACCCACTATCGAGCATAAATACTCCCTCTTGGAGTTAAGAGCAAAAACTTGGCCGAGCCTCTACTAATAACGGAGAGCATGCAAGATCATAAACAACACATATGTAATAACTTGATAATTAACATAACATGGTATTCTCTATCCATCGGATCCCGACAAACACAACATAGAGTATTACAGATAGATGATCTTGATCATGTTAGGCAGCTCACAAGATCCAACAATGAAGCACAATGAGGAGAAGACAACCATCTAGCTACTGCTATGGACCCATAGTCCAGGGGTGAACTACTCACTCATCACTCCGGAGGCGACCATGGCGGTGTAGAGTCCTCCGGGAGATGAATCCCCTCTCCGGCAGGGTGCCGGAGGAGATCTCCAGAATCCCCCGAGATGGGATTGGCGGCGGCGGCGTCTCTGGAAGGTTTTCCGTCTCGTGGTTTTTCGCATCAGGGGTTTCGCGACGAAGGCTTTAAGTAGGCGGAAGGGCGTAGTCGGAGGGCTGACGAGGGGCCCACACCACAGGGCGGCGCGGGCCCCTCCTTGGCCGCGCCGCCTTGTGGTTTGGCCACCTCGTGGCCCCACTTCGTATGCTCTTCGGTCTTCTGGAAGGTTCGTGGCAAAATAGGACCCTGGGTCTTCGTTTCGTCCAATTCCAAGAATATTTCGTTACTAGGATTTCTGAAACCAAAAACAGCAGAAAACAGCAACTGGCACTTCGGCATCTTGTTAATAGTTTAGTTCCAGAAAATGCACGAATATGACATAAAGTGTGCATAAAACATGTAGGTATCATCAATAATATGGCATAGAACATAAGAAATTATCGATACGTCGGAGACGTATCAATAACCGTTGGGGAGAAAACCATGTGAAAAACGCATAAAAAACAGGCTGAAAGTCGCCCCAGCCGGAGACGTATCAAGATGTAAGTTTTTTTCATCCTCTAAAGATAGATTTTGAGAATCCATCGGAGGAGAAAAACCTACATCTAGAAATTGCTCAATGTTTGGACACAAGGTCCGAAGATTGCAAAGCAAGCAATTTCGCCACAAATGATAATTTGTGCCAACAAAGATAATTGTGTCATTGTGCACTATACTAGCCGACATCTTTACTCTCAAGGCGGTGAAGCCTTAAACAAGGAGAGACCTTGCTCTGATACCAATTGAAAGATCGAGATGTCGCCTAGAGGGGGGTGAATAGGCAATTAAAAACTCTTACGGATTTGTCTTGTAATAATGTGGAATTAAACTATCGTTTAGTTTACAAGCACAAACCCTAAATATGCTATGCTCAACTAAGTGTAACAATAGCAACTAGAGCTAAGCAAGATAGGCACAAGATATATGTAGCACAAGTGATAGCAAGATATATGTACTTCAAGCACGATGGCTATCACAAGGAAAGAGAGCTCGGGTATAGAAATAACCGAGGCACGCGGAGACGAGGATGTATTCCCGTGTTCCCTTGCTTTGCAACAAGGTACGTCACGTTTGGAGGGGTGGAGGTCCCACGAAGGATTCCCCACGCCACGAAGGCTCACCCTATTCTCCGAACCACACCCACGAAGGATAATGGCCCTTTCCTTATGGTTAGCTTTTCCTCCGCTCCGGAGATGGCAAGCTCCACAACCACTTCACAAGCTCCACGAAGGAGAAGCCCGGGCCCCTTCACAATCTTCCACGAAGAGATCACCGGGACACCAACCAAGCCAACTAGGAGGTCACCCTCCAAGAGTAACAAGCTCACGGTCTCTCACTCGAACAAATCGTGGTGGAGAGCTCAACACTATGCAATGATGCAAAGCAAGAACACCGGAGGTGTTCAAGTCCTTCACACTCAAATCCCACCAAAGCAACGAATGCTAGGATGAGATTGGAGAGGAAGAACAAGGGGGAAAGTCAACTAAAGACTCCAAGATCTAGATCCCAAGAGATTCCCTCACTTAGAGAAGAAATGGTATGGTGGAAGTGTAGATCTAGATCTCCTCTCTCAAATCCTCAAATATGAGCAAGAATGATTGGAGGAATCAAGGGAGAGAGCAACTTCTTCAAATGCAACAATGGAGGTGAGAGAAAGAGGAAGAACTAGTTGTCTCAAGGTGGGAGAAAGGTATTTATAGCAAGGGAGGAAGAAATAACCGTTGGGGAGAAAACCATGTGAAAAACGCATAAAAAACAGGCTGAAAGTCGCCCCAGCCGGCTGCCAGGCCGGTCGACCGGAGCAGCAACCGGCCAGGCCGGTCAGCAGCCCGGTCGGTCCGGCCCACCAGCCGGGCGGGCAAGATAGCGCGCAGGCGGCGGGCGAGCAAGGGGCGCGCGGGGGAGGCGGCCCAGCCGGGCGACGCGGCGCTCGGGCGAGCAGGCCGCGTGGGCGCGGGCGGCCCGAAGGCGCGGGCGGCTGGGAGGGCAGGCCGTGAGGCCCAGCCGGGGCGGAGGCGGCCCAGCGAGGAATCCGGACGGACCGGGGAGGGCGCCGGGTGGGCCGGTCGGCCACCGGGCCTGCGACCGGTCACGGGCCCAAAGGCCACTGGACACAGCCCGGATGGCACCAGTGCCAAGTCCGGTCGCGGACCGGGTGGGCCGGTGGCCGGTCCGGTCGAGCCGGCCGGTCGGCTGGCCCCTTCTTTTTCTTTTTCCTTTTATTCTTTTCTCCTTTTCCTTTTTCTTTAATAACTAATGCTCCCGAACTACGATTGACATGAAACCAATTTTGTTGGAAAGATAACGACGAATAGAACCCCAACAAAAACTGGAAATATGGAGACTCCTCACATAACATTTTTAGATGATTTTAGACAGGAGTCTCCCACCGTCAAGAAACGGTAAAGACGTCCAAACTCGAAAACGCAATAGAAGATGCATGCGGATTCCGTTTTCGATGAACTTGGGCTTGTTGTAAAGCTAGCAACAAGCTCAAGAACCTCACACAAAGAAACACCAAGAAGCAATAGGGATATGCAAAGTATGCAAAGGATTGAGCTCCCTAAGACGATGTGATCAAGTTACCCAACCGAAAGCCCCTCTTGATAGTGCGGCTATCTATCCTATAATCCGGTCTCCCATCAACCACCTCGAGACCGGTAAAAGGAAAACCTATCAAGATCATACCTTTGCCTTGCGCATCCCGCTTGATCTTGATGATAACACTTCAAGCTCTACACAAGCCGGAATGCCACACTTGACCAATGTTGCTTCGTGAAGACTCACAAATGCTCCCCCATACACTATGATGGGAAAGCTCCATTGATGCACATCTTCACTAGTCCATTATCACCAAATGGATGGCAAGCTTCAAGCATGTGATTCACTTGAGATGCTCATCTTGAACTTGCCCAACTCAACCTTGTATCTTCTCATACTCACATAAGATAGAGCATGGCTAATATTGAGTTCCACATAAGAACTCCATCTTCGTTTCTTCTTCTTGATCATATCACATATATATCTTCATACCGATGATCTTGATGCCAATACACAAGGTATACCTTTATCTTCATGACATTCATACTTGAATCCAACACATGGAATACAAGTAGTACCTATGGAATATTCCTTCATATAAACTCAATGAAAACATTAGTCCATAGGGGTTGTCATTAATTACCAAAACCACACATAGGGGCAATATACCCTTACAATCTCCCCCATTTTGGTAATTGATGACAACCACAATAAGAGGGTTTATATAATGAATATTAGGAACAAGTACGCAACTTATCCGAGAATAAGTTGTATACAAGAGGTTGTATTTGATATGGTCAAGTAACACAAAGCTACTAGCCCATATCAAAACCGGCTCTACTCACACAACTACAACAAATGCAAGAGATGTGAGTAGAACCAATATATATAGTTCAAACTCCCCCACAATGTATGCACGTGTGATGAACATGAATTCATTGCATATATTGTCAAGATTAACCTTTGGGATAGTTTCCACTATATATATACAACCATGCAAGACATATAAATATGGAATGCATGAGAGGCAAAACACTTAAGCACAAACCAAACTTAAGTATAAAACCATTCCCTTAAACCCTCTAAACTTCTCCCCCATTGGCATCGATTGTCAAAATGGGTGAAAAATTTAGAAGGCCAATATAATGTGAGTTCCTCCCCAAAGTGTGCACTTCTCATAATTTGAGTGGAATCAAGTGCACATATCCAATGATGAATACTTGAAGGAAGTCAAACTATATTGAGGATCAAAGATTGCTTAAAGATAACATGGTGAAGTGAGCTTCAACAAATAAAGTAAGCAATCAACGATCCAATTGGACAAACAAAGATATCATGATAAGAGAGATATAGTGCTCTAAAATAAAATAAGAAAGCTCCCCAAGGTCCGTGCATAATTTATAATGTTTGCATTTGAATACAATATGCACAAACATGGAATCCTCACTCCCTCTATATCATTTAGAGCACACCCAAGATAAAAATAATATGCTTATCAAGAATAACTTGAGTCCAACAATTACGAGATATGAGTGCATGAAGAAAAACAAGTAAACCAAGCACTCATAAATCTTCTTTACCAACACCACTAAAAGCAAAAAGGTAAAAGATGGTTGGCAAGGAACAAGGATATCAAGTTGATGGATTAACGCTCTCATGTATATAAGTTTCTAAAGTGGACATAGTGATCCATAAAGAAACATGCACACACAAGAGGTTAACAAAAATAAATAAGACATGATATCCAAGATGAAGTCATAAAATATACCAAGGATGTTTGCTTAAAAAGCATATATAGCCTATGGCTCCAACTTTCACTTATGGTATATGAATGAGCTTCAACCAAGTTAAATCTCAAAAACATCAC
Source organism: Lolium rigidum (assembly GCF_022539505.1). Taxonomy (NCBI): domain Eukaryota; kingdom Viridiplantae; phylum Streptophyta; class Magnoliopsida; order Poales; family Poaceae; genus Lolium; species Lolium rigidum. The sequence continues at coordinate 160,215,197 of NC_061510.1, read as the reverse complement.
AACTAACAATAAGGGAAGTAAAGCTAGTTGGAGTGTTTTGAGAAAGGCAACACGTATCATAAATATGGATTTATTTCGCAATTTCATCAATATTGCACATAAGAGCTCTTTGAGGAATTGATATGCAATAAATTGCTAGAGGGCATATTTGAGATAGGTGAATCATAAACATGATATATATATATATATATATATATATATATATATATATATATATATATATATATATATATATTCCTATCATATGCATCTTCTCAAATTACTCAAATGTACAATAAGAAGTTTTCTTTAAAAGGATTTTTCAAGAATCGCAATATTTTCGAAATAAAGAATTTTATGCCAAGTTGCAACCTACAAGAGGTTGGATGCTATATGAGTATGCATGAATAAGATACTTGTTACCAAGACACCAATGGCATGATGTAGTAGATAAGAGTTCATCGATCATCCTAGCTTGACTCCAATTTTCATATGGTGACAACACCTTCCTTATAGATGAGACAAGCCTCCATTGCATCTCCAATGTACCTAAAACAACATTCAAGTACATCTTGGTCCCCAAACTTATTGGGTCCAAAAATGGTTAGACTAACCACAATACATAGGATACACTCCATATCAATATGTGCATATTTATAGATGAAATTTGAATTTCATGCACATCTTAGCCGTTTAGGATTTGATGGAGTATACCCTATATAATGGATCGAAGAAAGAAAGCATGCTATAGATATAAATAAATTACATATAAGCACACACAAAGACTTTTAAAGATCCAAGAAAGATATACTTTGGACAAAACACCAAAAGAATTGAATAAGGCATAAAGGTGTGACCAAACAAATTTGTTGTCCAAATTATATCAAAGACGCAAATCACAAAAGATTTGTTCAACAAAGTTCAACAAATGAACTAAGAAGAAACCATTGAGCATAAAGGATGAAATAAAGCAAACATGCTCAAAGATTTATCTCATTCAACAAATAAAGCATAGAAGAAGGAATGAGATAGCAAAACTCCCAAAAAGAGCAAGGTTCGAACAAATAAACCAAACCCACTACACTTTTCACAATGGCACAATGTACCCTAAGGAAAAGGTATGTATTCCAAAACAAACACTTGATATGAATCAAGGGGATTTATCAAAAGATTTTTCAAAGGGACAAGGAAGACATATGGGAGCTACAAAGATTTCTTGGAAATAAAATAAGGAAGTAAGAAACAATCCAAGGAGAAGATGATCCAAAATTCAACCACATACAAGGTTATCAATTGTCAAAGACAATGAGTATATTGGAAATAATTTCCGATGGAGTATTGACAATGATAGTAAGGATCAACTTCACAATAAAAGGCATAGGATAAGTATATAGAATTAAGCACTATGCACGGAAGAAGATTCTTGATAACTTCAACTAGTCACACAATCATGCACGGCAATGATTAGAATAACTTGAAGCAAACGGTGTCCCAAATAAGATATAGAGATATGTATTTGAGGAAAAAAAAACCGCACCAAGAATTTCTTATTCAAACAAGAGCCCACAAGATGAGTAATAAAATATTTTTATTAGGAATGGAGCTTGTTTGAGCAAACATGCCACCTAGGAACAAGATAGTTAAGAGCATCAACTCTAAGTGGCATAACATCACATGTTCACATTTTCTAGGCTTGTGATATGTACAAAACATATTACTCCCCCATAATGTGATAAAAATATTTCTTCTAAACAAGAGGCAACTAAAATTCAACTAGAGATGATTAATGGATATTTAGACTTTGAATTTCTCATGAGTATGACACACCACATAGTGACTAGATAATCTTGCAATATCAATACTAATTGGTGGTACCCATGTACACACATTTTAAAGAAAGAGAGATGCACAAAGCATATCACTCCCCCAAAATGGGATGTTCCATTAATCACTTCAAAGAGAGCCAAATAAGATATCATCAAGATGCATTAGGCTCAAAAACAATACACAAGTATATGATGAGTCAAACAAACATACTTGAATACACAAGATAGGTAAGTAAGACACAACACATACACACAAATACTTGGTACAAAACCAAACATGCAAAGGGGCAAGTAACTTACAATAAATATGATGAGTTGAAGTATAAGTTACCGCAAGGAGGAACATTGGATATAAGATATAGATGATAATCCATATGACTTGGCTTGGTCAAAATATAATATATGAAGATCCCTTAATTCTTCATGAAGTAGCCAAATCTCCAATGACCTCCACTATACACCTATTGATCAAATTTGAGCTTGTTGGTCCCCAACCAAGTTGGGTCATAAGAGGTTAGTCACAATAGGCTTGGCAACCCAAATGGTTCTTTTCTTGAAACCACTTTGAGTTCCAACAAACTTGGCAAACACATTGCCATTCTTATCCTTCCCTAGAGAATAATCATCATCAACAATTATAGGGTTAGATAAGGTACCACCTAAGCAAGAAGAAGCAAAGTGCCCCTTCTCACGACATAAGTAGCAAGTGTTCCCCTTTCTCTTCTTTATTGATTTCTTCTCTTGGGGAACAATATCTTGATTCTTCTTGGGAAGTGGCCTATCTTCAACTTGAGGTCGAGCATGAGCTTGACCTTGACCTTGTGGCCGTTTCCCTTGTTGTTTCTCACTCAAGTGCTTCTTCTTTTTCAATGGGCATGATCTAACATGATGCCCTTCAACCTTGCACTTGAAGCAAACCAACTTGGCCGGATCCTTGACTTTGTCTTGGCCCTTCTTCTTGTTGTTCTTGCTCTTGGACTTGTTCTTGTTATTGGAGTTGAATCCAAGTCCACTCTTGTCATTGGGGGAATTGTTGCACACTTAGCATCTTGTCAAGTGTGGATTTCCCTTCATGACGCTTTTCCAAGTCTTTCTTCAAAGAAAGGACTTGGGCCTCGAGCTCTTTGATTTCCTCTACATGGTTAGTAGAAATACAAGTACTAGAGGAAGTAGAAGCTTCATTGTTAGAGCAACAAGGCAAGGCAAGTAATCCAACACAAGGTGTATCACTAGTTTGACTAGATGGATTACAAGGACTAGCACATGGCAATATAGCATTTGTAGTAGAGATTGTGCTAATGTCCACATGAGGCTCACAAGATGTTACCTTAGTGATACTAGCCTCATGAGCTAACTTTAGCCCATCATAGGAAATTAGAAGGTCATCATGAGAGTTTGAGAGCTTTTTATGACTTTCTTCCAATTTCCTATAATTGCTAGTTAGCAACTCAAGTTGAGCCCTTAACTCAACATTCTCCTTTAAGATAGATGCTTCACAAGAATTAGAGTTAGTAGCACAAGCATCAACAATAGTTTTCTCATTTTCATGCATATAGGATTCAAATTTTTGTGTAAGCATAAAATTAGTATGCTTCTCATCTTTTAGCTCATGCTTGAGGAGAGTGAATCTCATTTCCCCATTTTCAACATGGGACTCCAACTCCACTATGGTTTCCCTATATTTACTACAAGGTATCCATAGAGTGTTCGAGATTAGCACGAGCTTCTTTATTATCATGAAGAGAAGCATATACCATTGCCATATTATGCACCAAGATATTATATTCTTCATCATTATCATCATCATCACTCTCATCATTAGAGGAAGTGTTAGGAGTCAAAGTAGGAGATACCTTTGAACCATTTGCCATAAGGCACATGTGCATACCGGAGGATGAAGATGAAGAAATTCTTGAATCCTCATTTGAAAACATGTCTTGATCCATAGAGTGTTCGGTTTCCTCTACATTGTTAGTCAACAAACAACTAGAGGAAATAGAAGCATTTTGATTATGGGAGCAAGACAAGGCAAGCATATCATCATGGGATTTATGTAAGCAATTTACACATGATATGCAAGGACTATCAACACAAGCATGTAGATTATTTTCAATGCTAGATGTGTTTAAGTCCAAAGAGGAAGCATTGCAATGGGATAGAGATGAAGAATCATCACTATTGAGCACAATATCAACATTGCAATTTTCCTCACCACTCACCATATCATTACCTCGTGTCTTGCTACACGTTGGTGAAGTGGAAGAAGATGATAACTCATCACGACCGGAGGTGGAAGCAACTTGGAGCTCTTCATGATGTGAAGGAGAAGAGAGCTCCTCGGAGTCACCACCGACCAATTGAGAAGTGGATCCACCAAACATTTCCTTAAGCTTGATCCACATCTCATGAGACGATTTTCGCTTTATATATATCAAGAACCTACGAAAATCGGGTCTCAAGGAGAATAAAAGCTCATTAGATACTTGAGCTTCAAGATGTAAGTTTTTCTCATCCTCTAAAGATAGATTTTGAGAATCCATCGGAGGAGAAAAACCTACATCTAGAAATTGCTCAATGTTTGGACACAAGGTCCGAAGATTGCAAAGCAAGCAATTTCGCCACAAATGATAATTTGTGCCAACAAAGATAATTGTGTCATTGTGCACTATACTAGCCGACATCTTTACTCTCAAGGCGGTGAAGCCTTAAACAAGGAGAGACCTTGCTCGATACCAATTGAAAGATCGAGATGTCGCCTAGGGGGGGGTGAATAGGCAATTAAAAACTCTTACGGATTTGTCTTGTAATAATGCGGAATTAAACTATCGTTTAGTTTACAAGCACAAACCCTAAATATGCTATGCTCAACTAAGTGTAACAATAGCAACTAGAGCTAAGCAAGATAGGCACAAGATATATGTAGCACAAGTGATAGCAAGATATATGTACTTCAAGCACGATGGCTATCACAAGGAAAGAGAGCTCGGGTATAGAAATAACCGAGGCACGCGGAGACGAGGATGTATTCCCGTGTTCCCTTGCTTTGCAACAAGGTACGTCACGTTTGGAGGAGTGGAGGTCCCACGAAGGATTCCCCACGCCACGAAGGCTCACCCTATTCTCCGAACCACACCCACGAAGGATAATGGCCCTTTCCTTATGGTTAGCTTTTCCTCCGCTCCGGAGATGGCAAGCTCCACAACCACTTCACAAGCTCCACGAAGGAGAAGCCCGGGCCCCTTCACAATCTTCCACGAAGAGATCACCGGGACACCAACCAAGCCAACTAGGAGGTCACCCTCCAAGAGTAACAAGCTCACGGTCTCTCACTCGAACAAATCGTGGTGGAGAGCTCAACACTATGCAATGATGCAAAGCAAGAACACCGGAGGTGTTCAAGTCCTTCACACTCAAATCCCACCAAAGCAACGAATGCTAGGATGAGATTGGAGAGGAAGAACAAGGGGGAAAGTCAACTAAAGACTCCAAGATCTAGATCCCAAGAGATTCCCTCACTTAGAGAAGAAATGGTATTGGTGGAAGTGTAGATCTAGATCTCCTCTCTCAAATCCTCAAATATGAGCAAGAATGGTTGGAGGAATCAAGGGAGAGAGCAACTTCTTCAAATGCAACAATGGAGGTGAGAGAAAGAGGAAGAAGTAGTTGTCTCAAGGTGGGAGAAAGGTATTTATAGCAAGGGAGGAAGAAATAACCGTTGGGGAGAAAACCATGTGAAAAACGCATAAAAAACAGGCTGAAAGTCGCCCCAGCCGGCTGCCAGGCCGGTCGACCGGAGCAGCAACCGGCCAGGCCGGTCAGCAGCCCGGTCGGTCCGGCCCACCAGCCGGGCGGGCAAGATAGCGCGCAGGGCGGCGGGCGAGCAAGGGGCGCGCGGGGGGAGGCGGCCCAGCTGGGCGACGCGGCGCTCGGGCGAGCAGGCCGCGTGGGCGCGGGCGGCCCAGTAAGGCGCGGGCGGCTGGGAGGGCAGGCCGTGAGGCCCAGCCGGGGCGGAGGCGGCCCAGCGAGGAATCCGGACGGACCGGGGAGGGCGCCGGGTGGGCCGGTCGGCCACCGGGCCTGCGACCGGTCACGGGCCCAAAGGCCACTGGACACAGCCCGGATGGCACCAGTGCCAAGTCCGGTCGCGGACCGGGTGGGCCGGTGGCCGGTCCGGTCAGACCGGCCGGTCGGCTGGCCCCTTCTTTTTCTTTTTCCTTTTATTCTTTTCTCCTTTTCCTTTTTCTTTAATAACTAATGCTCCCGAACTACGATTGACATGAAACCAATTTTGTTGGAAAGATAACGACGAATAGAACCCCAACAAAAACTGGAAATATGGAGACTCCTCACATAACATTTTTAGATGATTTTAGACAGGGAGTCTCCCACCGTCAAGAAACGGTAAAGACGTCCAAACTCGAAAACGCAATAGAAGATGCATGCGGATTCCGTTTTCGATGAACTTGGGCTTGTTGTAAAGCTAGCAACAAGCTCAAGAACCTCACACAGAGAAACACCAAGAAGCAATAGGGATATGCAAAGTATGCAAAGGATTGAGCTCCCTAAGACGATGTGATCAAGTTACCCAACCGAAAGCCCCTCTTGATAGTGCGGCTATCTATCCTATAATCCGGTCTCCCATCAACCACCTCGAGACCGGTAAAAGGAAAACCTATCAAGATCATACCTTTGCCTTGCGCATCCCGCTTGATCTTGATGATAACACTTCAAGCTCTACACAAGCCGGAATGCCACACTTGACCAATGTTGCTTCGTGAAGACTCACAAATGCTCCCCCATACACTATGATGGGAAAGCTCCATTGATGCACATCTTCACTAGTCCATTATCACCAAATGGATGGCAAGCTTCAAGCATGTGATTCACTTGAGATGCTCATCTTGAACTTGCCCAACTCAACCTTGTATCTTCTCATACTCACATAAGATAGAGCATGGCTAATATTGAGTTCCACATAAGAACTCCATCTTCGTTTCTTCTTCTTGATCATATCACATATATATCTTCATACCGATGATCTTGATGCCAATACACAAGGTATACCTTTATCTTCATGACATTCATACTTGAATCCAACACATGGAATACAAGTAGTACCTATGGAATATTCCTTCATATAAACTCAATGAAAACATTAGTCCATAGGGGTTGTCATTAATTACCAAAACCACACATAGGGGCAATATACCCTTACAGGGAAGAAAATAGGCGGGAACGCAGTGGCGCGCGAAACTTTCATCCCGGGTGGAGGCTGAAACCGGGACAACAGACTGGGGGAGGCTTATCTAGGAGGGCCTTATCTGGGGGCTGACGTGCGGGTAACCTTTTGTCACGGCTGGTGGGTGCAACCGGGACTAAAGCTGTCGGCAGGATAAGGATGTGCGGGTAACCTTTTGTCACGGTTGGTGGGTGCAACCGGGACTAAAGGTGTCGGCAGGATAAGGATGATGTGCGGGTAACCTTTTGTCACGGCTGGTGGGTGCAACTAGGGGTGGGCATAAAAAACCGAGCACCGAACACCGAACTAAACTAACCGGAACTGAAACCGAATACACCGAAACCGAATTAACCGAAAACAATTTTGGTGCATAAATATGAAAAACCGAATTTACATTAATAAATTCGGTTTTGACCATGTGTTAACCGAAATAACCTTAAAAACCGATATAGCGTTAACAGATAGCATAATTGCCTTATACAGAAGTTCACTGTCAATCATTTGAACTAATTTCTTTGCCCAACAACCGAACTCCAAGCAAGCCAAAGTCCCAAACTCCACGTACATAAAAAATTTAAAGGCAGCCTCATGCACGTAGTATATGTATACAAGTTCCCCCAAAAAAATAGTATGTGTATATAACCATATGTCTAATTTTATTTTGCTTCATCTAGCTATGTACGAGTAGTTTGCTACTACATGGTCGTATGGTTCCTGGAGTTAGGAGGAGCACGGATAGTATGTACGTGCTCAATGGTCCTGGACGTAGCTTCTAGTCACGACAACTCGGCAACTGTCAAGCTAATACGTGCCATCATACTACTTGACTTGTTATTTTTTGTCAAAATTAGGTTAAATCGGTTAAAAACCGACACCGAACCGAATTTTTGGATAACCGAATTACAAATTAATTACGAAACCGATATACTTTCGGTTCTTATTTCTTATTACCCGAATTATAAAAAAAACCGAAAAACCGAACCGAATTTTCGGTTAAAACCGAACGCCCAGGCCTAGGTGCAACCGGGACTAAAGCTGTCGGCAGGATAAGGATGTGCGGGTAACCTTTTGTCACGGTTGGTGGGTGCAACCGGGACTAAAGGTGTCGGCAGGATAAGGATGATGTGCGGGTAACCTTTTGTCACGGTTGGTGGGAGGACGCGTGGGTGGACGCACTGCTCGATGAGATAAAGCATGTAGCGCACGACTTCCTGTCGAAGGAACAAGACAAAGTAGAAGCGGTGCCGTGCCTATAAAAGGAGCATCGATACGCCTTGCCAAACAGATCAACAAGCCAAGCAGAGTTTCATTCCCATGCATGAAGGAAAGGGTTGGGAAATCTCCGTGGCGCAGCTTCTCGAAGATGCCGTTGGTGCACACGCCCTACGACATCTTCGGAAGCTGCTCCTCAGAAAAATTTCCCTGCAAGCCCGTGAAAGACTCCATCTCCTCTAACAGTGTTGGGGAAATGGTTCTCATTATTACATAAATGTAGAGATTGTGAAGAATACATTATTACATCGCCATCTACTGATGTGATCTTCTACGCCGTAGCCATGGAGAATCTTCATCATTTAGCAATATGCTTGGGTCAATTTTCACCGTGAAGGGCGGAATTTCTTTAAACTTATTATAATCTTCTGACATGTCTGTCTTGTCATCCACTCCCACGATATTTCTTTTCCCCGAAAGAACTATGTGGCGCTTTGGCTCCTCGGTTGATGTATTCTTTTGTTGATTTCTTTTTCTTGATTTGCTAGACATGTCCTTCACATAGAAAACTTGAGCCACCTCGCTGGCTAGGACGAATGGCTCGTCCATGTACGCAAGATTGTTGGGATCCACTGTTGTCATACCGTACTTATCGTCTACTCCGTATACCGCTGAGCTTCACCCATTTGCACCGAAACAAAGGGACCTTAAAAGTGGGACCATAGTCAAGTTCCCATATCTCCTCTATGTATCCATAATATGTGGTGGTTTGCCCATTCTCATCTTTTGCATCGAAGCGGACACCGCTGTTTTGGTTGGTTCTCTTTTTATCTTGGTCGATCGTGTAAAATGTATTCCCATTTATCTCGTACCCTTGGAATGTACATATGTTTGAAGATGGTAACCTGGCCAACAAGAACAGCTGCTCCACAACAGATGGGTCATTAATGAGATGTCTTTGCAACCAACTGCCGAAGGTATTCATGTGTTGACGTGTAATCAAGGACTCGGGCTGGCCCGGGTTTATTTCTCGTAAAACATTCTTGTGTTTCTCGATGTACGGAGCCACCAAGTTGGAATTGTATAGAACTGTGTAGTGTGCTTGATTGAAAGAAATCTTGTCCCTGCACACCGTTGCTTTCCTTCCTAGTGTGCCTTTTCCAGTCAGCCTCCCCTCATACCGAGATTCAGGAACACCAATCGGCTTAAGGTCAGGAAGAAAGTCAACGCAAAACTCAATGACCTCCTCAGTTCCGTAGCCCTTTGAGATACTTCCTTCCGGCCTAGCTCGGTTATGAACATATTTCTTTAAGGCTCCCATGAACCTCTCGAAGGGGAACATATTGTGTAGAAATACAGGACCGAGAATTCTAATCTCTTCAACTAGGTGAACGAGGAGGTGCGTCATAATATTGAAGAAGGATGGTGGGAACAACAACTCGAAGCCGACAAGACATTCGACCACATCTTCCCGTAATCCCGACAAAGTTTCGGATCCATTACCTTCGAGAAATTGCGTTGAGGAATGCACATATCTTCACAATGGCTAGTCGAACATTTTCCGGTAGAAGTCCCCTCAATGCAACCGGAAGCAATTGTGTCATAAGCACGTGGCGGTCATGGGACTTCGGGTTCTGGAATTTTTTCTCCTTCATATTTACTATTCCCTTTATATTCGACGAGAAACCAGACGGAACCTTGATACCGAATAGGGCTTCAAAAAAGATCTCCTTCTCTTGTTTGGTAAGAGCGTAGCTGGCAGGCCCTACAAACTGCCCTGGATGATTGCCGTTTCGTCCTTTATGACTTTCCTGGTCCTCCCGTGCTTCTGGTGTATCTTTTATCTTTCCATACACACCCAGAAAACCTAGAATATTCACACGAAGATTCTTGGTCAGGTGCATCACGTCGATTGCAGAGCGGACTTCCAGGACTTTCCAATATTCTAGCTCCCAAAAAATAGATTTCTTCTTCCACATGGGTGCGTGTCCGTCATCGTCTTTCGGAACAGGTCGACCGCCTGGACCCTTTCCAAAGATAACATTTAAATCCTTGACCATGTCAAATATATCGACACCACTACGGGGACAGGCTTCGGACGGCGGTCAGCCTCGCCATCGAAATGCTTGCCTTTTTTCCTTAAGGGATGCTTGCGCGGAAGGAAACGACGATTGAACGGGTACACAACTTTTCTGCTTTTTCCCAAATATTTACTTTCAGTCTCATCTAAACAGTGTGTGCATGCATTGTATCCTTTGTTCGTCTGTCCTGAAATGTTACTAAGAGCAAGTCAATCATTGATGGTTACGAATAGCAACGCTCGTAGGTCAAATTCTTGCTCGGTGTGCTCATCCCACACACGTACACCTGGTTTGGCCCACAACTCCAAAAGTTCATCGACTAATGGCCTTAGGTACACATCAATGTCGTTGCCCGGTTGCTTTGGGCCTTGGATAAGCACTCGCATCATAATGAACTTCCGCTTCATGCACAACCAAGGAGGAAGGTTGTAGATACATAGAGTCACGGGCCAGGTGCTGTGACTGCAGCTCTGCTCCCCAAAAGGATTCATGCCATCCGTACTTAGACCAAAGTATAAGTTCCTTGCCTCACCTGCAAAATCCGGGAACTCTCTCCCGATGTTTCTCCACCGCCGACCATCAGCGGGGTGCCTCAACATCGCGTCTTTCTTACGTTCTTCCATGTGCCATCGCAACAACTTGGCATGCTCTTTGTTTCTGAACAAACGTTTCAACCGTGGTATTATGGGAGCATACCACATCACCTTCGCAGGAACCCTCTTCCTGGGTGGCTCACCCTCAACATCACCAGGATCATCTTTTCTGATCTTATACCGCAATGCACCGCATATCGGGCATTTATTCAAATTCTCGTACTTCTCACCGCGGTAGAGGATACGATCATTAATGCATGCATGTATCTTACGCACATCTAATCCTAGAGGGCAGACAAGCTTCTTTGCTTCATATGTACTCGACGGGCAATTCGTTATTTCTTGGAAACAGACTTCTTTAATATTAACATCAATTTTTCAAATCCCGAGTCAGTCACACCGACCTCTGCCTTCCATTTCAGCAATTCCAATATCCTACCCAGCTTTCTATGTCCATCTTCACAACCTGGGTACAACAATTTGTGGTGGTCCTCTAACATCTTGTCGAACTGCAACCTCTCCTTATCCGTGGCACAGTCGCTTCTTGCATCAGAAATGGCCCGACGAAGATCATCATCAACGGGATCATCTGCTACCTGTTCTTCACCTCCTTCTTCTTCATTGTCGTCCATTGCGGTATCATCGCATTCAGAGAACATAGATCGGTACTGGTCATCGTTATCTTCTTCTTCATCGCCGTCTTCCATCATAACCCCTTCTTCTCCGTGCTTGGTCCAAACATTATAGCTGGACATGAATCCAAACCGAAGCAGGTGGCTCTTAATGTCTCTTGAGCAAGAGTAATCCTTCTCATTCTTACATTTCAGACATGGACAACACATAAAACCTTGCTTCAACGTGTTGGCCTCGGCCACAAGCAGGAAAGAATTCACGCCCTCTCTGAAAGCGGGAGCACATCGGTTACCGTACATCCATGGATGACTCATCTGCATCATAAGTGTATCAGATGCAATCACCTTGCTAAAATTAGTATTGTACGGACTATGTATATACGAGAAAATAGTTGCTAACCTTTTAGGATCAAAAAGAGGAGAAATCTTATCAAATAAAATCAAGTGGCATCCCTCACAAGCATTCCATCAAACACCTCTTGTGCACATGAAGAAAAAATGAGCTAGCATACACCTCCACCTTTCACCACCAAGGAAAAAAATGTAGGGAGGTGGGGGCTGGCTACGTGTATATATAGGCATGGCCCTTTAGTCACGGGCCGTATTACGACCCGCGACAAAAGGGGTGCTAGCAGGAGGCGCCAGAGCTCAGACCCCTTTTGTCGCGGGTTGTGATACGGCCCGCGACAAAAGGACGCGATAAAAGGCCCGGCTCGCTCCAAATGGTTTCGGGGCGACGTGGCCAGGCCATTTGTCGCGGGTGCAGGCGCGCCCGCGACAAAAGGCTCCCACGAAAGCCCTGTTTTCCACTAGTGGCGCTCCAGTTCTTCTTTTCAGCATCGACGGCGCGCTCCAGTTCTTCTCAGTTCTTCTTTTCAGCATCGACGGCGCGCTCCAGTTCTTCCGATCAGCGTCAACGGCGCGCTCCAGTTCTTCTCTTCAGCATCGACGGCGCGCTCTAGTCCGCTTCTGCCGGTGGTAATCAAGCTCTATGTTATCCTGAAACAAACATAGCTGCAAGGTAGAATGGTACAGTTCTGGTACTATTTTTAGCACCATGTATTCAAATGAACTGAAATAAATTAAGCTGCAAGAAATAGGAAAAATATAAAGCTCTATGTTATTCTGAAACAAACAAAGCTTGCAATGAATTAAGCTGAGTTCTGGTACTATTTTTAGCACCATGTATTCAAATGAACTAAAATAAATTAAGCTGCAAGAAATAGGAAAAATATAAAGCTCTATGTTATTCTGAAACAAACAAAGCTGCAATGAATTAAGTTGGTACTATGGTACAGTTCTCTTTGTAGGTAGAATGGTAAGTTCTGGTACTATTTTTGGCACCATGTATTCAAATGAACTGAAATAAATTAAGCTGTAAGAAATAGGAAAAATATAATCAGGACAAATAGTTTACCATGGACCAATTGAGGAGCCCCTACTATTTCCCATATTACATCCTGAAGAAGTTTATCACGTAAGCTTTGGTTGTTTCAGGATAATCAAAGTGATGAATACAAGCATGGTTAATTTAGTCTCCAAACCACGGTGAAATGTAGCCCATCTAACATTTCTATCTTTTCTAACAGATGAGACATAATTCCAGTGATTCTCCGCCGGGGGAGCGTACCCCGTTGTCTGATCTAACCAACACAAGTGCAAGTGCCACAAATGGAACAAAGCAAACGAATTGTTATAGTCGATTATCTGCAGATAAGAAGAAAGAACACCTAGAAAAGTTGCGGATAGCTCGCCAACAAAAAAAACTTACTTCTCTAAGCCTTGCAAATAAAGGTAGTAATCATCTGTCTCCAAGTTCATAAAATTTAAGTGCTATCATCGCTGAACATGCTCATTTTTGATTATCAGGTGAGCATACGGTTTTCAAATTGCATGATGAAAATTAAGATCACCAACACCCTATTACAGCTCTTACCCAAGGTAAATTGCTTGCACCATAATACAATCAAGAAGATTTCCCATATAAATTGATTGTACGAGTGTTATCACCAGATTTTGGCTAAATCAGGAGGTGGGCCGCGATCAAGATGGGCTTGGAAGATTACATATGAAAGATCTATGAAGCGGCCTCGCACGGAGAAGTTGGGCTAGTTAGCCCGTGTATCTTAGTAGAATAAATTATGTATCGATTTAGAAGTTAGAGTTTGTCTCGTGCACGGTTTAGTGCACATCCACATTAGAAAGTCCCTGGACTATAAATATGTACCTAGGGTTTATGGAATAAACAACAACTCACGTTCAACCCCAAAAACAAACCAATCTCGGCGCATCGCCAACTCCTTCGTCTCGAGGGTTTCTATCGGGTAGCGACATGCTGCCTAGATCGCATCTTGCGATCTAGGCAGCACAAGCCCCACGTTGTTCATGCGTTGCTCGTCTTGAAGCGCTTTTGATGGCGAGCAACGTAGTTATCATTAGATGTGTTAGGGTTAGCATTGTTCTTCGTTTAAGCATGCTTACGTAGTGCAACCCTTGCATATCTAGCCGTCCTCACGCCTATCTCAGGTGTGGGGGCGGCACCCCGCTTGATCATTATTTAGTAGATCTGATCCGTTACGATTGCTCCTTGTTCTACAAGGATTAGTTTAATATCTGCAATAGTTTGGCCTT
>NC_061510.1:160029242-160200904 GCF_022539505.1 Lolium rigidum | reverse complement strand
TTTACATGTATGCCCTGCGGGCAAACTAGCGAGGCAATCTCATCACCTTCTCGACCGGGTATAGGTCGGGTGGCACGCCCTGCGCTTCGCAGCGCCGCGTGTGACCGAGAAGAGCGTTGCGGGCCGTCGCTCGGAGGGGTCTCGGCCGGCCCGCGGCTCTAGGCTCCCCCGGCTCTACGGTGTTGACAAGAGCCGCCCGCCGGTGGGTTTGGCGATCAACACATTACGGCACGCCGGTGGGACCATCGTCTACATCAACCACATCGCCATCTACATGCGAGATGGCGGACGGCCACCTTGATCACTGCGACGAGATCAAAGCCATCCTCGAGCCGCACTCTTCGGCTCCTCCACCGAACCCACCCCATGACGTCGGGGGGGCTCCACGCCGGCGCGCTTGAGAGAGAGATCTCTCCCACCCGCGTTGAAGGAGCGCACCAAGTCTCGAAGCATGAGGATCTACCCAGGAAGCGAGAGGAACATGACGGGATCAAGGCGACCCTTGGAGCCGAACTCATCGGCTCCGCGGCAGACACCGGCCGCATGATATCGGGCTTGGTACGAACCACGCCGGGGCCCGGTGTCGACACGGTGGATCCTCAGCCACCCCTCATACCCGACCAAAGTGTTCCTTTGGTGTCAATGTGGCGAGAGGCGCAAGCTACCACGGCAAGAGGGAAGCGAAAGCGACCACTCCGTGACAAGGATGAAGAAGGAGCATTACAAGACCTTTCGAGCAAACAACGTGGAGTCCGATTCCGATGTCGGCCGGGGAATATCCTCACCCACCATTCGCCTGGGTTCAACATGTTATCCAACGGCAGCGTCGATACCATCAATTCTCTTGACAGAATCGGCTCGGGGGGGCACCCAGGTATATAAAGTACGAGGGTGTGCAACAGAACCATTTCATCTTCTGTTGATGGGTATTGGAACATGGGGGGCCGATATACAAGTCGGCCGGAAAAATAAAAAAAAAAATTCGGAAAATTTCAGGCATAGCCGATGCAGCAGGCATCGAAAAATTTCAGGCATAGCCGATGCAGCAGGCATCGACTTAAGAGCAGAGGGGGTAGTTCCCTCCAAGAGTCTGGAGAGCGTCAGAAACACGAAAACGTTCTCACCGGAAGGTGCTTCAGCCTGCCGAAGATGATGAGCTGATCTGATCAGCAAGGCGCAAGGTTTGGACTAAAGAAGCTCGGGGAGGGCGGCTCGTCCTGGAATTCCCTCATTCTAAAAGAGCCGATTTGTTCTAAATCGGTTGATACGGCGTTGTGAGTTAGAAACCAAGGATGATTGACGTAATCAGCTCGCTGCTATTCTTACCTTGAAGGCCCGGGGGGCAGCTCACTTTGAAGGTCTCTGCTCCGGGAGCCGATCTCGTTGGGATCGGCCGAACTCTGCACCGCAAGTTACCCGAAGAACGGTGCCTATGTTGCAAAATTATCATAGCTTGCTGGATCGGGCTGTATGGACCCTCAACGGAAGGGAGGTAATCGGTCGGTGGCCTCGCGGGGTAATTCTCTTGGACGGGGTTGGGCCCGCCCGAAATCTCAATGGTGATGATCCATCCTTTACCCTCGCCGTGGCTAAGGCTCGGGGGCAGCTCGCCCTCGAGGTCTAACCAACTCTGTCAAGGTGGGCCCGCTCTTCGTGTCGGCTCGTTCAAAAGACGGTGTTTATTGTAGAGGGAAGGCTGTCGGAGCTGAACGAGCAGAATTCGGAGAGAATAAGGAAGAGGAGACCGACATTATTTCGGGAGGTTTGCCGCTAGGTCCAACATGTCATCTTGAATGAGATGCTGTGGATTCGCGCGAATAAGGCTTGGACTTGTGTGGCAAGGAGTTTGGGTCTAGATGGATCTATCTCAAAATCTAGTGTGGGAGGCCGGCGCGATGCCATCGGCTTGTTGGGCATGGTCTAGTGTGGCAATCGGCGGAATCGGGAGGGAAGACAATCGGCTAAATTATCATAAATGGAATCGGCAAAATCGAGTTGGGGAATTTCTTCATTGATGAGCCAGATTTCTTACGAGAGAAGAGCTGATTGCCCTCAAAAGAGAAGACCGGGGGGATACATTGCCCCGTGCGCTACTGCTAGTCCTATGCTAAGACCCTATCTAGGGGCCGCTGCTGCCCTCGTCGTCGTCGTCGTCACCGTCGTCGCCACCGCCGGTGCTACTCCCCGCCGGCTCGTCGTCGCTCGCTCCGGCGGCCGCCGATAGGACCCTCGTCGTCTTCGTCCTCTTCGTCGGCGTCGTCGTCACTTGTCGACGTCGCCGAAGTTCCCGGGCCGAAGGTGGCGGCGTTTGGCCGGCGGCTCATCGGAGGAGCCGTCTTCATCCTCTTCCTCCTCTCCCTCTTCCTTCACCTCCTCGGAGGTGGTGAAGTCCGCCCGGGAGAGGCGGTCGTCTTCGCTCTCCACCACCGCTTCCTCGCCGGCAAGGAAGCGGAGATCGCTCTCCCCGTCGGTCCGGGATTTGTCATCCTCGGACCGGACGGAGGAGTCATGGTCCTCTTTGTCCCACTTTGTCGGGGCAAGGATGTCGTACGCCGCTTGCGTCCCCACGAGGGCGTCGACTCTCGGATTGGAGAGGACACGTGGGAAGGATCCGACGAAGAGGAAGAGGAAGAGGAAGAGGACATGGTTGCGAGAGGAGGGTTTTTGGAGTGCCACTTGCGGAAGGGGAAAAGAAGAGAACTGTTCGTTGCGGCTAAATAAAAGGAGGTGGGGGTTTTTAATTTCCGAGCAGTTC
The DNA here is from genome assembly GCF_022539505.1 of Lolium rigidum. Taxonomy (NCBI): domain Eukaryota; kingdom Viridiplantae; phylum Streptophyta; class Magnoliopsida; order Poales; family Poaceae; genus Lolium; species Lolium rigidum. The sequence continues at coordinate 160,198,149 of NC_061510.1, read as the reverse complement.
TCGAGGACATGGTGCCAAAACTGTCAAGTCGTGCAGAGAAGTTGGGAAGGCAAGTCGTCATGATGAGGCATGTTGCGACAGTTCTGCTCTGCCGTGATACGACCCCTGCGGGAAAAAACGAGTGGTTTTGAAATTACCATTACCAAAACCAGGGGGCATGTGTTATCACCGGATTTTGGCTAAATCGAGGAGGTGGGCCGCGATCAAGATGGGCTTGGAAGATTACATATGAAAGATCTATGAAGCGGCCTCGCACGGAGAAGTTGGGCTAGTTAGCCCGTGTATCTTAGTAGAATAAATTATGTATCGATTTAGAAGTTAGAGTTTGTCTCGTGCACGGTTTAGTGCACATCCACATTAGAAAGTCCCCTGGACTATAAATATGTACCTAGGGTTTATGGAATAAACAACAACTCACGTTCAACCCCAAAAACAAACCAATCTCGGCGCATCGCCAACTCCTTCGTCTCGAGGGTTTCTATCGGGTAAGCGACATGCTGCCTAGATCGCATCTTGCGATCTAGGCAGCACAAGCCCACGTTGTTCATGCGTTGCTCGTACTGAGGCGCTTTTGATGGCGAGCAACGTAGTTATCATTAGATGTGTTAGGGTTAGCATTGTTCTTCGTTTAAGCATGCTTACGTAGTGCAACCCTTGCATATCTAGCCGTCCTCACGCCTATCTCGGGTGTGGGGCGGCACCCCGCTTGATCATTATTTAGTAGATCTGATCCGTTACGATTGCTCCTTGTTCTACAAGGATTAGTTTAATATCTACAATAGTTTGGCCTTACAAAGGGGGGGAGGATCCTGTGGCACGTAGGGTGGCGTTCGCAAGTCCTAAACGGGATGTTCCTAGGATCAACTTCATGTTGGTTTTCTGGCCTTGTTTAGGATCGGCTTACGAGCACCGTGCGTGGCCATCCGGCCCAACCTCGGAGTAGGATGATCCGATTATGTGGTGAAAACCCTAAATCGTCGTAGATCTCATTAGCTTCATCTTGATCAAGCAGGACCACCAAGTATTCGTACACCCCGTACGGATCATGGGTGGATCGGCTCTTTGAGCCGATTCACGAGATAACCCGAGAGCCGATCGAGGCTCGTATTTAACGTTTACATGTATGCCCCTGCAGGAAACTAAGCGAGGCAATCTCATCACCTTCCCGACCGGGTATAGGTCAGGTGGCACGCCCTTGCACTTCGCAACGCCGCGTGTGACCAGAAGAGCATTGCGGGCCGTCGCTCGGAGGGGTCTCAGCCAGCCGCAGCTCTAGGCTCCCCCCGGCTCTACAGTGTTGACAAGGCCGTTGCCCGCCGGTGGGTTTTGGCAGTCAACAACGAGAAGTGTGCGTTGCTTCAGCTTCTTATGGCATTCACTCATGTAGAACAAAACTAAATTGTTACAGACTACACTCATGTAAAACAAAACTAAATTGATAGTTAACTGTTTTTACTTGCAGTATATGTGTATAAGAAGCATCATCTAAAAACAAAATGATGACATGACATGTTCTTAATGTTTTTTCTGACTGTTTTTACATTGCATTTACAATCATGACATGTTCTTCCTTGTAGGTTTGGACAATCAGGAGAAAAAATAAAATCTAAAAGTCAAAACCCGTGACAATAAATGGTATAGTCAACTGTCTTCTATGGCGAAAGAAGAACATCTCAAGAAGCAGCGGATTGCCCACGAAGAAAAAAAATGCAGCTCCAAGCCGTGGTCAAAGTGAAACGCCAAGCCAAAAATAGACAGCAAACAATACTTCGAGTTTTGACGAAGGCTTTTGTCCATCTCTGAATCAGGTTGTCTCTTGGGCAACTAATCGTGTAGTTCTCACAAGCATGCTTCGGTTTATATGAAATATATATTTACCTTATTTTGAATGACACTCATTTTTTTATAGAACATGCTGATCCAAGAGAATGCATCTCATCCTCCGTTCAAGGAGCTAACCCCGGTTAAAGATCTCACCCCCAAAGGTGGAAACACGCAAGGCAGTAGCACCAACTGGTATGGTTGGTTGTCTGACGAGAAAAAAGAGGAACACTTAAAGAGGCTGCGTATAGCCCGGCACCAGAAAAAAATTGCTGCTAAAAATATCAATAGTTCAGAAGAACAAGAGCAGCTTTCAGAGCAAGGTAATAAGCATATAAGGCAGGAACGTGACAGAGCTCGAAGACAAAGCCTAACTCCCGAGGAAAGGCATACTCTGCTAACTAAGCGGAACACAAACTACAAGGCTAGGCGGAACACCCTATGTGCTGAATCCATCGCAATGAAATGCCCACTTGCTTTATCTGCAAATACGGCTTACCTGGGAACCGTCACGAACGAATCACCAGCGGTGCAGGAAGCTACTTCACCGCATGCCTCACCTTCACCATGCACGCGGGACTGCAGCAAAGAGAGTGACGGTAATATCGTTTATTTCTCAAACTTAGTCCATTTTTTTCCTATATTCAACAATTACTTAACGGCTCAATCATGTTCCAGGCGACTACCTTACTAGGACATTGGGCGATAATTCAAGCTACGATGACTTCTTTAACGAAACGGAACAGACCAATCGTCAGCAGTCACATCCCCCGGAGAATCAAGCAGAAGATCAGGGGAATGAGAACAAATGTCAACGAAGGGCTCGTGAGCGAGCACGAAAAGAATTGCTCGAAGAGGATGAGAGGCAACGTCAGATTGCACACCGAAGAGCAAACAGACAAAGCATACCACATGGGGAGAGGCATGCCCAACAACAGCGTTGCAATGCTCGCTTCGCAACTAAGCATAGCAACCCATCCGTCGAGTCCACCAGAATGTCCACCCCCGATGCTGGTACCTCGTCTGCGCCCAACCCATCATCAAGAACACATGCATCACCCTCCAAATCACCTTTAGAGAGCACACAAGATTACACCGTCAATACAGATGGTAAGTTCGATCCAGCTATTTTCATCTTCTTGCGTCCACCAGGTTTTTATTATTTCTTACCAACTCAAAAAATGTAAAAGGTGAGATGGAGGCGTTCCTTGCCAGGCTCATGGAGGAGAATCTCACCCCATGCGATGTCATGGATGATGAGTATTATCTGTTCGTCGGTGAAGGTACAACTACATGCCTATCAATGTGTAAAATCATTGTTAAGATCTAATATATAATGCACATAAGAACTCAATGATGACCGCAGGTTCTGCTGATGATGACATGGACTTCGATGAACCGGATTTGACCATCAAGGACACCATAAACCTAGATCCTTTCGAATTTGTTTACTCAAACCTGCCAGACAACACACACATCTTGAAGCACGCCGAGAACTGCGAACACTGCAAGGCCAAAAAAAATCAGTACGAGACCGACGGTTTCTACTGTCGGAATGGCCAAACCCAGTTGCTTAAACCGGAACCTATAGCGGAACTCATGAGGCTGTGGTAGAGGAGATAGAAAACTCATCGACTATTAAACAACCCGAATAAGGTGATTGTCTTTATTTTCTACACATGTTTTCATATGCCAATGTCTTAAGTTTTATTTTGTTCCATAAATTTTGCACATAAAAATGTTCCACTTTTCCAAGTCATGAACAATATAGATATGGATTTCATCAGTGTTCCAGAACAAGGTACCATCAAAGAGCCAAACACGATGTTTTTGGAACAGACTTTACAGGCTTTTACACGGTTAAAGGAGGTGCATTCACGACATAATAAGCCCAAGAAAGCAAACACACATGTTATACCCAAAGGTACTTAGTTCCACTCTGGGTGTCCTCATTTCCTTTATGCTTGATTATTTTTACCGAACTTATATATCATGGCAGACTACGTCTGCACCAGTGAAGATTTTGCTATTATTGAATCAATCATGTTTGCGCCTAAAAATACTAAGTTCGTCGACATCGGTGATTCTTTATTATCTAATGACTTGAGATGTCTTACACGTGATGATGCATTCTTGTCAGGCAACGTAAGTCAACAACACAGAGACCACTACTTACACATTATCTAAAATTATCTTGAACTTAAATATCTTTTATGTGTTCAATTATAAGTTATAAATGCATATATTTATTGTATAAGCGCATGTGATCATCTGCGGGAGAGACCGGGTGGAAAGGTTGAAAGGACGAATAGGCGTTTAAAAACTCTTACGGATTTGTCTTGTAAGAATGCGGAATTAAACTAATGTTTATTCTACAAGCACAAACCCTAAATATGCTAGGCTCACCTAAGTGTAACGATAACAACTAGAGCTAAGCAAGATAGGCACAAGATATATGTAGCACAAGTGATAGCAAGATATATGTACTTCAAGCACGATGGCTATCACAAGAAAAGTAAGCTCGGGTATAGAAATAACCGAGGCACGCGGAGACGAGGATGTATTCCCGTGTTCCCTTCCTTTGCAAGAAGGTACGTCACGTTTGGAGGAGTGGAGGTCCCACGAAGGATTCTCCAACGCCAAGAAGGCTCACCCTATTCTCCGAGCCACACCCACGAAGGATAATGGCCCTTTCCTTATGGTTAGCTTTTTCTCCACTCCGGAGATGGCAAGCTACACAACCACTTCACAAGCTCCACGAAGGCCTCTTCACAATCTTCCTTGAAGAGATCACCGGAGCACCAACCGCCAAGCCAACTAGGAGGTCTTCCTCCAAGAGTAACAAGCTCAGAGTCTCTCACTCGAACTAATCGTGGTGAAGAGCTCAACACTATGCAATGATGCAAAGCAAGAACACTAGAGGTGTTCAAATCCTTCACACTCAAATCCCACCAAAGCAACAAATGCTAGGATGAGATTAGAGAGGAAGAACAAAGAGGAAATCAACAAATGACTCCAAGATCTAGATCCGAAGGGTTCCTCTCACTTAGAGGAGAAATGGATTGGTGGGGATTGTAGATCTAGATCTCCTCTCTTAGATCCCTCAAGAATGAGCAAGAATCATGGGGAAATCAAGAGATAGGTCAAGTTCTTCAAAATCAACAATGGAGGAGAGAGAGTGTAAGAACTTATACAGCCCAAGGTGGAAGAAGGCCTATTTATAGTATAGGAAGAAATATAACCGTTGGGTGAGTTTCAGCTCAGCACAGTCGAGGAGGCCGGTCAACCGGGCCAGGGGCCAGGCCGTCCGGTCCAGGGGCCGGTCAGACCGGGCCACCGGCCGGACCCGGCCGGTCCAAACCGGACCACATGACGGACCAGCACCGGGCGAAGCTGGAAGACTTACTGGATAGTGCCCGGTTGGCACTAGTCCAGGGGCCGGTTTGAACCGGGTCATCCGGTGGGACGGCCGGTCATGCCGGGCGAGAAACCGGGCCAGCAAGAAACCATGTTATACAAAAACTGTGATAACTTTTGTGTCCGGACCCCGATTGACATGAAACCAATTTTGTTGGAAATATGGAGACTCCTCACAGGATATTTTTAGATGTTTTTAGAGAGGGAGTCTCCCACCGTCAAGAAACGGTGAAAACATCCAAACTCGAAAACGCAATAGAAGATGCATGCGGATTCCGTTTTCGATGAACTTGGGCTTGTTGTAAAGCAGAGAAACACTAAGAAGCAATAGGGATATGCAAAGTATGCAAATGATTGAGCTCCCTAAGACGATGCGATCAAGTTACCCAACCGAAAGCCCCTCTTGATAGTGTGGCTATCTATCCTATAATCCGGTCTCCCAACAACCACCTTGAGACCGGTAAAAGGAAAATCTAGCAAGGCCATACCTTTTCCTTGCGCATCTCGCTTGATCTTGATGATATCTCTTCAAGCTCCACTCAAGCCGGAATGCCTTACTTGATCATCGTTACTTCATGAAGTCTCACAAATGCTCCCACATACACTATGATGGGAAAGCTCCATTGATGTACATCTTCACATGTCCATTATCATCAAATGGATGGCAAGCTTCAAGCATATGATCCTCTCGAGATGCTCAACTTGAACTTGCCCAACTCAACCTTGATGACGATCACCACTTGCCATCATCCTCTCATGGGCTATATGAGATCTCACTTTTGATGCATGCCCATGGAAAGATACCTAACCCACATAGACAACACAAGGGCACATATATGATGGGTTAGTTCATGAAGCATAATTGACAAGGCTTACCATACCACGTGACTTCACGTGGCACATTCTTCATGCTCCATGTGTTGACCAAACTTGAATCTATTCTTCACTCTTTGTATTGATCAACTTTGTATCTTTTCATGCTCTATCATACTATCTTGAGGTGTATAAAGAATTCTTCATTTGTTTGCATGCTCTAAATCTTAGTCAACCATAGCTCAACTTATGAGACTTTCATGACACCGACTTAGAGCCATAACTTGAATTCTTCACTTGGAATCAAGCTCTCAAGATCTTGATCATTCATTGCTTATCACATAAGCTAGAGCATGGCTAATATTGAGTTCCACATAAGAATTCTATCTTCATTTCTTCTTCTTAATCATATCACATATATATCTTCAAATCGATGATCTTGATGCCAATACACAAGGTATATCTTTATCTTCATGGCATCCATACTTGAATCCAACACATGCAATACAAGTAGTACATATGGAATATTCCTTCATATAAACTCAATGAAAACATTAGTTCATAGGGGTTTTCATTAATTACCAAAACCACACATAGGGGCAATATACCCTTACAAAGGTATATCTCGATACCACATTCGCAGCTGCCGTACTGAAAAATCAGAACATCATCGTGCCATGCAACGGGTGCATCAGGCCAACTATTGAACATATAGCAGAGACTGATGTGCACTACATGGATATACGCTTTTGTGTAAGTTAATACAATCTGGCATTTTCATTGTTGTCACTATGTTTCTAAACAGTTTTTTTTCTCAGACGGCGATGGTGGATTCCACACGAGGTAACAAAATACCGAGTAAAGCCAAATATACAATCCCTAGCAACATTGTTCAATAGTTGGCCTGGGATAGACTACAAAATCGCATCACGAAACTTGGTAAATATATTCACTTATCCAACGGTATCACATTACATGTGTTTCTGATGGTTGTCCTTTTGAAGGTTTTTCTTCCTTATGCATCCGCGGGTCACTTTAACTTGTTCTCCATCGATAAGCATGAATGTACTGTGTCTGTTATTGATCCTTGGTCCATGCCGCCATCGTTGGAGGGTAAAATGGTTCGATCGCATAAGATAAAATTGATATTACAAAGAATTGCAATCTACCTAACCGACGCACTTGCATTAGCACAACCTGGTTGGGATGCCGATATATTTTTGTGGCCACGCACGTCGCCAACTGATATTCCGCAAAGTTCAAGCATGTGAGTATCGAGACAGGATTGAGCAGGTTTTGGCCCCGCGGAGAGCTCGAGGTGAGCGAAACCCCCTTCCCCGCCGCCGCCGCGCCGGCGACGGCGTCCACCCAACCCACCCCGCCGGCCATGGCCTCTCCACCCCCCTCCCCTACCCCTTCCCCGTCCCTCTCCCCACCCCCGTCCCCGGCGGCGAGCCCCCGCGGCCGGCGGGATCGGCCGGCGCGGTGGAAGAGGCTCCGATTCGGAGGACACCCCGGCCTCCTACCGCGACGCGCTTGCCGGCGGGCGAGCGGCGGCGCGGTCCGACGTGCCGGAATCCTCCCGGAGCGAGGCTGGAGGTGCGGTCGGAGGTCCACCGGGAAGAGGAGCGGACGGCGTTTGACGACCTGGATGATTCCGACGATCCCATGGAGGAAGATGGTGACGCGCCGTGGGAGGAGCCCACGCACGTCACACGCAAGAGGGCGCGCGGGCGGCGCGCCGGGAAGAAGGTGTCGGCCAGGGCGGCGCGCGCAGGACGTGAAGACGGCACCTTTGCTGACTTCCAGGGACTCTGCCTGCTGTGCGCGCAGCCGGGGCACCGCGCCGCCGATTGCAAGACGGGGCCGGTGTGCCTCCGCTGCGGCGAGGCAGGGCACATGGCGCGGGCGTGTTCAATGCCGCGTCCGCCGCGTCCTCGCTCGCCGGCAAGGCACGGTGACGAGCCGGCGCAGAAGCGGCCGCACAGCGACGCAAGGGATGATGGCGACCACCGCGTGCGCGCGAGGGATGGGCGCCAGGACGTGCGGCGCCAGGACGTGCAGCGCCGAGACGCGCAGCGCTGGGATGCGCAGCGAGGCAGGGACGGCGAGCGCGGCAGGGTTGGCGACGCCGCGCGCACCGATGTTCGCGGGGCGGCCGACGCACCTTCACGGGCTGCTGCTGAGCGCCGGGCTGCGCCGCCTCGCCGCGAGGACGCGCCACAGATGGCTGCCAACGAGCGCCGTGGGGTTCCGTTCAGGGCCGCCGGCGAGCGACGCGACGTGCGCAGGGAGCTTCATGTCGCGGAGGCTGCGCGCGAGGTGGTTCCTGTGCTCACCGCGCCTACAGCTGACGACCGTAACGTTGCTCCGGTGCTGCCGCAGGCGCGCCGGGCCGTGGAGCCAGCTCGTCCTCGCCGTGGCGCGGATGCGCAGGTTGAGCCGCTGCCGCTGCGCGCGGCGCCACGTCCGGTGGCGTTTGGAGGGGAGCTTGCTCGGCGCCCCGCTCGAGCGGTGTGCATCCTACCTCGCACCACCGAGATCGACGAAGCGGAGGAGGCGCTGTCCAGGGCCTTGCTGGCAGTGATCGTCGGCAACCGGAGAGCTGTGTCCACGGAGGAGGTCGTGCAGGGCTTGAAGGAGGTCCATGGCTTGCTGCCGGGCTCGTTTTCCGTGCACTGCCATAGGCCGGAGGACTTCCTCATCTATTTTGCGGCGAGGGAGGACCGTGACCGCGTGCTCAGGGACGAGGTGTTGGCATCACCGTTCTTTCGCCTGCTGCTCCGCCCCTGGTCGCGGCGGACACATGCTGCCTCCGGCGGCCTCTGTGTCCATGTTGACGTGGAGGTTGAGGGCGTGCCGGCGAACGTCTGGAACCTGGCCACGGCGGAGGCGGTGCTGGCGCCGTCGGCTTGGGTGGAGAGGCTGCACCCTCTCACGAGGAGTCGCGCCGATATGGGCGTGTTCCGACTCTCGGCGTGGTGTCTCGATCCGGCGACGATCGCGCGGGAAGTGGACCTCCACGTTGTCGAGCCAGACGACCCGCCCTCGGCTGCGGACATGGCGGCGCCGGCGACCGCGGTGGTGCCTCCGCACGTCAACACCCTAGCCTACCCGCTGTTGGTCCACGTCGTCCGTACGACGGATTTTCGGCGGCCTGCGCCTCGAGTGGGCGGCGGCGAGGATCAGGGTGGGGCTGGCAGTGGTGGTGCAGCGGCATGGCCGGCGAGGCGCCACTATCCATACACGCCGGGGACGCCAGACACCCTTCCTGGCTCCGGTGGCTACAACGCGGCCGGCGGCAGCTCGGCTCCATCCGGCAGGGCCAGAGGTGGCCCCGGAGGGAGGACACTCGCGTCAGGGGTGACCGTTGGTGCCCCCACCATGGACGTGCCAAGACAAAACAGAAAGAGGAAGGGGAGGAGAGGTGGACGCCAGGCAAGGGAAAGGAGGCTCCAAAGGTTGGCTGCTGTCTCTAGCGCCGACAGCCTGCCCTCGCCAACGGCTACCGGCGCAGAGCCCCCAGCTTTGCAGCTGGTCAACAATGGCGGCCAGGCTGTGAGGACGACAGAGAGTGTGGAAGATGTGGGTGTTGTCGCGGCCCGCGTGGAAGTGGAAGCTGACACGGAGTCTGCGCTGGCCGAGCGCGCAGGGGAGATCAGGGTGGGCACCGTGGTGGTCCATCCGTCTCCATGCCGTGCGCCGCCGCCACAAAGCGGGACGTGCTCGCTCCCTTCTGTCGCTGTGTCCGAAACGGTGCAATCTCCGTCCGCGCCTGCAGGGCCTCTGGATGCGCTGGCAGGCCCCTTTGTCCCTGGGCCGGCACTGGGCCTCGACGCGTTCAGACCGTGCCAAGCCCAGGTCGATCGGCATGGGCCCTCGGAGGACGCTGACGCGATGGGCTCCCCGCTGCTTCTGGAGTTTGCATCAAGTGTGGTGATGGAGCCAACACCAGATCCTATGGTTGTTTCTGCGGCCTTTGGCGCGGATGATGAAGTCGTCGACGAAGAGATTCTGGCAGACACTCCCCCTGTGCATGTCAGCCCAGAAGCCCCGCCCACGATGCCTAGGGGTGCCTTGTCGGTGAGCAGGTTCGCTACACCACCTTTGGTGTTTCACCGTGCACGATCGACGATCCCTACGAGACCACAGGTTGCCCCGGCGAGGCCGCGTACCCTTGGGGAGTTCCTGGCAGCAGCGAAATCGCGCTCGGACGCCCTGATGCAGACTCCGGCTGTTCGACGAAGACTACTGGCGCTGAACTTCCAGCCACGGCGCAGCTCAAGGATCGCGGGACAACCTGGTGGTCTGAACATGGAGATGAAGGCGGTCAGAAACCTGATGCGCAAGCTTGGTCTGCTCACTGGGGATGAGGCGCCGTCGGAGGCTGCCCTGGAGGCCTACCACAGGATGTTTGAACTTCCGATGACAGATGACATGATTGAAGCGATAGCGGAGCTGTACGGGTGGACGCTGGATACGATCAGAGGGTGCTCCCCACCGCTCCTGGGGATGTCGGGTGGTCGCCTTGTCGCGGCTTGACCTCCGAGGTGTCATACGGGTGTTATAGTAGTTCCTATGTCGTACGAACCAAAGATGTTTATCTGCAATGTGCGAGGTCTTAACGACCGCGCACGGCGCACGGGTGTTAGGAGTGTAGTAGGCACCACGGGTGCATCGATTGTATGCCTTCAGGAGACTAAGCTAGCGGCTGTAACCCTTGCTATCGTGATGGAAACGCTTGGAGCGGATTTTGATGCTTACATCTGCTTACCAGCGACTGCTACACGGGGTGGGGTGATTGTGGCTTGGCAGAGCAGGTTGGTGCAGCTTGATAGCGCACATGTTGACGCTAACAGTGTCACGGCCAAGGTGACCCCCTTGAGTGGGGTGGCGCCATGGTGGTGGCTGACTCAGCGTGTATGGCCCGCAAGATGAGGCTGACAAGATCGCCTTTCTTGCTGAGCTTCGCGCCCTTCGTGCGGCCCACCCTGGGCCTTGGGCCCTGTGTGGAGACTTTAACATGATCTACCGCGACGAGGATAAGAACAATGGTAACCTCAATCGGAGGATGATGGGACGGTTTAGGCGCTTCTTGAACGACTGCGAGCTCAAGGAGATCTATCTTCATGGGCGACGGTACACGTGGTCGAACGAGCGACAGACCCCCACCCTCGTCAGGCTCGACAGGGTGTTTGTCACGGCGACATGGGAGGAGCTCCACAGCAGCTGCTCCTTGCGCTGTTTGGCGACGGTTGTAGCGGACCACTGCCCCCTCCTCCTCGACTGCACCACACAGTCCACGGGACGGAAGCGGTTCCAATTCGAACGCTTCTGGCTGAAACTCGATGGTTTCAGTGAGGTGGTGCAATCCGCGTGGGAGGTGATTGACGGGGACCCTGACCCCTTCCGCCGGCTCACTGCTAAGCTAAAGCGCACGGCGCGCAGCCTCATGAGCTGGAGCGACAAGAAGATTGGGTGTGTCAAACTGCAGCTGATGACAGCGCGGGAAGTGGTGCTGAGGCTGGACGTGGCCATGGAATCACGCCCGCTATCGCCTGACGAGCGTCGACTCCGGGCCCGCCTGAAGCAAGCCTACCTGGGGCTCGCTTCGCTCGAGCGCACGATGGCCAGGCAGCGGGCCAAGATTGCTTGGCTCAGGGAGGGGGATGCTAATACAGCCTTCTTCCACCAGCACGCGGCTTACCGCCGGCAGAAGAACGTCATTCACAATCTCCAGGTTGAGGGCGCGGTCGTCTCTGACCATGCGACCATGGCCGAAGCTTCCTTCACACACTTTGAGGAGCTTCTTGGCACTACGGTGGATCGACAGTACTTGCTGGACCTGGACTTCCTGGGCACACACTCAGAGGACCTGTCCGAGCTTGAGGTTGAGTTCACAGAGGGTGAGATATGGGAGGTGGTCCGCCGCTTGCCTCATGGCAAGGCGCCGGGACCCGATGGCTTTACGGCTGAGTTCCTCCAGAGCTGTTGGGGGACGGTGAAGGCGGACTTCATGGCCGCGTTTGATAAGTTGTTCACGATGTGCGGGCGCGGGTTCCAGGGCCTGAACCAGGCCCTTCTAATCCTGCTGCCCAAGCGCCCGGATGCGGCTGCTTTGGGTGATTACCGGCCAATTAGCCTGATCCACATCTTCGCCAAGCTCGTGGCGAAGACGTTGGCTACTCGCTTGGCCCCTCGGATGGAGTCGCTGGTGGATCGCAACCAATGCGCGTTCATTCGCAAGCGGTGCATTCACGACAACTTCATGTTGGTTCAGCAGACGGCGAGATTCCTGCACAGGATGAAAGAGCCACGGGTGATGCTCAAGCTCGACATAGCCCGGGCCTTTGATTCCGTCTCTTGGGGGTTCCTGGTGGAGGTCCTCCGAAAGATGGGATTTGGGCCGAGGTTCTGTGAGCTGGTGGCCATCCTCCTGTCCACGGCTAGTACCAGGGTGATGCTCAATGGCGAGCCAGGTCCCCCCATTTGGCATAGGAGGGGCCTGAGACAGGGAGACCCCCTGTCGCCGTCTTTGTTCGTGCTGATCATGAACACGCTCAACCGAGCATTGGCTAGGGCGATCGAGTTGGGGATTCTGCGGCGCCTGGCACGGCGGGAACTGGCCACAACGGTGTCGCTTTACGCGGACGATGTGGTCATCTTCTGCCATCCGGATGAGACAGAGTTGCGCGCTATCCGCGGCATTCTGGAGCTCTTTGGACACGCGTCAGGCCTGCACACCAACTTCGCCAAATGCTCGGTCTCTGCGATTGCCTGCACGGAGGATGTGGCCAATGCCGCTGCCGGGGTGATGGAGTGCCAGTTGGCACCCTTCCCTGTCAAATACCTCGGCATCCCACTCTCCATCCGTCGGCTACCGGGTGAGGCGTTCCAGCCTGTGGTGGACCGTCTGGCTGACAAGTTACCTACCTGGAAAGCGTCTATGATGCCCAGGGCAGGTCGCTTGGCGCTGGTTAGATCGGTGCTGGCTGCTATTCCGATGCATCAGCTCATGGTGCTAAGCTTCAACAAGAAGGCGCCGAAACAGGTTAACAAGATCATGCGAAGCTTCCTTTGGGCCGGTAGGGCAGAGGCCAATGGCGGTCACTGCCATGTCAACTGGTCGAGGGTGTGCCGCCCGCTGCGGTTTGGGGGGCTAGGGATCCCGGATCTCGCTCGCACTGCCATCAGCCTTCGGGTTCGTTGGCTATGGAGGATGCGGACTGACCCCCAACGACCATGGCGTGGGCTCGACATGCAGTTCTCGAAGATCGAGCTGGACGCCTTCGCTGCCTCCACTTCTATGGTGGTGGGCAACGGCGAGTCCGCTCTCTTCTGGGAGGACAGATGGCTGGATGGCAAGTCCATTAGGGAGCTAGCACCGGAGGTTTATGCGCTCATTCCCAAGCGCCTCAGGAAGCGGCGCACGGTGCAGCAGGCGCTGGTGGAGCGCAGCTGGATCACGGACATCGAGGGCGCACCGAGCGCCTTGGCTCTATGGCAGTATGTCCAGCTATGGATTAGGCTCAGGGACATGGTGCTCTCCCCAGATCAAGACAGGTTAGTCTGGCGTTGGACGACGGATGGCCAGTATTCCTCCAGCTCCTGCTATGACGCCCTCTTCCAGGGGGCGATCCTATCAGGCTCCTGGAAGCTCAACTGGAAATCCTGGGCGCCACCAAGGGTGAAGTTCTTCATCCGGCTTGCTTGCCCGGACGAGATGTTGGACGAGTGAGCGTCCGGCGCGTCGGGGATTGCCCCACGCGACAAGATGCCCGCTGTGCGACCGGCCGCTGGAGACTATGGCGCACATCCTGACCGGCTGTTCCTTCTCTAGGACAGTTTGGTTCGAGGTCCTATCGTGGATTCGATCTACCGCGGGGCCTCCGACGGTTGAGGGTGACTTCGCGGAGTGGTGGTCGCTGGTGGTGCGGACCTCCCCACGCCAGTTGCGCAAAGGAACTTCGTCACTCATCATGCTCACGGCGTGGTGGATTTGGAAGCACAGGAACGCTGCGGTCTTCGACAACGCGCGCCCCTCGTTGGCCTCCTTAGTCAGTGACATCAAGGCCGAGGCGCGACAATGGGCGGACGCGGGCGCCCGGGGGCTTCGCCAACTCCTCCCCTAGATTACGTCTTTTGGGTTGAGTTGTATGGCGTGGCGTTGGTCCCTCTTCTGGACTTTGTACATAAACCCTCTTTATCTATCAATGCATCGAAACGCAAGGCTTTTGCGTTTTCGCGAAAAAAGCATGTGAGTATCTCTAGAATAAAACACATATGTTTAATTTCTTTGGTAATTAAGATAATAACGAGTCATTTATCTACAGGAAAGCGTCTGGTTATTTCATTTTTTATATTATGTTCTCATGGAATGGTAAAAAGTTGGTTCATCCAATATGCACGGTGGGTACTTTACGCTGCACTTTCTATTTTTTCACTAAAACTATACGTGCTAATGACAAGTATTGTTATGCAGAATGTTATCGACCTGAGGAAATATTTTTTGGTGCGCTTGCTCAAGTACCATCAAAATGAAGCACTCAAAAATATTCCATACATTGTACGACATACTCTAAGGAGTATCGAGGAGGACATTTTTTTAATATAAAATAGTTAATTAGAGGAGTACTTATTGCATATTCAAATGATGTCAATTATATGGTATTGACATATGTGAGAAAAAAAAGAAGCCGTAGCAACGCACGAGCATCAACTAATGGGTTACGTTTTTCAATATGACACTCCGATAGCCTGATTGGGAGGGCTATTGAAAGCGCCGCCAGATGCTCTGATTTTCGTTAGCTGTGTTCATTCTTGTGTCCATAACAATTAACATGTGTGTGAACCTTCAACGGGACGAACAAAAAATTCCAGATATATAACAATGATTTTGCAAGCTAAATATAGTAGTAACACTTTAGTTCCCTATGGTCAGGAAAACACTATAACTCCTACAGAAGCCAGTATAATTTTCTTCAGATGATTCAGACCAATCATGCCACAACATAGGCGACAGATACAGATTGGAGGGAACGATGTGCATAGGACCATGTCAGTGTCTCTCCGTATAGCCACATAATCGCTAAGAGGAAAGAACGAAAATGAGTCGTCTCCGGTGTGCCTCAGTTGCCGCCCTGCCCATGATATTCTGAATTCCTAGTGCCCATGCCCGTCTTATTGTCACCACCAACACCGTATCCTGACCGAATCAACAAAAAAGCTCCTGCGGGAACATATTGGCCGTCCAGTGATACGGTTGGTGCACAAGCGGCGGTTGTGCAGGCCGCATCATCTCCGCTTGAAAAACTTCTCCTAGGTGTAGTCATGATCATGGGTATGCATGCTATCCCTCATGTACTAGGAGCGAAGCTACAGAATTATCCCTACTCTATTTCTCGTTGCACTACTACTCACATGTTTTCGATTCGTATTTCGGTGGCTACAAATGACTCAGCAGGACCGCATATATTACTGCTGATGCTGCTCTACCAGTGGCCTATGCATGGCGCTTTTCACTTGCAAATTTCCGCTTCTGTTATGCATCATATATTGGAACAGATCGTGATGTTGTTAGTATTTAAAATTTGTCACGTTTTTTTTCTACAGAATAAGTAGATTACGTTGCCTATTTTGTTACCCAGCAAACTTGAGTGTATATGGAGCCAAACTGAGATACGTAGCTCAACTTGTTAAAGCAAACTTGAGCGTATTGAAATAAGGTCTCTTCGACCTCTTCTACCTCGTGGGCGTTCGACTCAGAGTTAACGAAGGGTCCATGAGCAGTGTGGCGGAGCTACTTGTAGTTAGGGGGTGCACATGGCACCGGGTATAATTTGTTTTCTTTGTAAATAAGCATTTTTCACCATATATGCATCATGTAAAATATGATTTTTATCTGATGTGGCATCCCTAGGCACCCGGTTGCTGAATGATCTAGCTCCGCCATTGCCCGTGAGGGTTTGCGTTCCGGATCTGTTGATTCTCTTTGAATCTTGGCAATTGATGTGTCCATCAAGGAACTTCCTCCGGCTATGTGGATCTCCGGGTTGTCAAGAAGCTTCATCGATGGTTACTTCTTCCTCCTCGTCTCTGGGACGAATGTGGTATTCTAGACCCGTTTGACGATTTCCTATCCTCAACCAATAGCGTCAAGCTGGCTTAGGGATGAGTGGCGGTGTCGCGCTGTTGACACGGTCTAGAGGTTGAAGATGAAGGGTATCTCAAAATTTCCATTGCAACTTTTATTTTTATTGTGGTGCTTTATAATGTCATATGTTTGTTTTAATGCGAGTGTCCTTTTCACACAAAAATGATTTTTTTTTATTTCTCTTTATGTATTTTGAAATTCGTTCCGCAAGTTCTAGGGAATGTAAACCCACATCTTGTGAGCACCCACAAACTTATTTTAAAATTTTATGTCACTTAGAAAATTGAATTTTGTGCGGTGGTATCATGTTATCATGTGATGTACGGTATCCCTAGATATTTTCTCTCCGTGCACATGTAAGAAAAGCTAGTAATTTACATGTGGGAGCAGTAGCATGTACGGTACTGACAATACTATAAATTTTCACAACAAAAAGCTAGTAGCAATTTGCACTTAGGACTGTAGTACATGCATACATATTGACGACGAAGCTAGCAACTTACACGTGTGATGTATTTACCGAAACCTAGTTATTTACATGTAGGACCCATTGCACATAATGTTAACAGAAAAAATTGTAATTTACATGTAAATACGTATTAAATGATAATATAGTAATTTACATGTATGACCATTGTTTATACGCGTTAGCAAAATTTTAATTTACATCTAAACGTAGGAACACTATATATACATCAAAAATATATTACGTATCGATAAAACCAGCACCGAGTCTGCAGTCCCGGAGAAAAAAAGTAGAAAACGCGAGCAAAGAAAAAAAAAAGCAAAACAATGTACGAATCTCAAAGATGATCCATTGCAAGAAAAAATTTACTCTGGCGGGAAACGAAAACACTCGACAGTAAAATAACAAAAGTGAGTATTAATGGAGAAAAGTCACACAGTTTTATTTCCAAACCAAACTAATATTACTTGTGTTTTAATTTCCGCAGGACTGATGACATACTTATTAAAAAAGAATCATGACAAAGTTCTTGCTGGTTCTTATACTTTTATTTTCTTTAGAGGCTCGAATGCACTTTTTTCATTTTCTGTAAAAGAGATCTGCACAAATGACTCACTTATCATTAAACCTTAATTATGATTGGACTGTGAAAAGGTCCTTATTAAGTCCCATCTGCTTTTCCTAATTCTAAGTCACAACTCACAACACTCTCTCACAGAAAAAATGCAGCACTATATATGTAATAGAGAGAGAGAGAGAGAGAGAGAGAGAGAGAGAGAGAGAGAGAGAGAGAGTTTTGCTCTGGGAGAAGTGAACAAAAGGGGAGGATATTTCTTTCCCTCGTCTTCTTCGTTGGGAGTTCTGCAAAAGAATATCTCACACTTGAAGGCGAGCAGTTACAGAATTTGCAGGAGCTTCAGCCTTCAGGCATGGCGATGGGCATTGCCGGAGTGGCGGTGTTGCTCTTGGCCACTGCCTTCATTGAGGTCACCGCCGACACTAACTCAGACGATGGTTAGTGATCTTTTTTATTATTATCATGCATTCATCTTCCCAAAAGTGCATCATAATTCAGAGGTATTTTCCTGCTATTGATCACTTCAGCTAGCAAGAAACTGTACTGTAGTATTTGTTTTGCATTTTCTGCTATTAGTGCTTGCTTTGAGACATCTCTACTTCGCTGCTGTGGAAATCCTGATGCGTTCTAGTTCATGGTAGCTGAAATAACGCATGTCATCTTTTTAAAAGTCTGTGACTAATCATCATCTTCTCCCATGAGTTGATGGCAAATTGATGGCCTATCCAGTTCCTCGTGCACCTTTCCCATTCTTCTTTGACTTTTCTTACTTCAGGTGGCCAAAATTATTACTATTTAGTATGGAACTAATTGGGAATGTGGCTTGGAAGTGATAAAACGCCATTAGTTTGGCAGGGGCATTCTACTTGGTCAGAATAATTCCGGTGGGTTGTTTGTCCTATCTAAATAACTAGCAAGAATAGAGTTATTTTTAATGCAGAATTGTGGTTAGCTAATCCACCTTTTTCTTTTCTTGCATTGGATTGCTGAAAGGTTAGGTTCTTGGTGTTGGAAGTTGTTTCCCTAACTTCCGAGTTCAAAGTATTGGCAATTTCAGAGCTTGATTATTTAAACTATTCATGCATTTGTTTTCAAGATACCTGTATTTACTGGCATGCTCAGCATTATAGGGAAGCAGGAGCAGGAAGGCCCTCGCCATAGCTGTTTAATTAATTGAAATTATTCATCTTTCCTTATCTGTCATCCTGTCTCAGTTGATGTCTCTGCCTATTCAGCGACTGCCCTCAAGACCATGTACACAACCTTGAACTCGCCATCGCAGCTCACGAACTGGGCCTCGCAGAACGGCGACCCGTGTGGCCAGTTCTGGCTTGGGATCACATGCTCTAATTCAAGAGTGATAACAATGTGAGGCGACAGCTCTGAAGTAGACACGCCCATTTTGTCCAGTCCCTGGCTTCTAAACTTTCCTGTTGTTCTCACACGCTTTTTGCTTGTTCTAAATTGTCACAGAAAATTACCCAGCATGGGGCTCAGGGGAACTTTGGGATACAACATGAATATCCTCACTGCATTAGTTGAGCTGTTAGTGAAAAAAAAATGATGCCTTTACATGGTATAAATATCTGCCTTTTACCACCGTTGTTTTGATCGATTTTTTACTTCGGCTCCCACAGTGATATGAGCAACAATAATCTCGGAGGTGGTGACATCCCTTATAATCTGCCTCCCAATCTTGAGATACTGTAAGTTTTGAACTTATGATCATACTGGCAGCTCAGTAATTGTCTTTGTATTCATTATCTTAGTTCTGACAAATAACTAATTGACCTGCAGAAATCTTGAGGGTAACAACTTTACGGGGACTTTACCTTACTCCATTTCACACATGGCCGCACTTAGGTTTTTGTAGGTTACCTGTTCATTTCATATTTTAGTCAATTTTTGTAAACAACTGATAAGATCTAAACCAATCACGCCGCTCTCTTTTGATGTAGAAAACTTGGCCATAATCAGATATCCAACGTCAATGTTGTGTTCAACCAACTCACCAACTTAACAACATTGTGAGTGTTTCTTTATGTATATTTAAGTGAACTACCAATTTATTGTTGACCTACTATATGTTTCCATATCTTTATATTCCCAGATTTAACAAATCACTGGTAAACTCAAACTGTGACTACTAATCATTGCAGGGACCTCTCAGACAACACATTTTCTGGCACTCTTCCAGAAAGCTTCAGCTCCTTGAAAACTTTAACCACTCTGTAAGGACATGCTTTTAATATGATTATCTAGGGGTTCCTGGTGCAATAAGTTAAAGAAAGTGCTTATACTTAAACAAAAATGCATGCCCTGTTGTCAGTTATTTGCAGAACAACCAGTTTACCGGCACAATAGGCATCCTCTCTGATCTCCCTCTGACTGACCTGTAAGTTGATGCACTTGCCACCACCTAAGATCTTTCTATGCCTTCTCATTATTGATGATCCAAGTATTACTACTATTCTCAGCAATGTTGCAAACAACCAATTCAGTGGTTGGATTCCTGAAAAGTTGAAGACAATAGGAATTCTTCAGTAAGCATCTGTACTGCCCTTTTTTGTCGGCCTGTCGCATTCTGGCAATTGTAGAGATGAGAGCAATAATTCAGGATTTGTACTGTAGGACGAGTGGGAATTCCTTCAGCAACAGCCCTTCGGCACCACCTGCACCGACATCGCAGACCACTCCTTCGCCACAACCTTCTTCGACAGGCAGTCCTAGTGACAGTAACAGTGATAGTAACAATAATCTACCAAGTGGAAGCAATGGCGGTAATGTTAGCGGCAGTGATGGTGGTAAGAGGAAGGTTGGAGGTGGGGCAGTCGCCGGAATCGTCATATCTCTGCTGGTTCTGGGCGCAATGGTTTCCTTCTTTTTTATCAAGAGGAAATATATGAGGCCTCGGCAGGGAGGAGATCCTGAAAAGGATGTGCCTCTGGCCCCTCTTGCTTCAGGAAAATTTAAGCGTAAGTCTAGTTACATCCTCTCGCTACTGAAGAATCATTATGTGATCTTCTAAAATGTATGTGTGCTTTCTCTTCTCTGACATCTTAACGATGCATTGTTGTTCAGTGCTCAGGCCCATGGACATTGTCTCGCCAGCTGGGAAGGAAGGATTGCAGAGGACCGTCTCCATGAACTTGAAACCTCCTTCGAAAATCGACTTGCAAAGGTCCTCGGACGAAAATGATCGCATGAACAAGTCGGTCGCGACGAAGACGACAAACCTCTCTTCCATCAGAGCGACTGTATACACGGTGGCAGATCTCCAGGTGGCGACCGAGAGCTTCAGTGCTGACAGTCTTATTGGTGAAGGCGCTTTCGGGCGGGTTTATAGAGGGCAATTCTCAGATCAGAAGGTATATAGTTCACTTTGTCAAAATGAAAAGCACACATATTTTTTGGCATGGAGAGTAGGAAAAGCACAGATATACCTGCACCGCCGCAGAGGTTATGTTCAGTTAATTCCTCAGACGTGATCACATAAGAACACCGATTCTTTAGTCCTTCAAAAAGTTTAGTATCAGTGCCGACTGTGAACATCAAGATCCTAGCCTCCTAGGCACTAGGCAGTAGAGTACCCAGAATCTCAGACAGACAATATACTTTCTGTACGATGCCCGATTTGGCATGTAGTATGACTATAGATTATATGAAAGTATTGGTTTACATTTTACAGCTTTCTCCGTGTTATGTCAATTTCAGATTTTTATGGTGGTGCATAATCCACGGATAATTAACCTTTGCCCTGCAAAATTAGAGTTAGAAAATCATCGCGGCCTTATGCTAGTATTGGTTTACATTTTACAGTATTTGACATTAAACATACATCATATGATAGAATTTGGTTTACATTTTATAGTATTCCACTGTGTGTCAATTTCAGGATGATTTAAAATCCAGTGTAGTTTGCTATTTTTTCCCTGAAAACTTGTACTAGTTAAATTAGTCGTTGCAGCCTTATGTTCTTATTGCTACTTTCAGGTTCTGGCCGTGAAGAAAATCAATTTCTCTGCCCTCCCAAGCAATCCATCTGATTTCTTCATTGAGCTGGTCGCAAACATTTCGAAGCTAAATCACCCTAACCTCTGTGAGCTAGATGGCTACTGCTCCGAGCATGGACAATGCTTGCTGGCATATGATTATTACAGAAATGGTTCTCTCCATGACTTCCTTCACCTGTCGGGTGGATACGACAAACCATTATCCTGGAATAGCCGCGTCAAGATTGCGCTAGGGTCTGCGAGGGCATTAGAGTAAGTGAGGGAGATCCCTCGAGTAAAGTAATTTTTTTGTGCTGAAACTGAATTTTTTTCACCATTACGAAGCATAACGAAAACATTACAACCACAACGTAAAAGAGTTACTGCTAGTGTACGGAGCTTAGGTGCTGCTGCTGGAACTGAATATGTGTTGCTTTTCAGATATCTGCACGAAACTTACTTGCCGCCTGTCATCCATAAGAATTTCAAGTCAGCTAACATACTACTGGATGACGAGCTTAATCCTCATCTATCAGATTGTGGGTTTGCTGATCTCATTCCAAACCATGAGCTCCAGGTGATCAGAAAGTTTTTCTGAAAGAAATATGATCTTGTACATAATTATCTCTGTTCTTATACAATGTCAACTTCAGGAATCAGATGACAATTCAGGATATAGAGCTCCAGAGGTGACCATGTCCGGTCAGTACTCCGAAAAGAGTGACGTGTACAGTTTTGGAGTGGTGATGCTAGAGCTCCTCACTGGCCGCAAAGCATTTGACAGGTGAACATACATACAGATATTTGTGCTACAGTTGTATACCTTTGTGCTATATTTGTGCAATTATCTGACAGAATATACTTTTGTATGAACTGGTTAGGTGCATGAAAACCAATATTCTGGAAACGAGAACAGATTCACTCCTGGTCCTGCATATAAAGAACTGACTGTTGTTGTTTTTTGAACCCTTTGCAGCTCCCTGCAATGGTCACAGCAGTCACTAGTACGATGGGCCACGCCGCAGCTGCACGACATCGAAGCGCTGGATCAGATGGTTGATCCAGCAATGGAGGGGCTGTACCCTGCTAAATCTCTCTCTCGTTTCGCAGACGCGATCGCACTTTGTGTCCAGGTAGATGCTGTTTTTTCTTCCTCCCTCACAATCTCTGTTCTTCTTTGGTGCTGATCATCTATTCACTTCCAAACGAAAAAACAGCCTGAGCCGGAGTTTAGGCCACCGATGTCGGAGGTCGTGCAGTCGCTGGTCCGTCTTGTGCAGAGATCAGGCGTGCTCCGTGGCGGCAGCGATTCTCTCCGGCATGAGGATCACAGTAACTACAAGTTCTAAGGGAAGATGGTGTACGTCTCCTAAAGAAGTTTTGAGTTGAGCAGAGGTACAGAGATTGCTTGGCGTTGCAGTGACCTGGATTGATAAACCACTGTCATCTAGAATTGTTGTTTTGCCAACCCTCATTTCACCGAGGTCACACATTTGATTGTTTTTCTTTTGTCCCGTAATGATAGCACGTAAACAATCATCCCGCAATGCAACACTGAAGTTATTGTGTACTTGATCTGAATTACGAACCCTCAAGGCTGAGCCATCAACACAACAGAGATTGATAGAAGAAAGTATCATGTACATACCGAATTAAAGGATACTATCAGCGTCTGCAACTATGTAACATTCATGTATATACATCCGAAAGAATCATCACTGACAAATAAATATACACAACAATAATCCCTTCTGAACGAGCTTGACAGGTAAATAAAATCTACCATCATGCTCTGAACTTAGTCGTTAGTTCAGTTGCCCCTGTTTAAAGAAGCGAAGATAGAACGAAAGAATTGATTGGTCCTCTCTAGCTGATGACTGAACTATCAGCGTCATATGTACTCGTGTCACACGGCCACAATGGCAAGCAATGCGAGCAGCACGACGGCGCCCCACGCGGCTGCGGCCCTGGCCGCGGCGGAGTCGGAGTTGCCGTGGGTGCGGTCGCGGCGTCCGGGGTCGATCTCTATCCTGAAGCGGCAGGTCCCCTGCGACGGGTCGGTGGTGGTGATGACGGCAAGGTTGTTGAAGGCGCAGGAGCCCTTCTGCTGGTTGGCCGACTGGAAGAACTGGTTGAATGCGTAGGAGATGTTGCCGCGCACGTCGAGGCTGCCGCAGGACGACCCGGGGCTGAGGCTGGTGCAGTCGGCGAACTGGCAGGCGTAGCCGACGGCGCCGACGACGGCAGGGTCCGTGGGGCTGGCGTCCGACCGGAGCACGCACCACTGCTTGGAGAGGTACTTGACGCCCTTGGCCGGCACGATGGCCCTGCCGCTGGCGAGGCTGAGCGGGTACTTGGGCGAGCCGTCGTAGTTGAAGACGCCCCAGTGGCGCTCGAAGTTGCCCGGGTCGACGCTCTTGTTGTCCTCGTCCAGCAGCGCGAAGACGTAGACGTCGGGCATCTGCGGGCGGCGGGGCGTGCCCTTGCCGGCGACGATGCGGTCGAAGAGGCCCTGGTTGAACCGCTGCGCGCTGGCGACGTTGGCGTTGGCGTCGCCGTCGGTGGGCCAGCCGATCTCGCCGACGACGACGGTGATGTTGCCGAGGCCGTGCTTCTCGAGCGCGGCGATGAGGGTGTCGTAGTTGGCGTCGAAGACGTTGGTGTAGAGCACGTTGCCGTCCTGCACGCTGGCCTGCGACGGCGGGGCGCCGGGGGCCGGGAAGTAGGCGTAGTCGCGGGGGAAGTTGGCGTCGGCGTCCAGGGAGAGGAACGGGTAGATGTTGATGGCGAGCACGCCGCCGCTGTCGAGGAGGAAGCGGACGAGGTCGGTCATGAGCGTGGTGATGTCCGGGCGGAAGTCGCCCGAGGAGGGGCGGCCGTCGAGCGACTCGTAGACGTCGGCGTTGAGCGGGACGGTGATGCGCACCTGGCGCGCGAGGCCGGCCTTGACGAGCGCCGCCTGCACGTTCTGCACGGCGGGGAGCGTGGCGGCCTCGAACATGCCCTTGTAGGACTTGAGGAAGGGCTCGTTGCCCACCGCCACGTACCGGATGTCGACGCCGTACTTGGAGACGTAGTTGGAGACGTTCTGCTGCACCCACTGCTCGGCGGCGGCGACGTTGCCGGCCACGGACGCGAGCAGCTCGTTGGGGAGGCCCAGCATGACCTGGATGCCGGAGTGGCCAAGCGCCTGTAGAGCGGCCGGGTCGGCCTCGAAGAGCTTGGCCTTGTCGAAGCCGTTGTCCTTGAGCAGGCGAACGGTGATGTCGCCGGGAAGCGGGTGCCGCGCGCGGGTACCCCAGTTGGCCGCCAGCGCCTCCACGGGCCGCGCCCGGAACACCACCGCCAGCCACAGCAGCACCACCGCTTGCACCGCCGCAGACGACGACCCCATGCTCTAATAATAATATTAGCTAAGCTACCTGGGTTTCTGCTGACCAACCAGCAGTGGTATATGTATGTATGATCTTCTCTCTCTCTGAGCTTGTTGTGTTGTTGGCAGGAGATATATAGCGGGCAATGTGAAATCCACGAGAAAAGATGTCCTACAAACTAGAAAGGTTGCATGGGTAGAAAGTTTGGATTTGCCTTGCAGGGGGCAAGGAAAGCATATACAAATTGTGGGGCATTGCGATTGCATCAGTCGATGGGGAGGGGAAAAGAAGATGCCAAATTACAATGGACAAGTGTGGCAACCAAGGAGTTTGAGGGGATCGAGGGGTGATACGTGTGCGTATATCTGAATAGATTCACCCGTGGGGTTTTTGACCTTGGAAGCCAGGAAAGTGGGGAATCATTTTTATTTCATTTTGCTTCCTTGCTTGTGGCGTTTCAACGATTGCGACGCGGCTGCGCGGTGCTATGCCATGCCGACCTCGACACGCCTGCACCGTGTTTTGTCCTGTGTCTCGACCCGTCCGTACGGATCTGACGGTTCACACAGCTGCCGACGATGGAGTGATCCACAATTGAATGACAGCACCTCACGAGTTGACGTTTTCTTTTATCTCATCTGATGAATGTTGGTCGACAGCGATCAAGGGTTTCTATCCAGAACAGCATGCCATCTGTTGCTTTTATTAATAATAAAGGTAGCAAGTCTTTTTCTAACAATCCTCTAAGAAACTCGAGAGTGATTTGCATCGTTCTAAAAACATAGGATTGCAAATGTGAGCTCACTTTCATCCTACATATGCACCAAAGTTTGTTTGATTTTATCACAGGAAAAACAAAGCATCTCCAGTACATGGACTCCCTAGAAACTATTCCTATGGGATCCAACCCTACAAATCAAACAACTAGCATCAACAAAATTCTCAAAGATTTACATAGTCCAAAATTACTATGACAGTCCTCGAATCAAATAGTTTATTGTAAAAAAAAATACTAAGAAAGTTGGATTTCCATGACAGAGCTACTCAAACTTCAAACCCAAACTGTAACTTGGAACTTTTTTTGGACATGTCCTTTTAATGTTTCTTTGTTCTTGATGCTTAGAGCATCTCCACTCGTCCCCCCGACGAGACCCCCGAGCGACGTTTTTTCCATCCGGACGGCGAAATTCGACCCAGTCGCGCCCCCGGTTCCTCGTTCTCGTCCGGATTTGGCCCTTCATCCATCCGGCGAGCCCACGCCATCCCCGGCCCCCCGGGGCGCGCTCGGGGACTCCGGACGAAAGATTTTGGCGCGAAACGTCGTGTGGACCCGCGTAGTCGGCGACTGGAAAACCAAATCCTGTCGATTTTCCCTCCAATTTGCTTGCATATCCCCATTCTCTCCCGCCGAAATTCCCCAATCTCCTCGTCTTCCAGCTCCAGTTCCCGGCGGCGTCTTCTCGTCCACCACCACTCTCCTCCTCGTCTTCTCGTCCACCACAATGCCGCCGAAGGCGCCGGCGAGGAAGACGCGGGCGAAGAAGACGAAGCCGCCGGGCATGTCGAACGCCGAGCGGGCGGCGGACGAGAAACGGCGTGAGGTGGAAACAAGCGCCGTGGCGGAGAGGGTGAAAAGAGCCGCCGTCAAGAGGGCGGCGGCGGCCCAGACGAACAAGCGAGGATGATCAGCATGGCCATGAGCGGCGGCAAGCATGTTCCCGGCCAATGGCCGACGCAAGGTACAACCAGCTTCCCGTCGTCCTTCTCCCCTTCGTTGTACTCGCCGTCGCCGACCGCCGTGTTCCAAGAGGGCGCCTACGTCCAACCGTCCAGTGTCCACGACGTCGCCGCCCGAGCTTGACGTCGGCGGCGGCGGCCTGTTCGAGGACACCTCGCCGGCCCTGCGACGAGGGCCGCTCCCATTCGGTGCGACGGCGGCGCCGAACGAAGAGGAGATCCACGAGATGATCACCTCCGGCTCCATGGCCGCCGCTGCGAGCCCGGGGTTCTTCATGGCCGCCGCCGCTGCGTGCCCGGTGTTCTTCACGCAAGAGGAGACGAGGGCGACGGCAGCTGTGGCGACGCGCAACGAGCATCGGGAGGATGTTGCCGACGGAAGCCAAGCCGTCGAAGAAGAAGACGAGGAAGAAGAAGAGCCAACTCAAGCCGCCGCCAACCCGTCGAGGGGAAGAAGAAGAGGAAGAAGGACTCGCCGCCCGCCGAACCGCGTATCAAATGGACGCCGAAGGAAGAGGAGTGCCTCGCCGAAGCTTGGATGACCGTGTCCACGAACGGCATAATCGGGGCCAATCGGCCGTTCGACACATACCGGCTTCGAGTGAGGCAGGCGTACGAGGAACGCAAACTCGTCGATCCCTACTTCAACAAGACGAACATGAACGTGTACCGGGGAGACAAGGCAATGGCCACCCATTGGGGGATCATGCAGACGGCGTGCGGCAAATGGCACGGCATACAGGAGGAGGTCGACAAACGGCCGATCAGCGGCCACGACTTGGAGCAAAAGGTATGCTCCGCCGACCCCGCATCACCGAGGTACATCGTCGTTACCCGACCCGTATCGCCGTGCTCTTTTTTCCCCGCCTGCGCCGAGCTTTGGACATGTACACGGACGACACCGGCCCGCAGTTCAAGTTCCTCAACGTCTACTCCCGCCTCGAGAATTGCGAGAAGTGGAAGGAAACTCGCACGACCCTCTCGAAGAGCAAGACCGAGCAAGTACAACCCCGACGCTCCGGCGGCTTGCGCGGCGGAAGGGCGCCCGAACTCGGCCGAAGAAGCCGAAAGAGCTCAAACGGACGGACAATCCCACCGACAGATGCGGTGCGTCGATCGACAAGTGTTGGGCCGACTTGAGGTCGCACGCCGACGGGAGGAACGACAAGTTCGACGGCAGGTGGCGGGAGATGCTCGCCAACCAAGGCGTCCGGATCGCCCCGCCGAAGACGACGGCGGCGGCGAAGAAGAGGAACACAGACTTGGCGTTCCTCATGGGCGGCGGCGACATGGAACTGATGGACGAGGAGACGAGGAATTGGTACCAGGGCCACCGCAGCGACATCCTCCGAGCCACTCCGGGAGGACGACTGGAAATACGGTACTCCCCACGACTTAATTTCGTCCAATCCGGCGGTTGTTTCGTCCGGATTTGGGCGTGGGGAGCGCCAACGAGTGGGGATGCTCTTAGGCACATAGCTAATTGACCATGCTCTGCCTCCACAGACGACACATCAACCAAAACTTTAAGTGAACAAAGTTACCACCTACCAGGCTCCCAGACACCTAATCCCAAGCAAAAAAAAAAAAGTACAACAACTAGTGAACACGGAAGATAAGCTATGCGTCAAATTGTCTGGGAGCAGCAAAACCCAGACCAAAGGTTGCCTCTCGCACACAGCAGAAGCAGCATTCAAGGGAAACATAGTTCAGGGATCAAGTTATTATTCAGTTACGAACAGAACACACAGACATTGCCACTGGGGATTTCCCAGGGTAAAGTTCCCAGAATCTGGGAAAATTCCGTCACTACAAACATTCTCAATTACTACAAAAGTTGGCATCAACAAAATGGAGACACTGAAACTACTGAAATCCTAGAAGTGAAAGGTGAGGTTCAAAACTGAGTGGTGCAATATGTATGGTACAGGGTAACATTACAGCAAGCTACATTATAGCTGATAATATGATACTGCTTTCAGTTTCCACTCATGACATCGAAGTTTTCTAGACAGGCATATGAGCTTACAGTATCTACTGGAGTTGAATCCTTGTGAATTTCATTGTCATGAATCCCTTCCAGCATCTTGGGCAATCTTTCTGTCCAAATCACCAAAACTTAATCCCTGCAAGTTGTATCAAATTGTTAGTACCACACCACAAGAAAGAGATAACATTTGAAAAAAAAAACACAAAGCTCAAACCAAAAACAGTCTATCAGTCAACAAACGAAATACAGCTTCTTAAAATCACAAGTTTAGAAATTTATTAACCTCCAATAGTTTAGACAGACAACATTCTAACAAAACTTAGGGAAGAACAAAAAAGATAAATAAAATAGTTATTCTTGCAATGTAATAAACTCAACCGTCATCAAACTGTCAAGGTATATTTACATAACAGAAATTTGCCAGAAAAGAAAAGCAATGCATTAACAGATCTGCAGGTTGCAATGAGAATCCATTGGCAGTCAGCTGAAGAAACACTATTGCATAAAAGTTATAAAAAAAACTAACATACAATCTACTAACAAGTATAGGCCCAGTTTTGCACCCAACCAACCAGCATAAGCCAAATTTTAAATTTACCCAGTTCTTATGGATGGGGTGAGAATCTATCATCTACTCCCTCCGTTCACTATTATAAGATGTTTTAGTTTTTTTTTTCCGAAAATGCATGTATCTAGACTTGTTTCAGTGTGTAGGTTCACTCATTTCAGTCTGTATCTAGTCCACAACAAAATATCTAAATCATTTTATAATACTGAACAAAGGGAGTAATTCATATTTATTTTAGCAGTATGAGCATAGATCAGTGGGTAAAATGCATAATCCTGTGATAGTTGAATTCTTACAAGGAACATTAACTGCAACAAAGCCATGTATTTTATTTTGAACACAAACGGAGCAGCTGTACAAGTATAACCAATCATCACAACAGCAGCAGAATAAAAATAATGTATAGGCATATGTTCACAACAGCAGCAGAACAAAAATAATGTATTGGCATATGTTTATCTTGTCAACTTACCAGTATTTGATTACGCCATCCCATCCACAGGTTGCAACCTTGCTAGTCTCCAGTGGATGCCACTCACACCCAATGCAAACTCCATTGTGGCACTTGAGGGTCTTGAATCTCCTGCAGCTTTTCCAGTCCCAGAACCAGCAACTACCTTCACCATCTCCTGACATGACAAACCTGCCATCAGGTGAGAAGCTCACCTGACAAGCATAACCTGCCACAATGTGGCCCGCAAACCTCTTCTTCTTATTAAGTTGAAACCTTTCCTTGGTGCTGTATATCAGAATCTGGTTATCCAAGCTCTGCGCTGCCAGCCAGTTTGAGTTGGGGTGTACAGCAATAGACGGCATGGAGTGCATGTGTGGCTCACTGATATACTTAATCACCACGGGGATACCATACTCCCACACGCGAAGCGACTTGTCGTCGCTAGAGGTCACAAACCTCCTATTATTATCTACAAAAGTGATGGTGTTGACCGCCCCCAAATGCTGATCATACTCTTGCGTGATCTCCCCTGACCTCATATCCCACTGCACAATCTTCTTGTCACTCATCCCAGCGAGGAGAATATTCTGCTTATCTTCATCAGGATTGAGCTTCACGACATAAGGGACCTTCCCGGTAGAGAAGGTGGATATCACCTGCCCAGTCTCCGTATCCCAGTACTGAATATTCCTGTCATACCCAGCGCTCAAGAACTTGCTGCCGTCGCTGCAGAACGATATATCCCTCACCGCCTTGTTGTGCCCCATGTAGGTCCGCATACACGTCTTGGACTCGAGCACATCCCAGATTTTAATCTTGCAATCCATACTAGCAGACAGCAGCAGATGGCCATACTTTGGGAAAAATCTGATGGCTGAGACCCCCTTGGTGTGCCCAACCCACTCGTGCACACACCTCTTGGGAATATAGCAGCGTTCGTTGGCCGCCTTGGCGTCCTTGGGCGGAGTGATCCACGATCGTCCCTGGTAGTCCTTCTCCTCCTTCCCGTGGAAGGTGGTCTTGGCCACCACCTCCGTCTTCTCCTTCCCTTCGCCGCGCGCCTCCTTCTCGGCCTTCTTGGCGGCATGCGCCTCCGCGTACTGCTTCTGCTCGTCCGTGAGCTCCACGGGCGGGCCCTCCCGAACGCCGGCCCAGGGGCTCTTCTTGTTGTGGACGACCCACTCGTCGGCTGCGGGGTTGTCGGCCTCCGGGGGCACGGGCTCCTGGTTGTCCTCCTTGGACTGGATGCGGCGGCGCTTGTGCTCGGAGGGGGGCAGGTTGTAGACGGTGTCGGGGTTGGCGGCCTGCGCGTCGCCGATGATCTGGAGGCCCGAGGGGTCGGAGGCGTAGCCGAAGCGGTGGAAGGTGTTGTACTGCTCGTCGAAGAGGAAGGGGAGCAGCGCGGCGTCCTCGACGTGGCCGAGCTTGTGGTTGCGGTGGCCGGAGGCGGACGAGATGGGCGCGTGCGGGTGCTGGGGCCCGAGGACGGGCGCCCAGAGCTGGTCGGCGGTGGGGTTGAAGGGGACGAGGTGGACCGAGGGGTCGAGCGGGCGGGAGGTGGAGGCGGCGACGGACAGCGCGAGCGCGGTCTCGTCGACGGCGGGGGCGGCGGACTTGGTGGGGAGGCGGAGTGGGGAGGAGTCCGGCGAGGAGAGCGACTCGTCCTCCGGCGACGATGCGTCGCCTGGAGAGTAGGACTGGAGGAGATCCATGGCGGGCGGGGGATCTAGGGTTAGGGTTTCGTCGGGATTTGGGAGGTTTGTCCTCTGTTTGCGAGGCCGCGGCTCGCGAAGAGAAGACGGGAGGAGTCGGGCCGGGCCGCACGCCAACATTGGTGATTCGTCGGCTATTAGTACAAGGGAAAGCGCGACGAATTCGAATTTGGTTAGAACAAGGAAACCCATACTACTATTGTCAAAAAAAAAAGGAAACGCATACTACTCGTACATCACACAAACTCAAAAAAAAAAAGTTGTCAAAAAAAAGTTCACATTGCCTTGTCTACTCAAAAGGAGAAAAAAAAGAACACGATCCATATCTACTCTTAACCGACTTAGGGCATCTCCAACCGCGCGACCCAAACGGACGCGTTGGGCCGTCCGTTTTGGGCCGTTTGGGTGGCCGAACGGACACCCGGACAGCGGCCCGCGTCCGCGTGTCCGTTTGGGTCGCACGCTGCGCCCAACGCGCGGACGCACCGCATATGTAATTAAAATAACAAAAATAAAAATAAAAAAGGAAAACAGCCAAAAATAACATTAAAGTAGTGGTTAATTAAACTTAGCCCTATTTTGGGCAATTTTTACACAAAAGAAAGCCCTATATGGGCTTTAAACGAAAGAAAAAAACCCTAGACAGGGTTTGCGAGCACGGTGGCCGCCGGCAGTACTACTCCCAGTAGTACTCGTCATCGTCGGCGTCGATGACGACGACGCCCCCCGGCGGCGACGCGCCGTTCCGGCTCGACACGCCGGAGGGCACCGGCGACTCCGGCCAGGGCTCCCACTACGCCCTTTCCCAGGGGGAGTGCGGGTTCGGCGGGCTCGCCGGCCTGCGCAGCCGTGCCCTCCGCGCGGACTCCGCCCGGAGCCGCTCCTCCGCCGCGGCCTCGCGTGGCCGGCGCTCCTCCTCCGCCGGCGCGCGGCCCGGCGCTCCTCCTCCTCCCGGAGCGCCGCCCGACGCGTAGCCTCCTCCCGACGGCGCGCCGGCTCGAGGAAGGCCCACGCCTCCGCCCGGGCGTCCTCCCCGGGCCTTCCCGGCCGCCTCCTCCGGCGCGGAGGCGCGCGGCCGCCTCGGCGAGGTGCGGCCATTTGGCCGGCTCGTCGAGGTCCTCGCCGCTCGCGGGACGCCGCGAGCGCCGCCTGCAGCTCCGGGTCGTTCTCCTCCTCCTGGGGCTGCGGCTGCGGCTGGGGCTGGGGCGCGGGCTCGTTGATGTAGAGGCCGCCGGGGCGGCGGCCAGCCCGCCCAGCAGGTGTGCCCGGCTGCGCGCGAGGCCGCGCCGTCGCGGATGTGAAGCACGTGCGCCGGCGCGCATCGTGCTCCACCTCGAACCACAAGTCCCGGCTTGGGACTTGCGCCGCCGTACGCGGGGTCCTCGCCGGAGGTCCGCCGGCAGCTCGAGCTCGGCGCCTCCGGATCTCGGCGAAGCGGGCGCGGCCGGAGCTCGGGATGGGCGGCACCGGAACCCGATCCGGGCTCGGTGCCGCCCGTGGGGGAGGTGCACGTCCCCCCACGGCATTGGGACGCCGGCGTCCCAGAACATCTGCGCCACCGCTACGATGACGTAGATCCGCTCGCGTCTGGGAGGCGCCGGCGGCCCCATTGTGAACGCCGGCGGCGCGACTTGCCGGCTGCTGCCGGCCTCGTGGTCGTTGGCGGACGGCTCGAACTCACGCTTCGGGGCCATGGAGGCGCGGAAGCTTCGAGCTCGCGCGTGCGGCCGGAGTGAAAAATGGGGACTGGATAGGGACAGTCCCCTTCCCCAGTCCACATTTAATAGGACTGGGGCACCGACAGGTGGGCCAGCCACACGGACAGGGCGGACACGTGAGGACGCCGCGTGCCATCCGCGGCCACGCAAACCCGGCCCAGATTTGGGCCGGGTTTGCGTCGTTCCGGACGCCGCGGCCGTCCGCTTTTGCGGTGCGTCCCCGCGTTGGGCCAGGTTTTTGTCCGGCTGGACCCATCCGGACGCACGGGCGCGGGATGGGTCGCCCCGTTGGAGATGCCCTTAAACACAACTTTGAACCTGATTAATTAGCAAGGCTGTGTCTTCTTTGGGGGTGAGTCAGCATGTGTGGGTTCACCCTGAAGTCCCAAACACATGTGTCACCGTAAATATTATCAATCGTTCCCAACATAGGGGGTATGCATGAATAATAGCTCCGGTCCCCCCTTCAAAAGATGAGTATCTATCTATAAGTAGTCTGAAAGAACTATTTTTCATTTTAGTGTGGCTCAGTTGAAAACCCAACTTCAATTTGTGTTGGCATTGGTACTGACCAAAAAAAGGTAGTGAAATGGTGGATACAAAGTTAAGAGAAAGGTGAAAGACAAGAATTGGTATCTAGAGTTTCATTTTAACTTACACTTCAAATATTAAGAGGTGATGAGATACTATCTGTAATATTTGTATTTTCTAGTCTTTTCATTGTTTACATGATGCTCAAGTAGTTTCCATGCATATTTACACCTAAATCGCAACATAGAACTCAACTACTTTCATATTTTGCAAACGGGTATTGAAACTAGTCATCTATTCTGCAAACATGTACACGGCCCTCCCACTTAGTTGTACAACTGTTTTTGCATGGTTTCCATTTTGTTAAATTTAGATGCCTTTACAAGATACCCTACAAGAGCTATCAAGTTTTATCTCTGTACTCCCTGTTGGCACGCAAAACTGTCGCGCAACACTAAGATAACCGTCGTACTTCCGTGACGACGAACGGATGATTTTCAAGCAAATCAACAAAGATACCTCAATTTCGGAGAGGAAAGACGACCGCTTTTCAGCGCAAAGCGGTAAAGATTGAACCAAGCCCTAGGGCTGCTAGGACATGGCGCAGAAGATAATAGAGAAAAACAGTACGTAAAAGAAAAGGTAAACTGTATTATGATGATAGATCGATTGACTCGTTTCTCTCAATCGGCCAGAGCCTTTAAATAATGTGCAGGTCTTTGCGTACAGCCGGACTTGGCGTGCAGGAATAGAACACCAAAACTAAACCGACTAGATCTCCTTCCTAGATTCGGTTACGATACGTATTCTATGCCTACCAAATTTACTTGCAACGCAAATTCTATCTTTTAGTCGACTTCGTTCTGGTCCTACGCCGAGGTCACGCGTCCGCGCCGTTGGATGAGATCGGACGATCGCGCGTCGTCCCGCGCGGGGGGCCACCACCTGGTCGTAACGTCCGCCGTTTTTTTTTGGTGCGCGTAGTAATTTCCCAGGCGGTTCAAATTTCGGGACTCGTGCCGTCGGCTTCATCCATTTCGCTCTCCGCTCTTCGCCCAAATCTCTCCCGGAGCTTCGCCAAATCGCCGCCGCTCCCCCGCGATTCTCGCCGTAGAGTAGGAGATCCTGGCCGCGGCGGGTGTACACCATGTCGGCTGGCGGCTGATTTCGTCGTCGGATCTGCATTTCCGTCCGCTCGGCGGGGGGGAAGGTCTTCATCGCTCGTCGACGGTGAGGTATGGTTTGCGCCCTCTCCTCCCTCGAGCGCAGCACCCCGCATCTGGTTTTGTCTCTGTGGTTACATCCTTCGTATGATCTGGCAGGGATTCGGGGGGATTTTTTCGGCTTTTCTCTGTTTGCTGCTACATCTACTTTGGCGCCCGAGCTGTTTCCTGGTAAGTTGATGGTGATTTTCGTTCAGCATATGTTAGGATCTGTTGAAGCATTCACGGATCTAAGTTATTTTTCGAGGATCTCCTCCGCAACTTGCTGATTTTAGTTGTAGCAACATATCCATGGTCAAGCTCATAGCTGATGTGTGTGGATCCTTTTTTTTATGCAAACAAGTGTTACATCCTAATTTGTATTGATATTTTTCCTATGTAGTGGTTACATGCACCCATGTTTTTTTGCATGCAGTGCTATGTATGTGGGAATGAAAATGTAACAAGTGTAGCACATGGTTATCAAAATCAAATGCTAAGTCTAGTTTTAGTCCCCGAAAAAATGGTTATCAGTTGTTTTCAGGTGGCATAAAGCATGTAGCACATGGTCCACAAACCATGTAACTAGGTCACACAAACCATGATATAAGTATCTCGCATTACTGCATGTCACATGATAGCTATACCCGGGGGGCATGTAACTCGGAAAATGATATGTTTGTGTTCGTTGCCGCAGCTGTAGGCTGTGTAAGTGCTTGTAACATATTTTTTGCTATGATGCATGTAACTGAATCTGGTCAGTATATTACTGAATCATGTACAGCAGCTACAGATATGGGGGAAAGGGATTTTTTCTATTTATTTTTTTTTGCTAGGTGCATGTAACTGAATCTGGTCAGTATATTACTTCCAGACCTCGACACAGTATGTTACATGAGATATCTTTTACTTAAATTTCTTTTTTTGGCTGCTTTTAGTGACATGTAAGGTAACTATAGATTTTTATCATCTTTACATGCAGTGTTTATTGCATCACGTCGACCTTGTAGCTCCGACTCTCTACCATCTCTTTTTCTACGCTTGAGTTTTTTGGTGCATGTAACATCATAATGTGTAGGACACAAAATGGAACATGCAAGCTTACATATATGCTATATGCAATAATAGATTTTGAGCTATCTTTTTTCCTTCCGTATATTCAGATTAGTTGTTTTTTGTTTTTCACAAGAAAACTAACTAATTTTCTTAGACAGTAAAATAGAGCTATGGACAACAACGAAGAATCTAGGAACCCCATGGTTTCTCGTTTAGTTATGGATTACCTTAGTCTGCAGCCTGGCCCAAGTAATTGGTGTCCTCTTGGTTTGTGTCCGTTTCTCTTCATCACCTCGAGGCAATTTTCCATGCACTCCACACATCAAAGCTTTGACTACTCGCTCCTATCAATTATGTCGTAAACAAGACACACGGCATGCTCAACCGATTGTTAGGTGCACAAACCCAGCTTGATGCACTAAACCTAGATTACACAAGGGGCACCTTCAAGTTTAATGACACGTTGATCAAATGCATCAACCTCGAAACCATCAGCATGTTACCTTATGATGAAGACGATGTTTACTCATGCACTCGTTGAGCATTTCCTTGCATGCCATGAAGGCAATTCTATTATGCACTACCCTAGAGGGTTTGGTACTCCAATCGAAGACATGGACTTGCATTACTACCCCACGTTGTCCGCCACCACAATGGACATCCTTGGTGTACAAGAAGGCCCTTCGATTCTCTCGCTCGCAGTGGAAATCAAGTATTTCGGACGCCCTAGGGATTTCCTGTATGCCATACGAGTTGCCAACCTCCCAAACCACAAGTTTGCTGTTGACCAAGATGGAACAATGTACATGAAGTATAGGACAACATTTGAAGCTCATTACACATCTATCCATCACTTCTACGTGGGTGGACACATGATGATCAAGTTCTATCGAGTAGCATATGTCAACAAAAGGATTGTCTGCCCTTGACGCGTCTTTCATGCCAATATATTTCAGGGCTTCAATTGATGATGCATGGGAACGTGTTGTCTAGTCCATCTAGGGAAGGAAATACGATCAGGCTGTACCGGGGGGGGAGAGGCTTCGAGTGATTGTTTTTTTTTTGGAATTTCATAACTAGATTTTTGGGAGGATGTTCCCAAATCTATGTTTGTCACATTTCCACCTGTGTTTTTTTTACCTATGCTGCAATGTACTTCTGAACATGGAAATGTAATAAGTACTTTTTTATTATGTTGAACCTTCATTCTCATTTTTGTATTAGTTCTTATGAACGACATTTATGGTCTGTAATTTTTTATATATATGTGTGGATTGTTCGTTTCTTTTTAGAGAGAGTATATAACTCTTTTCTGTAATGTATTCCATCTCAATTTCTATTACTCTGAAATTTTAAGGGTTCACTTTTTTCATGGGGAAATGTCTTATGCAGGTTACATTTTTCAAATAAATTGTAACTTCTTCTTTAATGCAGATTTTTTGTTACAGGTACAATGACAAGATCTAGTAGTAACAAAAAAAACAAGTCTGTCAGAAGATATTCAAAGTACAACCGGATGCGCCATAAGCTTACACCGAAGCATTCCATGTCACCAGTCCAATTCCATGTCAAGCAAGAGGAAAATGTGCATGAAGCTAGACCAGGCATTCAATGTGTAAAACAAGAATCTCCAGGGCTGGTAATGAACAAGCACCAAGATAATATGGTTAGTCACATTTTGTAACATCCTAGTCTAGTGCTTTTTTTGCTCTTTTTTCATTTGTATTTTCTCAGAATCGTCATAGTGAAAAATACATCCTCTCGATTGTTTTCAACTACTTCTTTTGCTTTGTTATGTAGACAAAAAGTAAGAAATTGTTTCGGAGGGCTTCACCTATGAGGATGGTCAGGTTATACCCAAACATTACAGAGGAACAACAGCTCGTTGATAAGGAGCAATGACTATGGCGGTCTGCTGGATATTAAGTGTTCTAAGTTGCATCCCGATCCGTGCCGGTTTCTAATGGAAAGCTTTGATCCAGCGTCTTGCACATTAGTGTTCCTGGACGTGGCGCAATACTCCGTGACGTAAGAGTCCGTTCAACAAGTTATCGGTGTTCCATTTGGAGATATTGATGTCATTTTTGCTCGAGATCGAGACGCAACTCGCTTTCATGAAGGAGCAACTATCGCTTATCGGGAGGAAACAGCCGACCCTTACCTCATTAGAAACAAAGCTCACCGCAATGAGACTCGCTAACAAGTAAATTTCGAGGCTTTTCATAACTTTTGCAATGTGCTCTGTTCCGGCTCCAACAACCGGAATCCGCGTCAGCCCGAGAGTATATCCTTCATTGGTAAATATTAAAGAAGCAAAGCGGCTCAACATGTGCAAGTTTGTTATAATGATCCTTTGTAAATCATTGAGTGTAGATGCGTACAAGGAACAAGTCAGTCCATGCATGCTCGTACCTCATGGTACCTCTTCCTTCTCCAATTTATTCATATGTTTTTTAAATATAACTTTTACCCATGCATCGTCTCTTCTCAACATGATTCTACAAAGGAAACGCTTTTTACTTACATCCATGGTCTTCTTTTTCTTTCTCTTTTTTTTATGACAGGTAAAATATCTTGACTCATTACGATTGCGGGATTTGGATGTAAACCCCGAAGGTACTAGAGTGTCGGTATGGACAAATGAAATGGTTAGAAAAGCTATAAAGCAAGACATGAAAGAAAATGGCTCATTCGGTGCATTACCGGTGAGTTTTTTCCTCTTCATTTTAGGTGCTTTTGGTATTTGTTTTTTCATAAACTCCATTACTCTGAAATGTTACATTGCATTTCACACTCATGTCTTTTTTAGAAACAACCTTATTTTTATATCCTTATGTTTTTTCTCAATATAATTGCAGCTAAAGCAAGAATTCTCGAAGTACAAGATGCATCGGATGACAGGACAATAACAGATGGAAGTGATAATGAGAATGTGAATGTTGCATCCGATCCAGAGATGAATGAAAGCTGTGGTAATGATGGTTCCATGTCGGATTCTGAAGTTGCAAAAAGCATAACAAGCGGCCCATCTGATGCACCAGCGCAGGGGTATGAAAACAACAATACTGCTAATGACAATGGGCAATCAGAAGAAGATGAATATGTTCAGATGTCACAAAGCATTCTATTCTCAGACCCTCGCAAAATAACCAAGTTCATTGAAAAGAATGCTCCACAAAACGTTACACATGAAGTAAGTCGTGCAATCGTTTTTGTTTCTATGCTTTGCACATTTTAAATGCTGACCACTATCATTACATCCTTTTTGGAAAAACAATTTTAATTTTTCTTCTCCTACACTACATCTCATTTCTTTCCAATTATCTTCTTTTGTAGGACAAAAGGATATTTACAGAAGCAGTTGAGTATGCGTGCCATGGTTTTGAAGCTTCCTTGCAGATGCTAGTTAGGAACCTAGCCACGAGTCGAACTGACCCAACGACATCAAGGAACCACAATTCTATGCCACGAAATCAATATTACCCGATCCAAAAAAAAGCAAGAGAGCTGCTCCAAGGAAACCAAAGGTACACAAAGACACAGAGTTGCAAGGTCCTAATCATGAGGATGTTGGTACGATTCATTCTCAAGTGGAAACCAAGGATTCAAGTAAAATAACGGCAGATGTAGCTGAAGCAAGACCAAGCAATACTACCAGTAAAGAGAATGTACAAGGAGAATCAAAGTTGGATGGTAACACGCATGCCGCCCAACATCCTTTAGCTGGTGCAGTCATAGCAATTCCAGAGTCAGAGAAGAAAGAGTCTAATCCTCGCTCCCGCAAGCTCTGTTGCCAAAACCAAAATGCTTGTCGCTGAACACGCGAGCTTGGAAAAAGAAGATGAAACTTCGGCTTGATACGAAGAATCTTCAAAAGGATGAGGAGCATGTACTTATGGTCAACACAGAAATATCAGCACAAAAGAATGCAAGTGTTGCCCACGGAGGACCAAGACACCACGAAACATGCTCTTCCCACCGAAAAAAGTATCGCCCCATTTGATAATCAGCTCGGTGATCATGGAAAACTTGAAGAACAAGATGAAGTTACGATAGTGGAGAAGGAATGTGGAAATGTTATTCCACTCGTTGGTGACAAAGAAAATAAAGTTCTTGAAGATGCAGAGGTTACATTGGCGGATATCGATAATGTCACAACCAACACCCTCAAGTTTACTCACATTGACAAGTACAAAACCGAGCACATAGCGGCTTTGATGAGGGATCCGAAGAGGAAAAGATGTAACAGAGCAGAGGATGATATTGACCAACTTGAAAACAATGAAGAAGAAGTTGAACCGAAACTACATGCATCAATTTTGCTGCCAGCCGATCGCAACGCAAACATGACCTCATCACAGAAGGAACATGTGGTACGGACAACAAACAAGTTAGCAGATGACGAGATTGCAAGTGAAGAATCGGAATCCAAACTAGAAGAAAATAGGAGGATGGAGTTCTTGAAGTATGTTGGCACCGAGATACACAAAGAGCCTGAATTTCCTTTGTTCGAAGAACCCGAGTTCATTGATATCGGCACACCTATTCTAGATAGGGTTCAGTTAATGAAGAACATACCACAAATGGAACCTTCAATGGATGGGCTGGAAACTGTGCATGATGCTATTCTCAGGCCTGAGTGCCAACAAATTCTTGCTCAAATGGAGCCTAAAATCATACCAAAGAAAAGGAAAGATGTAAGGTTTGTTGACAAAAAAGACAAGAGAACCAAAGTTGAGGAAACCAATGTAACATCACCAGGCAGGTACCGAACTAGGTCTGCTGTGCGCCAAGAGCTCAAAAACAGTCCTATGAAGGATGGAATAGGAACAACACCAAGGAAAAATGCAACCGAATCGGGAGGCAGCCCAAGCAAGTAGCAATTCTCGCAGCGAGACTAGGTCACAAGTTGCTGCAGCCTATGAAATCGTAGAAGGAAAATTCAGGACCAAGGACATCGACGACGGATGTGCCCCAATCCGCCGCACATGATCCTATGAATAGAAAGCTTGACTTCGAAAGCTCTGAATCGAAAATAAGGGAAGAAGCAATCAGACGGGCTGCAGATCCTCCACTATTTGATCTCGACACTCCTCCAGATGTCAATGACCTAGGCGAAGGAACTGTAAACGAACAAACAATCTTGATGGAACTCGAAGCTAGGAAGGAAGAGGTAGCTCAAGATCGCATGAATCCAAAATCGAAACAACCAAGCATCTAGCATTACACCGGTGGCTCATGAGTATGAAAAGAGGATTTCCAAGCCGTGACAGTATGCGAAATCGCCTTTTGTCAACTCACAAACTAGTAGAACATTTTATGTCAACAAGTCCGTTGACGAGGTGTACAAGCATGGTCCGCAAGCATGGATGGAAACATGCACCAAGGGACCCTTTCAACAAGGAAACAAGTTATAGACCCGGATGACATATATGTTAGTCTCGGTGACCTTGCTGAATCTGGTAGGCCAAGGAACAAGTTGTACAACACCATTGCAGAAATTGGAATCAACATCATCAAAAGGGAAAATCAAAACCCCAAAAAGGTCATTATGCCTCGCGTATAGCCGTAAGTTATGTCCAATTTGTACTCTTTCTTTTCTTTTTGGATAATCAGATAGAACTTGAAATTAGTGGAACACATGTGCATCTAATTGTTCTTTCTGTTTTTTGTCAAGTCAATAGTAATTGGTTTTTTACTTTTTATCTGTTCAAACAGTCATACCTTATTGAGGGACGTGATAATCTCAAGGAAGTAACCCGATGTTTCGAAAACAGTCCATCAAACAGATTGGATCACAAAGACATTGTAAGTGCTAACCTGATTTTTTAATTACTAATCATTTTCCCGATCAAACATTTTTATTACTAGAATGTTTTTCTATCTTTTCCGATTCCTCATCACAATTCCACATCTATATTTTTTGTTACATTACAGGTTTGTTTCCCTACACTTCAAGCTTTTCCCGGAACACCAAAGGATGCATCAAGGCCATTATCGGCTTGTTAACCCGAACATCAAAGCTCGAGGTTCGAGATATATGATTCACTAGGAAACAATTCCGAGCCAGTAAACATGCACGCTTGCCACTTGCTAATTGCTGGCATAAAGACTAACTCGGACCAGACAAGTACTCCAACTCAAAGATAAAGATCATGGACTCGGCCTATAGAGATAATTGATAGCCCGCGCCAAAACAATGGGTAAGCTTCATAATTCTCTTTAAATTCAAGTGTATAACGCATTTTTTTATATTTTTTATTTTGGAACAATGTAACTTCACTTTTTACTATAGGTTTTTCATTTCTGCTGTTTTCTAACAGTCTGACTGAACAATGTGTTAGAATATAAACCGTATATGTATTTGTATAGAGATACGGTTGTATATGTGTAATCCTGTATGTGTCCATGTCGTATGTGACAAGGACTCTGTCTTGTATTCCCCCTATATATAGATCAATACAAGACACCACAATGTGTGGTTCCTAAACTCTTACATGGTATCGTACGCAAAACCCTAACCCGGACCGCGCCGCCCTCCTCTTCCGCCGCCACCTCTCGCGAGCCACCCACCTCCAAAACCCTAGATCCCTTCTTGGCAGCCATGGGCGACGACAGCGAGCGCGCCGCGAGGGAGCTCAAGGAGAAGCGAGAACGCGAGGCGACCAGCAAGCTTGCCATCGCCAACCCCGCGAACTCTAGCGCGGGCTTCTTCTCCATCTCCTCCTTGCACGCCCAAGCCGTCGGCCTCTCCTCCATCAAGGGGCATGTTCCCGCCGAGCTCGCCCTCGACACCGGCGTTCACCGCCAATGGCGCACGTTCTTCCGCGCCGCCCTTCGCAAGTACGCCCTGTTGGATCACATCGACGCGGCTGCTCCGTCCGATCCGACGCCGGAGTGGACTCTGCTCGACGCCACGGTCGTCTCGTGGCTCTATGGGTCCGTCTCCCTTGGCCTCCTCGACGCAGTCATGAAACCGGGCGATGATCCTATAGCCGTCGAGCTCTGGACCAGCATCAACGGCCTCTTCACCGACCACAAGATCAACCGCCGCCTTCATCTCTCCACCGAGCTCGACGGGCTTGACATGGGCGAGCCGACGATGAAGGACTACTTGACTAAGGTTAAGAGCCTTTCCGATGGCCTCACCGATCTAGGCGCTCCGGTCGACGACGCCAAGCTCGTCATCCAGGTGTCTCAACGGCCTCCCCGAGCAATACGACTCGGCCGCTGATCTCATCTCCCTCATGCCCGGGATGAACTTCGACAAATGCCGATCTCTTCTTGAGCTTCAGGACATGAAGAAGAAGAACCGTCGATCCCGCTCTGGTGACACGGCTCTCTACTCCGCCACGCCCAACCCAAACCCCAACCCTGGCAAGGGTGACGGCAAGGGAAAGAAGAAGAAGAAGAAACAGGACAAGGAGAAGCAGGATAAAGAGGTCGCGCCCGCCACGGCCCCGGTCCCAGCCGCCCCATCTTGGACGCCAATGCAGCTTCCCTGGAACGGCGCTTTTCAGGTGTGGCCCTACGGCCAGGCCGGCTTGCTCGGTCGGCAGCACTACGTGCCCCGCCCCACGCCGCCCTCTCATGCCTACTACGCGCACAGCCCCATATGGTGCGGTTCCCTCCTACGGCTATGGCACTCCACCATTGCCCCACGGCTACGGCAACACCGCTCCCATCGCCGTGCCTGCGTCTCCGGCACCCTCGACGGCCTCCCGGGACCA
Organism: Lolium rigidum; assembly: GCF_022539505.1. NCBI lineage: Eukaryota > Viridiplantae > Streptophyta > Magnoliopsida > Poales > Poaceae > Lolium > Lolium rigidum. The sequence continues at coordinate 160,154,838 of NC_061510.1, read as the reverse complement.
ACAGGCTTTGCTCAATCGGCTCCGGACTATGGGACCGCAAGCTCCTCCTCGTGAATGGGTGATGGATACCGGCGCATCCTCCCACTTCGCGTCCGACCCCGGTATGCTCACATCCGTGTCTCCCCTTCACCTTCTTCTCGTGCGGTTATTGTCGGTAATGGTTCCTCTCTTCCGATAACCGCTACCGGCCACGCACGTCCCCTTTTATCATCCACTCGCCCACTTTACCTTCGCAATGTCTTAGTAGCTCCTCACATTGTCAAAAACCTTCGTCCGTACGTCAATTCACTACCGATAATCATGTCTCCGTTGAATTTGACCCCATTGGTTTTTCTGTGAAGGATCCGCGTACCGGGACCGAGATTCTCGGATGCAATAGCTTCGGAGCTCTCTACCCGGTCCGAGCTTCTTCCACCGAGTCCACCCACCGCCTTCCTCGTTGCCGATTCCGCACCGTGGCACCGTCGACTCGGACATCCGGGCCGGCCTGTCATGGACTCCTTAGTTCGCTCTTCGGTTATACCTAGGGAAAAGAATAAAGATAAGACTAGCTTGTGCAATGCCCGTCGCTTAGGTCGTCATGTTCGTCTTCCTTTCTCCTCCACCAATCGTGTAACCGTCGCCCCTTTTCAAATAATACATTGTGATTTGTGGACGTCTCCCGTTGAGAGTATTTCCGGGTTTAAGTACTACCTTGTTTGTCTTGATGATTTCACTCAGCATGCTCGGGTCTATCCTCTACGAGCAAAGTCTGAAGTTTTCTCTCACTTAGCGTCCCCGCATGCCTTGGCTCACACCCGAGCTTCAAGCACGCCCGCAAGCTATACAATGCGACAATGGTCGTGAGTTCGATAATTCTCTCCTTCACACGTTTGCCAACAAACATGGCATAGCACTTCGCTTTTCATGTCCATATACATCTCAACAAAACGGTAAAGCAGAGAGGATTATTCGCACTCTTAACGACATCACACGCACTCTCCTAATACAAGCTAGCATGCCACCTCGCTTCTGGGTCGAAGCTCTTCATACAGCCGTGCTTCTTCATAATCGGCTCCCCTCCAAAGCCATTGCGGGGCGCGTCCCCTTCCGCGCCCTTCTTGGTAAGGATCCCTCCTATGCTGGTCTTAGGGTTTTCGGATGTCTGTGTTACCCCAACACCTCGGCCGTTGCACCGCATAAACTTGCCCCTCGCTCCGTGCCTTGTGTGTTTCTCGGATATCCGTCGCATCATCTAGGCTATCGCTGCCTCGACAGGTCTACCCGTGAAGATCATCATATCTCGTCACGTTGTTTTCGATGAGACGAGCTTTCCTTCGCTACCACTCGTGTCCTCTCCATCGTCCACTCCTTCCTTGCATACCTATGAGTTTTTGCGGGTCCCCGAGCAAACGATGGTGCCGACACCGTATACCGTGCCCGTCACGGTCACTCCAGCCTGTGCCTCCTCGCGGCGCCCTCGCGGCGGATCGGTCGTCTGCCGCCCGGCAGCCTGTCGCGCCTGGCTTCTCTGCCGCGGCAGACGAGCCTGCTACGCCATCACCGGCCCTGGCCTCGCCCACGGCTGCCTGGCCGCCTGCCGCGCCTGGCTTCTCTGCCGCGGCAGCGCCCTCCACCGCAGCCTCGCCGCCCGGGCTTGCTGTACCCGCACCGGTTCGACGACCGCGTGCACCACCGCCACCGCCCTCTCATACCATGGTCACTCGCGCCAAGTCAGGGGTTGTGCAGCCCAAGAAGATTTTTGATCTTCACGTCGAAGGTTTATCTCCCATTCCGAAGACATATCGTGCTGCGCTCAATGACAAGGGATTAACTTGTCAATGCCTATGGATTATAGGCTAGGGTTTAGTTAGAAGTAGAGGGCAAGTAGATCTCGAAGGTTTCAGCCGAAAAGTACTCGACGAATATGAAAACTAGAGTTTGCAGACAATGATTCGATGATCTTCTCGTCCCTCGACCCCCCTTTATATAGGTGGAGCCGAGGGATTCGTGCTATACAAGGATTACAGAGTCCGGGACGGTTTCTAACTCATCCCGCCAAATTACAAATAACACTTCCTATTACAACTCTATCTTTTCCTTAAATACATCTTGGGTTCTCGAGTCTTCTTATTCTTCGGGTAGTGGGCCTTCAATAAACCCCGGGTACTATATTAGGCAGGCCCATTTGGGATGCCTATGTCAGTAGCCCCCGAGATTTTGCTTGAATCATAGAGTCGTGGAAAATCTCTACTCGTTTATTTTTACTCGAAAGCTCTAACTTTCATACTTTTTCTCATAAAATTCTATATTGTACAGGGATATTGGTAGTTGGGGCTAGTTCATCCGACGGATCGGTACTAGTTAACCGCTCTAGTGGCAATCCGCAAAAACCTACTTCAAAATCACGTCCCCGGACATGATTTCGGGATACTCGGTGTAAACTTCGACAGCGCCGCTTAAGGTCTTACCATTCCGTCGAGTCCCGGTCAAATTTATCGAGTACCTAACGCGTCCGTTAGGATTTTTCTTCGTATCCGTTGATACGGACAAAAGTAGCAGAGCGCAGTCTTCGGCGATGCCACGCCCGGCAGAATAGGTCCGGGGTCTTACCTTCGCAATTTTGCGGCATTCGTAAACCGATCGCAACTTCGGCGTTCCGAGAATATATTGTCGAGTGCTTTTCCAGCTGTTGGAATGGCACATTTTATCGAGTCAAATATGACTTATATTGCTCTCCCGATGGGAGTATATGGAGAGTTAATGATAACTCGAAATATACTCTCTTACTTGTTCTATTTTTCCTTTGTTAATTTCATCGGGTACGCGAACGCCGTTCCCGATGGGAGTAGCTCTCGAGGCTACAGCCAAGAACTTGTGCTTGACTGTAGGCTCAACATTTTCTATATTTGCCATTGTCGAAATTTTTCTTTTTTCGAAGTAGCCCCCGAGCATTTGGGCAAAAACTTGTTTCTGACCAAAGGCTCCCGATGCATTCAAATAACTTATCCTATCGCCATTCTCCTTTCTCTTGTCGACATATTTTCCCTTGTCAAATTTTCTTCAACTCTATCAATGGTCGATATTTTTCTCGCTTTGTGGGTCCATCGTTCCCACCATGTTGACACGTCGTGCAAGTGGGGGACACACGTCCTCCGCTTTTTCTCGGTGCACGTACGGTAACGCCTACCCCAAGTAAAAATACTTTTTTGCCCTTGTAACTAGAAGATCAATTCTCACCACACGATTTCCTCATCCAACGGTACACTCGCTTCACCCAATTCTTATATAAACCTGTCTTCAACCTCCGTTCATCCCTCGCTTGCGCTGCTCACTCTGTTCCTCTTCGCAAATCTTCCTCTCGCGCCCAATCTTCGTCGATTTCCCGCTCTCGCATACATTGCTCAATCCGCTGCCGTGGATGCCGCCGCGTGCGCGTTTGACCCGCCACAACACTCCAGAGTCCGCGATGGCCGCTGAAGATCTTGAGTGGGAGAGATCCAAGATCTCCAACCAAGACACCAACCCGATGAAAAGGCTTGGCCTCGATGAAGAAGGAAGGCGCCATCCGCTTTCCCAGATGAAGAAAGCTATCCCAAGCCTCCAATGGAGTATCGGGTTAGTTTCGTTGATCATCTTATCCGCGGCCTCTCTACCCCAATCCATGATTTCCTCCGCGGTCTTCTCTTTGTCTATGGGATTCAACTGCATCATCTGACCCCCAATTCCATCCTTCACATTTCTATTTTTATCACCCTTTGCGAATGCTTTCTTGGAGTCGCTCCCAATTGGGCTCTATGGAAACGCATCTTCTCGCCTCCGCCGCAATGGCTCCCACAACGTCACTTATAACATAGGTGGCGTTGTCATCCGTATTCGTACCGATGTCGATTATTTCGACGTCAAGTTTCCTGATTCTGTCCAAGGATGGCGCAAGAAGTGGCTTTACATTCACGAAGAAAGCGCCAACTCCGTTGAGCACAACATAATTCCCTTCGACGGGAGTGCCAAAATTCAGCGCCGTCGCTCCCGGGATGCCGAAGCTTCGAGGAAGAGAAAAAGGCGACGAGAGGCGCTCATGTCTCGCATTCGCCAGCCTTCAAAATACTCGAGGCGAGGAGCTATCTCGGTGTTCAAATCACCGCCTACTTCCTTAGGATTAGAGTGCAGCCTCTTCGAGCTCGCAAAAATCCCCTTTGGACGTACTCGGTGAAAATGACGCCAACAGAATCTCCGGTGACCTTTCCACCAAGGACTTGGAGAAGTTGGTTCGAAGACTTTCTCGCCTCGGGCAAAGATCCAGCTTCCTTCTTCTTGTCGTGTGGAACCATACAGCTCCACCAATCCACTCCCCAAGGTATTTTGTCTTTCCGCGTTTTTATCTTGTTGCACCTTTTTCTTGCATCTCATTGTACTGTCATGTCTTTACTTTTTCTTTGGTTTCTATTTTTCAGGATCATCCTAGTATAACTTCCCTTCCTCCTCTTCCTGAGGGTGGAGAGGTCGAAGAAATGACCATCGTTGCCGACGATACTCGTGGCTCTTCCGTTCCCGAAAGTGAAGTTGCGGGTTCTCACAAATCTGCGGCTTCTCATGAGAGAGAGGCTGAGTCCGAGGCCGTTGAATCGACCGAATCCCTTCCTCCCGCCGTTTCTCCGAAGAACAAAAGGAAAAGGACCGAAGTCGAGGATTCTCGGCATTTCTAAGGCTCGAAGAAGTTGTTCCTTCTGATCCGAAGGCAGCTTATGATCCTTATTTTGAGTCCCTCATCAGCTCGTAAGTCAATTTTTTCTCTCCTCCTCTTTTTGATGTACTCGAAAGATTTAACTCTGTCTTGCTTTTTGTACTGTCGATTTTTTTTTACTAGTGATGAGGAAGAAGTACCAGTTACTGACGTAGCTCCTCGGACCAGCACGTCACGTACTGTGCTTGTTTCAGACACGTTAGTTGAAGGAGATGAAACATCGTCTCCCCAACAAAACGTCGTCACTACTACTCCACCGTCAAGCCCCCTTGTCCCTTCGCCAAAAAGGGCAAGGGTTGAAATGGTCGTTGAGCCTCCTCCTCAATTGGGCAGCTCTTCGTCGCAGCTCTTAGATGATGTGAGTTTATCGAGATCTATATTTCCTCTATTTTGCTTTTGCGGACCCTTACTCTTGTGATGCCGAAGTTTTTCCCATTCTTACTTTTTTCTTTGACGAGCCTTATGATCAAGGATCTCATCCGCATCGGGTCCCAATTTATTGGGTACCGCGAATATGCCAGCAGAGCCGAAGGTAACGACTGTTGTACTTGCTGTTTTTCCTTGAATTTTTACTCCTTCTGCTTGTCGCTATTTTTGATCTTTCTTCTCTTCCTTTTCCTTTCTCAACAGAAAAACTTGCGGAAGCTAACCAACGTGCCGAGATACTTTCTCGGAATCTTGAGAAAAGTGAAACGGCTCGCAAGAAAGCTGAGCTTGCCGCTAGCGAAACCAGAGCTGAAGCTGATGATGCCAAAGCAAAGGCTGCTAGTGTCGAAGAATTGCAGCAAAGGCTCAAAGATGCTGAATCTGCCTTGCACGAGCAAAAATCTGCACAGGTTGCACGAGAACAAGGGATCATCAAGCGTCCGAATTCGCAAAGTCGACGTACACCGAGTAATATCACTTGTCCCTTCTATTTTGTTTGTACTTCTTGTTTCTTGGTTTTTGACTAAAGTTCTTTCTTGTGTGGCAGCCCAAACCAACCAAGATTTTGACCTCGGAAAAGCCCGTCAATGACCCTCTTCTTGACGCACTTTCTCTTCTAGAGTCCCATGGACGCGAAATTCGTGAAGGCGTGGCCAATGCCGTGGAGCTTTGTCGGCGTTGTTCTCCTACTTCTTTCCGAAGAAAGAGGAACCTTCGACTTTCCTTGACCTCGCCAAGATGTTCAATACATCGAAGATCTTGTGCCGAAGCCGCGCCATGAGAACATGAAGGTAGCCGTTGAAAATACCGTTGCTCGGTTGCCGACGGCCGGCAGACTCTCGACCGGACGAAGGTTGGCGACACCGATCCGATAGAACAGTCGAGGTGGAAGTCACCGATGAAGGCGGCCAAGCCCAATACGAAGAAAATCTTGGCGTATCTCGGGATCCAGCCCAACGTCGACTCCTAGTTCGTCAAGGCCGGAGGTCTAGTTGCATGCCTCTCGTTTTTCTTTTGCTTCTTTTGCTCTTGTCGCCAAAGTAGTCTTTTGGCGACACGTATTTCCCTAGCTCCACCGTAGTGCCCTTGTAATTATTCTCGAGAGATTAATGAAGAACTCTATCTTTGCCTCGTTTTTTAATGTTGTTCTGTTTTAAATTTCAGTTGATATTTGATAACTATACTCCAATTCCTACTCCTTCCAATGCTTCGCCTTCTTCCCGCGCGGAGAGAATCGCTATCGATACCGCACTCGTCGATGATACCTTGTCGCAAGAATTGAATGATCTTCGACAACAACTTCAGTATGCGAAAAAGCAAACACTTGCGATGATGGAGCAGTCTCGTAAATCATCTGAAGCCGAAAAAGTTGCCCTTCAGCAAGCTCCGCGAGGCCGTGGCCGCTAAGGAGATTGCTGTTTCGAAGCTGAAAAGCGGTCACTCGAGAAAATTTCATGCTCGAGTTAATGAATGAAGCCGTGCAGTATATGTCGGGTATGTTTGTCTCGTCTTGTGATATCTTTCATCTTCATGCTATTGTCTCCTAAAGGTTGTCCCTTCGTTGTGTTGATAGGTGCCTTTATTGATGCTGCTGCCGAGGAAGAAAGGGTAAACACTAGGACAAACCTCCTTGTCAATCTTTCCTTGGACCATGGTTCTTTGTTTTGGGCCACTCCGGAGAGGACCCGCCAAATTATCGATTTCAGGATCGTACCTCTCAAACCCGTGATTTCCTTCACTTCGTACCAAAACCTTATCTATGGTTTACAACTCCATGTTTCCTCGGAATGTTCCACCAAAAACTCTTCCCGAATTGATGGAAAGGTTCAAGGATGCTCGCAGTATCCACGATTTTGTCAAAGCACAACCGGTAGCCGGTGCCGATTTGCTCTTATCATGCTCCAGATCCGTCACTCAAAGCTTGACCTTGCCCAAGTTGTCGAGAGGGTTCATCAAAAGGTAAAACGCCGGAGAGTTGGTGTTGATAGGATTAATACGAAGGTTACACCTATAGCCGAAGAAATGATTGAGGACCTTCTTCGGATGGATGCCGACTTTTTTGCCGATGGCCATTATGCCGACTTTCTTGGTGCTGCTCCCGAAGAGAACAGAGTTACTCTTGATGACATACTGAATCAAGACTAGTTATTTGCTTCTTGTAGAAATTTCTTCTTTGTAGTCCATGACTATATTGTAAAGCAACCATTATATTTCTATGTTTGCCTAGCCCCCGAGTGTTTCGGTGACTTTTTACTATATTTGTATACTTGCGAGGTTGTGGACCAAGGCATTTATATATTGAAGGCAAATATGAGCCCCCGAGCTTTTACTGAGTACTATTTTGTATTTTTATTGACTCACGAGGTATTTGAATACCAAGGCAAGATTTTTTTTCTTCTTTTGTTGATGAACTATATTGAAATTCGTCGGGGCGATGACTTTGGTCGCGTTGACAAAGAAAAAAGGTGATATAGCCACTATCTTTATTATATTGCAGCACCGCGAGCCCGCCTCATTAAAAACCTTCTCCGGCCCCACTCGGTGCCCCGAAAAAGGAAAAGAGTGCGTCTGAAAACTCGCGGGCGTTTCAAGTACATTGAAGTTTTACAAGGACTATATTTCGACTCTAGGCGTAGAACCGCCCGAGTTGCGCCACGTTCCGGGGGTTTGGCTCCTCCACCCCCGTCTTCTTGTCCTTTATCCCGTATGCTCCTCCTCCGATTACTTCCGTGACGATGTAAGGGCCGAGCCACGGTGACTCGAGTTTTTCATGACTTTTTTGCGTGAGCCGAAGAACTAGGTCGCCCACCTGAAAAGATCTTGGCCGCAAACGTCGACCGTGGTAATTCTTCAAGTCCTGTTGATATTTGGTTACTCGAGACAATACTTCATCTCGAGCTTCATCAAGTGCGTCCACATCATCTTCTAATGCTTTTCTCGACGTTTCTTCGTCATACTCCGCGACACGTGGAGAGTTGTGCTCTATCTCGATTGGTAATACTGCTTCTGCTCCATGTACCAGAAAAAACGGAGTTTCCTGTGTCGCTGTATTTGGAGTTGTTCGGATGCTCCACAACACACTTGGTAGTTCTTCAGGCCGTGTATGTCGAGCTTTTTCTAGTGGTCCTAACAAGCGCTTCTTGATGCCATTGCGGATGATGCCATTGGCTTTCTCGACTTGCCCATTGGTTTGAGGATGTGCAACCGATGCAAAGTTCAGCTTGATACCCACCTCTTCGCAATAGTCTTTGAATTCATTGGACGTGAAGTTGCCGCCGTTGTCCGTGACGATGCCGTGGGGCACTCCAAACCCGAAGACGAGGTCTTTTATGAATTTTACCGCAGATGCTCCGTCCGGTGAATTTATCGGCTTCGCTTCTATCCACTTTGTGAATTTGTCGACAGCCTACTAGCATGTATTCCTTTCCTCCTGGCGACGATTTGTGTAACTTGCCTACCATGTCGAGTCCCCATTGTGCAAAGGGTCATGACAAAGGTATTGGTGCTAGCTCTGCTCGCCGGAGAGTGAGGTTTTGCGGCAAACCTTTGACACGCGTCGCAAGTTCGTACTATGTCCTTAGCGTCCTCTATTGCTCGTCAACCGGTAGAATCCTGCCCGAAAAACCTTGGCTGCGATAGCTCGACTACTTGCGTGGTGGCCACATATTCCTTCATGTACGTCCTTTAGAATTATTCTTCCTTCTTCGGGTGTAACGCACCTTTGTAAGACGCCTCGAAATACTTCGCTTATATAATTCTCCCTTAACCACCGTGAAAGCTTTGGAGCGTCGGATTACTCGCCTTGCCTCAACTCGGATCATCCGGTATTTCTTTCCCGAGGATATATGATATGTATGGCTGCATCCATGGTATCCGTATTACTAGGACCAGGTCTTGCTCTTCTTCTTCTTCCTCTTGCTTCTCCTTGATAGCCCCCGAGGGTTTCTTCTCCTTCTTTTTTGATTTTGTCGTCTCGGTGGATCTCTCTCGTTATCTCCTCCCAAAATACACCCGGTGGGACCGCAAGGCACCTGCGACCCGATGTTTGCAAGAACGTCGGCTTCGTCGTTGCTCAATCTCGCTAATATGTTTTACTTCGCATCCATCGAACAATTTCTCGAGCTCATTGTACACCTCCTTGTATGCCATCATGCTATCATTGATCGCGTCACATTGATTCATAACTTGCTGAGCTACCAACTCGTGAGTCGCCAAAGATTTTTAGTCGAGTTGCTCCGCAGTCTTTCGCCATCTTCATCCCGTGTATGAGAGCCTCATATTCCGCTTCATTGTTAGATGCGTTGGGGAACGTCATACGAAGGATGTACTTCAACTTGTCGCCTTCCGGTGATATGAGTACTACTCCTGCGCCAGCCCCTTCTAGCCTCTTGGACCCATCGAAGTTCATGGTCCAGGTTCTCGATAAATCTGGGGTCCTCGTATTTTGCAACTCCATCCACTCGCGATGAAGTCCGGTAGTATTTGCGACTTTATTGCTTTTCTTTTTTCATACGTGATGTCCCGAGGGGAAAGTTCTATTCCCCAAAGGGAGACACGACCCGTAGCTTACGGGTTGTTCAAGTATATTTGACAAAGGAGCTTCATTGACCACTATGATCGGGTGTGCCGAAAAATAGTGGCGCAATTTTCGTGCTCGTCGTGAACACTCCATATGCTAGCTTTTGGTACCGAGGGTACCTCTGTTTCGAGGGCGACAAGACTTCGCTCACGAAGTATACCGGTCGCCGCACTCCATGGATTTTCCCTTCTTCTTCTCTTTCGACAACTAACACCGTGCTAACCACTTGGGGCGTGGCTGCAATATACAGCAGGAGAGGTTCCTTTTCCTTAGGAGCCACTAAGATTGGTGGTGTCGATATTTTTCGCTTTAGATCTTCGAAAGCTCGATCGGCTTCTTCGTTCCACTGGAATTTATCTCCTTGCTTTATCGCGCATAAAATGGTAGTGCTTTTTCTCCTAACCTCGGCGACGAATCCGCTCGCAGCTGCGACTCGCCCGGCTAGTCGCTGTATTTCTTTCAACTTGGTTGGCTTCCTCATTGTTACTATGGCTTGTATTTTGTCGGGATTTGCTTCAATCCCTCTTGCCGAAACTAGAAATCCCGAAGTTCTCCTCGCTGGGACCCCAAAAGAACACTTCGTCGGGTTCAGCCTTGAGGCAGAATTTGTCGAGGTTGTCAAAAGTTTCTTTGAGATCCTCGATCAGCGTTGCCCCCTTTTTTGATGTTATAACGACATCATCGATATATACTTGCACGTTTTTCCCAATCTGTGTTGCTAAACACTTCTGCATCATCCTCTGATATGTTGCTCCCGCATTTTTAGACCGAAGGGCATTGTCTTGTAGCAAAACACGCCGTAAGGTGTAATAAACGCTGTCTTGGCTTCATCATCTTCTTTTAGTCCGATCTGGTTATAACCAGAGTATGCATCCAAAAAGGAAAGACGTTCACAACCTGCCGTGGAGTCGATAATTTGATCGATCCTTGGGAGGGGAAAGTGATCCTTAGGGCAATGTTTGTTGAGACACGTGAAGTCGACGCACATGCGAAGGACCTGCCGTGTTTTTCTTTGGCACCATCACCGGGTTAGCTACCCATGTGGCTTCGTAGATATCTCTCCGATAAAACCAGCTTCCTCTAGTCGATTTATTTCGATAGCATGGATTTGCGGTTTGGTTCTCGAAAAGCGCCGCAAAGGTTGTCCGATTGGTTTCGCTCGTTGGATCCAAATTTAGGTGGTGCTCGGCAAGTTCCCCGGGTACTCCCGGCATGTCAGCTGGACACCATGCGAAGATTTTCCAGCTTCTCACGGAGGAACTCGACGAGCGCGCTTTCCTATGCGATATCCATGTTGTTTGCAATGGATGTCGTCTTTTTTGGATCTGTCGGGTGAATCCGCACCTCCTTAGAATTTTTCTCTCGTGTTGAAAGTTGATTCCTTGTTTGGCCTTCCGACGTCCGGCGCACGTCGTAATCGATCATGCTCTTCGACGCCAAGTATTCCGCTTGCATCCCGAAGGTTTCGACAATCGATGGAAATCCTTGTCGCACTTATCGGCTAAAGCAAAACTCCCTTTGACCGTGATTGGTCCCTTGGGTCCAGGCAATCTCCATAACGGTATGTATAGTGTGGTACTGCCATAAATCTAGCGTATGCTGGTCGTCCCAACAAAGCGTGGTATCGCGATGGGAAATCCACGACTTCAAACTCCAGCCTTCTCGATTCTATAATTTTCTCGGGTTCCAAACTCGAACGTCGAGGTTGATTTTCCCCAATGGGTAACTTGGTTTCTCCGGTGTGATGCCGTGGAACCTTGTGTCCGTTGGCTTCGGGTTTGCTAAGGATATGTTCATCTTCCTCAATGTATCCGCATACATGAGGTTTAAGCTGCTGCCACCATCTATGAATACTCGAGAGACGTCAAATCCTGCGATAACCGCCGGCGAATGAGTGCCGACCGCCCTGGTCGAGGAACTTGCTGCGGGTGGTCCGCTATGGTGAAGCCGATGTCTTGTCCCGACCAATTGAGGTACTCAACTGTTGGTGGAGGCATTTTCTCTGCCATGAACACCTGTCGCGAGATTACTTTTTGAGCTCTATTGGATGGCCTTCCCTTCGAATCATCGACACTCGCTCCGTTGGAGTTAGGATCAACATAGGGTGGTGGTGCTGGTGCTGCCGCTATTCCGAGCCGGTGTTGATTGCCTTCGTAATCGCGGGAGGTGGCGGTAGATGAATTTCGCTCCTAGGCTCCCGAGGGTTTCTCTCGTGCTGCTCGTGCGTGAGCGTTTCTCGCACATCCGAACATTGCTTGGAAATTTCGACAATCTTTCCGCAGGTGTCCCGACTGTCTTTTCCCATTGCTATCGAGGAAAAAATGCATCCGGCACGGTCCGTTCGAGCATTTCTTCGGGAGACATAAAAGGTCGTGGAAACCTTGGCCCACTATTTTGCCTCGTTACGGGAGTCGTCCCTATTATCGCCTCGCTGCTCATTGCTTCTCCGATAATCATCTCTCGTTGCTTGCTCCCGTATTTGACCGAAATCCTCGCCGAAATTTGCCCCGGGGCGTCGTAATTCGGATACTCGCCGAGGAAATCGTCGCCTCGTTCGATAATTTCGACTACGGTCCTCCTCCGGCGACTCGTGTCGTTTATTGTGGACAGCCGTCTTCTCCGTCTGCCCATCTATTTGCTATCTCCATCAACGCGGATACTCGTTTTTGGATTGGTCCTTCCCAAGTCCTCGACAAAATCTCCGCGCCTCGATTCCCGCGACAAACGCATCTATTGCTCTCTCGTCGGATATATTTTCTCGCCGAGTTTTTTATGATGTTCCACCTTTGGATGTATTTTCTCATTGACTCATCCGGCTTTTGTCGACACGCCCTCAACTCTTCCAACGATGCAGGCTTCTTGCATGTGGATCTAAAGTTCTTGACGAAAACGTCCTCGAAACTTTCCCGAACTGTCGATGGATCTCGGCGGAAGTTTTTTGATCCAAGATCGAGCGGCTCCACTTAAGTGCACCCGAATACTTTGCATGGCTGTTGCTCTAGTTCCTCCGAGTTAGCTTTACCGTCTCGAGGTAATCGATTAGCTGGTCCTCCGGTCTTGCGGGCCGTCGAACTTTTTGAAGTGATCGGGTAACTTGAATCCCGAGGGGACTCGAGTTTTTCGGACTCTTCTCGTGAAGCACGGTAGACCACACATATCCTCGTCATTAAGCTCCGGGGACCGCCGATGATCTCTTCTCGCTTTGCCTTGCTCTATCGACCCTCGCTTGTGCTCCCGTGTCTCTTGCTCCACTTGGTCCTTCCGGAGCTGCCGCCGTTGCTCGCCGCAGGTCGTGGACTATTTTGCCTTGTCTGCTCCTTCGGGAGGCGTTGCTACGAACGCCGTCCCCATAGCTCCAACTCCCGCCAATGCCATGTTGTATAATGTTTCCCTTGGATCTCCCGGGGGCGGCTTGGATGCGAGGATGTAAGCTTGTGTCGCCATATACCCAGCCTCTGGTGTCTTAGGGATAATATTTCCTCTTGTATCTATCGTCATAAAGGACATGTCGAGGTTTTGAACCAAGTACTCTCTTTCTGCTTCGGGTATGTGTTGTAGCCTTGATCTTCCTCTCGTTCCGAGCCTCCCCGTGGCTATCACCCGAAACTCTAGATTGTCCACTTAGATCCGCCCTTCTCCCGCCGGATGCGAAGCTGCCTCCTTTCTCCCGTTTAGCTCAGCTGTCCTGTTTTTCTATTTCTCGGGCAGTTCGTGCGAGCATATATTGATAAGCTTGCAGTTCTTGAGCTGTAGCCGTTGTCGTCATTGGTTCTCGAACCATCTATGGCTTTTGCCGCTCTATCCCAGGCTGCCTGTGGAAGTTGGACTCTGACGCGTGGTGTGGGCCCGACGTATTTAGTGCCCATACCTCTCCTTAGATCTGAGGGATCGACAAAAGGATTTCCCAATTGGTCGAAAGCCTCCGATGTTTCCTCTTGATCTTCGATAGCATAAATCTGATGATATTTTGTACTCAGATCTACGTTGGGTTCGGTGACATCATTGTTGAGATTGATGAAGACCTTGCCCACCGTGAGAGATTTGTCGACGAAGTCGTGAATCTGTCGACATCGCTTGAGCCATCGCTTATATATGAGTCCGCAGATGACCCAAACGATGCGTTGTCGAAGATCTTGGCGAGTTTCTCTCTTGCTCGATGCCGACGTAGCGTGTTGCCGAAGTTTCTTCTTCGACTCGGTTGATGATGCATAGCTTGAAAATTCAGAATCGACCGCCGACGATCCCGACGAAATCGGAATTTCGACACGATACGATCCTTCCTTCTCGACGCGAAAGTGGAACCTTCCGAACGTCATCTCCAAGGGCTCCGCCAGATACGCATATGCATCCAAACGGGAGGGTGGGTGAGGAACAAAATCAACGGGACCGCGTAGCGATCCGTTTACCTCGATCCATAGTGTTGCTTCCGGTTGACGATGTCGAAGATCTTGAACGTGCCATCGAGATCGGATCCTTACGCCTCTAATTCCCACAGACGGCGCCAATTGACAAGGGATTAACTTGTCAATGCCTATGGATTATAGGCTAGGGTTTAGTTAGAAGTAGAGGGCAAGTAGATCTCGAAGGTTTCAGCCGAAAAGTACTCGACGAATATGAAAACTAGAGTTTGCAGACAATGATTCGATGATCTTCTCGTCCCTCGACCCCCCTTTATATAGGTGGAGCCGAGGGATTCGTGCTATACAAGGATTACACAGTCCGGGACGGTTTCTAACTCATCCCGCCAAATTACAAATAACACTTCCTATTACAACTCTATCTTTTCCTTAAATACATCTTGGGTTCTCGAGTCTTCTTATTCTTCGGGTAGTGGGCCTTCAATAAACCCCGGGTACTATATTAGGCAGGCCCATTTGGGATGCCTATGTCACTCAAGGACCCAAACTGGTGCTCAGCTATGACTGATGAGTACGGTGCTCTGCTCTCAAACAATACTTGGGAGCTTGTTGATCCTCCTCGCAATGCAAACATTGTCACAGGCAAGTGGATCTATCGTCACAAGCTCAAGTCCGATGGTTCTTTGGATCGATACAAAGCTCGTTGGGTTCCGCGAGGATTCACCCAACGTGAAGGGATTGACTTCGATGAAACTTTCAGCCCGGTTGTGAAACCAGCCACCATCCGTACGAGTGTTGTCTATTGCCCCGTCTAGCAACCGGCCCATACATCGGCTCGATGTCAAGAATGCTTTTCTCAATGGCACTCTAGTGGAAACGAGTCTATGCTCGTCGGCCGTCGGGGTTTGTTGATCCCAACTTCCCCGACAAGGTGTGTCGTCTCAACAAGTCCTTATACGGCTTAAAGCAAGCACCTCGGGCGTGGTTTCGGCGGTTTGCCACCTACATCACATCTCTTGGGTTCATTGGCTCCAAGTCCGACGAGTAGCTCTGTTCATCTATCGGCGTGGACCGGACACGAGCATATCTTTTGCTCTATGTGGACGACATAGTATTGACGGCCTCCTCCTCAGCTCTGCCGGCTAGCTTAATTGTCTCGCTTCGGTCGAGTTTCGTATGACGGATATGGGAGATCTTCATTACTTTCTCGGCGTCTCCGTTAAGCGCAGCAAGGATTGTCTCGTTTCTCTCCCAAGAGAAGTATGCGTTAGAGCTTCTTGAGCGTGCCGGCATGTCGCATTGCAAATCCATCACCACACCCGTTGATACCGCCTCCAAGTTATCAGCCAAATCAAGTGAACCGGTGGCGAGATCCTACGGAGTATCGGAGTCTTGCGAGAGGTCTCCAATACTTGACGTTTACCCGGCCGGACATCTCCTATGCGGTGCAGCAAATATGTTTACATATGCATGATCCTCGAGCAAATCACTTGCTCCTTGTCAAGCGTGTTCTTCGCTACATCCGCGGCACCACGGACTATGGATCGACCTTGTTTCGCCGGAGTTCCGATGAACCGACGGCCTATTCCGATGCTGATTGGGCAGGATGTCCCGACACTCGACGATCTACCTCCGGCTACTCGCGTTTTCCTTGGCTCCAATCTAGTGTCATGGTCTGCCAAGCGACAACACACGAGTGTCCCGTTCTAGTGCCGAGGCTGAATACGGGCGGTTGCAAATGTGGTGGCAGAGACTTGTTGGCTTCGCCGGCTTCTTCGAGAGCTTCATCGGCCGGCCTCGGGTGCTACGATTGTGTTCTCGTGATAATGTCGCCTCGCCTACATGACACGGAATCCAAGTACACCATCGGCGCACCAAGCATGTGGAGATTGATCTTCATTTCGTGCGGGATCGAGTCACCACGAGCGATGTTAGGGTGCTTCATGTGCCGAGTTCTTCACGGCTTGCGGACATCTTCACTAAAGGATTACCATCTCCTCTCTTTTTGGATTTTCGGGACAGTCTCAACATTCGTAGGACGCCCATTTTCGATCGAGGGAGGGTGTTAGAATATAAACCGTATATGTATTTGTATAGAGATACGGTTGTATATGTGTAATCCTGTATGTGTCCATGTCGTATGTGACAAGGACTCTGTCTTGTATTCCCCCTATATATAGATCAATACAAGACACCACAATGTGTGGTTCCTAAACTCTTACACAATGTAACTTCACTTTTTAACTTCACACTATCTGTGTTTCATCTCCCAGGTATGACTGTGGTTTTTTCACACTGAAGAATCTTGAAGCATGCCCAAGCAGGACCCCAGCAACGTACTCGCGAAAAGACATTCCAAACATCGGGAAGTTGTACACAGATAAATGGTTACGTTTCACGAAGAAAGCAAATTGGCAGTTATTTGTCTAGCAAATGTGTCAAGTGGTAATTCATATCTCTAACCATGCTCTTCTTCTTTTTTTCATTTTTTAAATGTTACATATGTTTCAATACTGACTTTACATAGTTACTTTATTATTACTATATCGAAAAGAATTCAGCAAATGCAATAAAGTATAAGTTGTCAATCATAAGATACATTTTTTCGCATCAGAAAACATACTGTCTCAAAAATCATTTTAAATATTCGCAAAAAGGTCTCGTACAAATTTGTTCGACAAGGTAACATGAGCCACATAATTTTTAAATCAAACACAATGTCCTTCACTTCTTATATTTTTTCCTTTTTTTTTTCAAATCAATGGAAAAGGCCCAACAAACTGTACTTCTCTGGGTTTGCTAGTCGCACCTCGCACGTACGAGCATCGTGACCTGGTTGCTTGCACACACCACAGAGACCTTGTTTTGGTTTCGTAATCGTAGACCACCTTTCTTTCTTTTTGAACCCGGGCGCCCTTTTGTCGCCGACATTGGTGGGTTCCTAGCTTTCCGATTCTCCACGAGTAGCAAGCATCTTCTTCCATAGGTACACTTTCCTGTGAATCATTAGCAGATGTTGGTGTTTCATCGCATGCTTGGCGCTCTTCCTTTTTTTTGAGTGCATCAGCATTTGCCTTTTTCAAATCTGCCATCTCTTTCTCCATTGCTCTCATGTGCCGTTCAGCTATTTCATTAGTTTTCTCTGAGGCCGCTAAACCAACAGCAAGCTTAGCAAAATCACTGCAGAGGTTACCATATCTAAGCAATCTCATATCTTTTCTAGATAGCTTCTGGCCAACAGGCCTTTCTTGCCTCTCATCCCGCGGTGCAACTATGTC
Organism: Lolium rigidum; assembly: GCF_022539505.1. NCBI lineage: Eukaryota > Viridiplantae > Streptophyta > Magnoliopsida > Poales > Poaceae > Lolium > Lolium rigidum. Next base: position 160,137,474 of record NC_061510.1, on the reverse strand, counting down.
AGGAGGGGGTAGACACCACCTGGGTAGGATGTAGTGCTCTGGGTATTTTGTAACCATCCCTAGATGTGACATAACTTTCATTGCATGGCAGCACAGGATACCATCCCTATTAATTTTGCAACATTCACAATTGTAGATTCCATTAGCTACATCAGCATCGACACGATAACTCCTCCTACCGTACCCGCGCACGGATCCTTGTATTGGGAAAACCTCATGAATGCTCCCTTGTTCAGTAACACCAATGTCACGAACATTGTAGGATGTAATCTTGCGAAGCTCAAGCTGAAAGCGGTGGTAGATGGGCAGGGTGTATGTCTGAAGGATCCGCTTCTCCATGGGAAAGTCCCCCCAAAGCCTCGATTGTCTTCTCATCACCATCAAACTCATGAGCATCTTCTCGTTACATCAATTCTTTCCTGTAGTTTCATGTAATGCTTGAAGAAACGAACAAGGCTATCATGTGGATGAACATACTTGCTTAAGAACAAGCATTAAACCCTTCACTTCTAGATGTAGTTTGAAGGAACGGGAAAAACCGGTGGCGGAAATATGTCGGCACAAAATACTCACGCAAATCATAGAGGTCAAGGAAATGTGTGTTATCTGCAACCCCATGCGTTTCCACCATATTTGCCCACCGCTGTTCAAACTCTTCCGGTGTCATGCTGTAGTCAATCACATCATTGAACTCTAAACGCAAGTCTTCTCTCTGAGCAACAAAAGTACCAAGTTTTTCCTTACTTTTTGCATTATATGCCACTCGCAGAACCTGTGTATGATGCCAATGAACACCATGAGGATAGCAGTTCCGATACCCGCATCTTGATCCGTAATGATGTTCAATGGATGTAGTCCATCCATTGCCTCTAAAAACCGCTCAAACAACCACACAAAGTTCACGGAAGATTCATTCCTCACAAAACCACAACCAAGCTGGATGGATTGACCATATCTATTTATTCCAATGAAAGGAGCACATGGCATGTCAGTACTCGGTTTGTCATGAATGTTGTATCAAAAGAAATACAATCATTGTACAGGGGGTACACATCTCTTGCTTTGCTATCCACCCGGAACGGGTTCTCCACTTTATTTTCTCGCATCTAGCTTGAACCTCGTAGAAAAATCCGGGATCATCTTTCTTGATTTCTTCAAAGTACTCTAGCAGCTCGGGATATCTTTAATCCTGTCATAGTTCCCTAGTTTTGACAGTGTAGTTACTAACTGTTTTGCTGTTGTATGGGACATTCTGCTTGCTCCCATATAGCTCCCCCATGATTTCCATGATTCTTCCTGAAGAAAGGTTGACTTCATGCAACAAGTCAATGAACTTTTTCTCTTCTGTAGGGATCTTGTTGTGTGATCTCAAGTACTTCTTAAGCGCAAACTTGTCAATCACCTCATGTGTATGAACCTCGACAAACTGCGTAACTTTCCATCTATCACCATCGCGTTTTACTCGAAGCTTTGCTTTGCGATCGGTCGACACGGTTAGCTTACGGTTTCTGCCGCTTAATCGGACCGCTTCTTCTTCTCTAGGCTTCCCGCATTTGTTGCGGACATAAACATATTTATCTAGCTGACCATCTTTAGCACATCTCCTAGATGATTCTATCTTCACCGAAAACCAATGTGGTGAGCATATCCGTTGTAGTGCCGCAAAGCTAGTTCAGTGTGTGTCAAACATCATGCCAACAAATGGAACCTTTGGAACATATCCTTCAGGCGTTGACTCAACCTCGGCTTCACCATCGCTTTCCTCACCGGAAAGTGTAACACCAGATCCGTGCACGCGAATCAGCTTGCCGATCATTGTTTGAAGGACCTCGCTTCATCTCCTTGGGGATCGACACGATGGCCTCCGACTTCCGGCGGCTGCCCAGCATGTTGATCGGTTGATGTACTAGCTTCGAGGAGTTGCATTGAGATCAATGCCACCAAACCAGTATTCAAATCCGCGAGCCCTTGGCATTCTTCTTCAAAAACAAATATCTGCATGGAATCAATGACATGAATCATTAAGATTTCTTGGTTGCACAACATTTTTTCTAAAGTAATTTTACATCTGTTTTTTACAATCTTCAGTTAAATAACATTCTCCCTTTTTGTTTTTTACAGGTGCAAGTTGTAAATATCTTCCGCAGAAACCCAAGGCAAAACCAGGGGGAAAGATCATGTGACTGTCATGGCAACCAGTATGGCAAATGAGATGCAGTACTACCTTTACTAATGGGAAACCAGTATGAACTGATAACCAGTATTAGCATGTAGAGGTGCAGTCTAGTGTTCTCTCATGTAGCTCTGCCCTAACTTTGTGTCTACCAGTTACATGCTTTTTTCTTTGTGTGTTCTACATGGTTTGTCCTCCCCTTTTGTGTGTTCTACATGCTATCTACATGCTATCTACCTTTGTGTGTTCCATCTTTTTTCTGTGTGTTATATCCTGTGTTCTAACATGCTATCTTTTTTGTGTCCTATGCTCTTTTCTTAAAACTTGTTACTTTTTGTTTGTCCTATAGTTACATTAGTGGCACATGTAAACATAGCAGTAATTTATTTTTTCTGGCACATGAAACGTGGGGCATGTAACTATAGTTACATTAGTGGCAACTACTTTTTGTCTGAAGGCAGTAGATAGGTCAGCTACTAAGTGCATGTAACATACATTAGTGGCAGCTATAGCTGTTTAAAGACTTGATGATGCCATATTTTTCACTAGATGTAGCAAAGGGAAAGGTTCATGTAACAGAATCACTAGATGTAGCTGTTCCTATGAACCACAAGGGGCAACTATATTTTTAACTAGATGTAGCAAAGGGAAAGGTTCATGTAACAGAATCACTAGATGTAGCTGTTCCTATGAACCACAAGGGGCAACTATATTTTTAACTAGATGTAGCAAAGGGAAAGGTTCATGTAACAGAATCTGGTTAAGATAGTACCTCCAATCAACCGAATTTTTGCGAGAGGGATAGACGATGTAGCAGGGGGAGGGGGGTGCCGGAGGTGATTCCCCCGGACCTGCAAGTCGTCAGATGTAGCAGATCCCTCCCTCAATGTAGCAGATTTTCTCCCTATATGTATGTAGCAGATCTGAAACTAGCAGGTCTGAAACTATATGTATGTAGCGGATCTGTTCCTCAATGTAGCAGATCTCACAGTCAAGCTGATTGAATCGATGTAGCGGATTGATCGGTGGCGTGAACTGGCCGAGAGGAGAGGAGTTTTCTTCTCAAGAATCTGGATGTGACTGTTCTTCCCTGGTTCATCCCTGTTCTTGGCGTGGTGAAGAAGAAGATGGGGATCCAACGCACATGTAGCAGGGAAGAAGAAGATGGGATCCGATGTAGCTTTATGGTGCGGTCCCCAAAAAAAGTGGCGTTCACGTGGGAGTTGCGGGGGGGAGATGCTCGTATGCTGCTGGGGGGGTTCCACGGTGGGCCAAAAAAAGGAAAGTGCGTGGTCCCCACGCTGGTCCAGAAAAGGAAAGTCCACCTGGTCGGACTGACCTCGTTTTACCAGGAATCGAGGTCGACCTCGATGTAGCACAGCCCTACTTGCAAATCGGTACATAGCAGAATTCTAAAGCCCATGCCATGCTTACATATGTTGTTCGGCCTTCAAGTAATAAAATATTACGGCCGCAACGTTAATCACATCAGCTAATGAAGAGCCCTTTTGGAAATCTAGGCAACACACCTGCAGATGTTATCCTCTCCGCTGGATTCTTCATAATTATGTGAAGCTTCATCTATTTGGCATGAATGAATAATTTGCTACGTTCGATACACCGATGCACCATTGAATCTGACCAAGCCTGCAACTTCAGATTTCAAGAGCAAATCCAAATATATTTGTTAACCAGTAATTGAACTACAAGCACTAATTTGGCCAATAAAATCCAATAGCCAAATTGCACCATCAGGGCATCACCACTCATGCAGATGAAGTTTTCCTGTTGCACTTTTCCTTTGGTGACTCCTTAGCCCTGCAATCTACATGGTCTCAGCGTCGTATCAGAAAAATGCTACCACTTGTACTAGGTAAACACTAGTTCCAGCAAAACTTCAGGTAATTGTCCTGATAAATGACTTCCTTCACCTGATCTTCTGTTGTACATATGTACTGTAGTGTATTTCGAACTAAACAGCAAGACCAAATACATATGTCTAAACAATAAACCAACCATGATCATTTAAATTAATTTGGCCAATCATACAAACCATCTAGCCAAATTACGCTATCAACACTCCCTTTGTCCCATATTATAATATGTTGTTACAACCAATATGCTCATACATTTGTTGTAATAACATCTTACATTATGGGATGGAGTGATATTCTTCAAGTATGAAGATCATGTCGAACTGGTAAAAAAATCCTTGCTTTAACTTTACAACTTCTTGAATATTCATCATATTTCACTAAATTAGTTTTGCACTTATGAAAAAACACGCACATAGACATGCACGTGTGAGCATGTTTGCTAATAACACACAAGAGTGGAAGAGACGTTGAATAACCTATTAATCTCAATAATATTTAATTAACAAGCTGATGTTTCTGTAAGGACAGGTACAAAGATTTGGACAGTAGGGTAGGTAGATTAATATCTCCAGTTCTCCACATCCCAGGAAGAGGTGGTTCTTACTTTCACTAAAAAAATACCATATCATAATAGGTACATGGCGCGAAGATCTTGAGCAAGCATGTGAATTCTTCTTGGTTTAGATATTAATAGATATTAGAAGTGCTTACAATCACCCCTTCCGATTTCATATAAAGCTTTTGAAATATTTTCTATCATTTTAACTTTCGGTGTCTTTAGGACGTATGTTAAAATAGCAATCAGGGTTGATTCCTCTTATCATCCTAAATTTGTTGACCATTAAAATTGTGGATGACAGTTCATGTCTTTAACCCATTGGATCAGTTGGAAATTATCATCCTCTACGACTTCCGCTTGAGGTATATCCTGTTCTTAGTGGTTGAGTAGTGACGGAGTCACCGAGACCTTTGAGGATTCTACAAATGTAGGAATTTGAAAACATAAAAATGGAAAAGACACAGAACGAACATGTCACATATAGTGGATTCCTATTTCAAAACATGAGGATTTGGCAAATAGGAGCATTTGGATGTGCACAAGAAATAAAATACATGAATTTTAGAGTATCGACGATACAATATAGAAGGACAAAGTGAAGTGTACTGGACTTTCCAAAGGGAAAATAAACTGAGGTTTGAGCTCATGTTGAGATTCCTGTAAAATGAAAGCACATAAGTCCCATGACCGAAGGATTTCCATAGGGAAAAAATGCTTATAGGATGTAAATCTTTCAAAATTTATATGAAATCCTTTTAGTCCAAAGATCCCCTTAGTTTACCAAAAGGTAAGGTCATATACAATGAATCTTGGATCAGTTGCTACTTCTTTTATCCTTCTGACATGGAATGTAACCTAATAAATCTAAGATGTAAAAGAGACATTGATTCTTATTGAGTGTTGGTTATGTTTTTTCACTTCGGCATCAATAATAATTCAACACGGCAAGACAAAGACTTATGTGAGCACTGTCTTATGCACGATGACATATCCAACAAATATATCTGACTATTAGTACCATCTTTTAATACAAAACTATAGTTATATACAAGCGTTCAAAACTAATTTACTTGAGGAAATCTGAACATTTTATGTTCATTATATAAGAATTTATATTGCTCAAACAAAGCAGAATAACCAATTGATGTTTAACGTTTGACATGACAATGGCAAAAGGATGACTTATGCTTTTCACATGGCGCATAAGTCATTCCATGTTAAAAGCATAAGTCATCCATAGTGGGACGAGGATAAATAACCGAAAACATATGAAGAAGTATAAATGGATCCTAGATTCAAGAAAAATGTGTATACAGTCCCATCAGAAAGTGAAGGGCTGCACACATTTCTGTAACTATATTGAAAATAATGGGAGCACATGCAAATGTGTGGCTAATTTTTCACGCAAAGAAAAACTATGGCTTATTTATGAATTCATCAGAGTTCAATTCAATAACCTCAGAGTTCAATTCAGTAATCTTTGGAGCTAAACTCTGGAGATGAGTACTTCACAAACAATTGTGTTACCCTCTAATCATGCAGTTGTGTTCTGTTTTCCCACCAGAGTATCAGCCTTTCACATTGATGTTGGATTTTACAAAACAAGAAAACCGAAATACCCATGATAGACCATTTTACAGAGCCATCAGTGTTCCTTGAACTGCACAACATAGTCAGTTCCTTGACATCAATACAACATCATCATCAAAACTGCGACCAAGTGTAGTTTACAACAAATACAGACTAATGGTCTTCGTGTACTGTCCCATAAAATTACAGGTTCTCAAAGGGCGATGCCGTTGCTATCTTAAAAAAAGCCGCATCAGCGCCATACAATTGCAAAGCTGGAACTTAATGTGCGATGCTGCCAGCAGTTGTTCTTCAAATTCAGGAGTCAGCAGATGCTAAATTCCAAACAATTGATATTTGCCAAAATCCGCAATTCTGATAGTACCTTCCCCTATCAGTTCACAGGAATCCTGGTGGGGAGTTCTCATTTGTTGTCACCTGCTTTAGGTCAATCGTGTCCATTATTAGAGAATCCAGGTACAGAAAAACACTTAATCTAGAAACAATAATACATTTGGAAATAAATCTGTTGTTTCTGCTCATCTGTCTTACGATATTTGAAATCTTCACTGAGTTGGGACTACAAATAGCATTATTTATGAGAGTGCTTAAAAAGTTCAAAGATCAACAATATACATAACCACATACATTCCACATATCAACTTTAATTTGAGTACCATGACAAGGAAATAAGCACAGAAACACTGGTCGCTCCATTTCCTCGATATCCAGAACAGTTTTAAGCAATCAATATGCTCAATTTACTGTTTACTAAGCTTTTATATTCAACCACTAGGTAACCTTGAGGACTAGTGATGAGATAACTACGGAGGTTGAACGGTAAACAGAGTACTTACTTGATTTGGGATCAACATGCACAAAAAAGCTCGCAGCAACTATGAGATAGCATAATATGAGCATAAGGCCTTTAAAGTAGTTCGATGTGCCTTCCTGGAAAAAGCATACACTAAAATGTGAAAGGTGAAACTTGATGGAATTCAAAAGCAGCAAGTTGTAGCATTCTTATAAACTACAGAACACATTATAAATGCTGAATTGTTCTGTAAACAAACCTGTAACATAAATGCCACCACAAGTACTGTTATGAAAAGAGTTGCTGTCTCAAACAATTGAAAATTCAAATCCATTTCTTCTCCCATCATCCAGCCAATTACCACACAGAATGGAATCTGCAAATCATGCAAAATGGATGTTTGTTGCAAATCTTTAAAAGTGCAAACGATGAAATGTACAGGACGACAAGTTGAACCTTGTTGGCTAAATATTCTTACCACAAACATAGATATCTGAGTTGATGATCCTATGGCAACACCCAATGTAATGTCCTTGTGGTATGCAAGAGATTATAGGTGAGAAGAAAAGCACAAAATTGAGTTGCAGAAAGGGTTGAAAGGAGGGGATACTTACAAGTTTGTTTTTCATGGCAAACATAATGGCGCTTGCATGCTCAGCAGCATTCCCCACAATAGGAAGCAGAATAACACTGATAAAGGCCAGTGGCATGTTCAATGATTCAGAGGCCCCCTGTTACAATATATTAAAGATGCACAGTTAAAGAAGGAGAAAATGTGTTGACGTAAAATAAAATAGCGATAGTACTGGTATCATGGTGTCCCCACTTGATATAATTCCACATAGGCAATGAGTTATGAAGGGAAATAGATTACGAAACAAGTGCAAGGCGAAAAACTTTTGACAGTCATAAATCATATGGCATACTGAATAACAAACTCTTCATTACCTGTATGGCATCTACCAGGTACCCAGAGAGAATTGAAATCCAAATAGTCAACACAAAAAGCCAGGCAATAGCTTCACCCTGTGTTATCTCCTTTTCATCCTCCTCATCCTCAGTGGTTTCTTCTTCCTATTATGGCAAGTAAGAAATAGGAGGCATAAGGAACTGTACACACACAAAATTATTTGTTTTCTGTGATCTGTTTGATGGGTAATTGTTACTTGTTACTCCACGTGAACTCAAAAAAAGAGCAAATGATTACATGTATAATTAAAAGATCCTGAACTAGAGCAGGATAGCCAAAAAAAAGTTTTATGGTATCTGGATATTTAAAGACAGGGCACATGATGTACTAGAGCAGAACTAACGAATTGAAAGGCACAAAAACATGATTGGCCATACTGCATGCATCCTGTGCAGCTTGGTAATATTATTACAATACACAATGCTGAAGCTATAATTTTACACCGATGAATATAATAACTGGGATGCATGATTAAAGTGGTACATGCCCTGTTTTCAGAGTAAATCAATGTTATCTCCTTATCCATCCATATAGAGTATTGCTTTTGAGTGGTTGCATAGATTACTTTTTTTTATCCAAAAAAATAAATGTTTGCATAGATTAGCTTCCAGCTACTTACTTCACCAATCGGGCTGTATAGACTGCGCTGGCTCTTCAGTTGAAAAAATAGATAGCTAGCGTAGGCCACAAGCATGATGCAGCTACTAAACCTTGAGAGGGAAACTTCGGATTTTCCATAGTGCGCTTCAGAGTGTGTAAAGTGAAGCACGGCTGGAAACATTAGACCCAAGACAGCCATCAATAGCAACCCGGAATTTACAACAGCTGATGCCTACATTGACAAATTCAAGTCAAAATAAGATAAAATGTGTAGATAATAATGGAAACATAATAGCAGATTCTTGTTTGATCGGTACCTTGTTGAAGACCTGGTCTCTGTCAGGATGGGCAAGCCCGCCAGCAAAGAAAGCACACCCAAGCACTAATAGCATGTTTGACAATATAGAGCCTAGCAGCGACTGCTGGACGACACGGATCATTCCGTTTTTGAGCGCGTAAATCGAGATAATCATCTCCGTCGCATTCCCGAAAGTAGCATTCAGAAGGCCCCCAACTGCAGTTTTGAAAAAAATGTTAAATCTTTAAGTAACAACGTATGAATCCAAGATTTGAATCGAAAGCTAGGATAATATGGGATGAAGGCACATACTTGTTGGGCCAGTGTAGCAAGCAAGTTGCCTGCACAAGACAAGGCGGGATCCAAGTTATAACATATAGAAAGGTGGGTGAGGCAGGTAGTTTTAGGCATATAACCAAGTGACGATTGGTTCAAGTCAACCAGTGGCAGTACTTACTCGGTTGCATACCCCAATCTCTCGGCCAAGGGCGTGATGCCGATTAAGCTGAAAAGGAAAACCCATCCTTGCTGTGAAGCATTTGAAGGAAGCAATCGCAGAAATGGAAAGTCAGTTTTGCTCTTGCAACTAGTAATAAATGCGAGGAGGAATGAAAAGGTAAAAATGGAAGCATTCATAGTGCTGAGTGACGGATGCTGGAAATGAATTGAGAGGGGGTGATTTGATGATGAGCGTGCTCCTTACGTACGTGGTTCCCGGGGATGTAGTGGAGCGTGATGGCGAGTGGCCCGAAGGGCAGGAGGACGTTGATCTTTGCCTGGAAGATGACGATGCGTAGGCTCCTGAGCGCCATCCGCCACTTGCTCCTTGGCGAGAGCGACTCGGCGACGGCGGCGAGCGAGCCGATGTGCTCGAAGTCGAGCGACTGCATCTTCCTGGGCGGCGGCGGCGTCGTGCCGGCCACCATCTCCTCCTCGTCGTGGAGGCCTCCTAGCTCTGCATTCTCCGCCGCCCCCATCATCTGCGCAAACAAATCCGGAGCAAAGAAAGATCAAGAACCGCCACCGATCCGTGGAGCAGCAACCGCCGGACAGCGCGCGCGGGATCCCACCTCCGGCGCGAGGCGGGCAGATCAGACCGACGGAATGGGGGATGGAGGGAGGATTAGGGCTGGGATTTGGGTTCGGAATCAGCCTCTCTCCCTGTCCCTGTGCTCGTCCGTTTTACTATTCCTCCTTCCTTCCGCTGGTTTTTGTTGCGCGACGCGACTGGCACGGGCACGGGGACGAAGCTGCCTGCGATGCTTCGGCGGAGTGGGGATCCGGCCGTACGCCTGGCCCGTGGGGCCTGGATCGGGATGCGGGCCTACGTGTCATAGAGGAGGAAGTGCGCGTCAGTGAGCTGCCCACGCTTCGTGGGTGGTGGTCGGAACAAGAAGTGGCAGGGTGAGCTATCATCCGCTACCCGCCTGCGTACCTCTCCGCGGCCCCACCGGATCGAGGTGGGCCCGCGTGGGTATCTGTGGAGTTAACGGGACCAGCTGGTGAGAAAAGATGTTTTGTTTAGTTTATGCTCCTGAGTGAGTGATGATGATGATTAGATCTGATCAGTCTGGTTAAGCTGCACTTGCGCAGCGCAGTGCAGTGGGCACTAGTGGGTATTGACTGCGCACTGAGGCACCCCACCTGGAGATGCAATTGGGATCCACTTGTAGTTCATTTTGTAATTTCTAGTTTAAAATCTATAGTTCATTTAGTTTTAAATAAACTATAGATTGTAAATTAGAAATCACAAAATGACTGTAAATGTAACTTTGGTGAGACCCCACTTGGAACCTTCCACCCACGTGGAGCGGAAGGTATAAAAACTGGTAATGTAGCATTTCATTACTGCACATGCTAACTTAGTAATTGTGAGCTCGTCGTTATAATTTTTACATTATTAATTATTATTAACTATAGTGATACATCTGCTTTTTCGCTCATTGAACATATGATACTACCTATGATATACCCCAATTTATGGATATTCTTCCGGAAGGTGTTGCTTCCTGGAAGGCATCATGCCTATGTTCTCTTCCCTTTGTGTGTCGGGGGAAATCCTAGGATCAAGTGGTCCGAGCAGCAGAGTCTCGATTTTCTTTTCTGAAGGTGTTGATTGGTAGTTGGTACAAACGCGTCGATGCTAGGAGTGTGGTGGTACTTCTTCGGAAGGTGCAACGCTTAGTTGATCCGCCTTAATCTCCATTTTGTTCTTCTTTTCTTTTGGGCATGGTCTTATTGTCGCCCTAGTTCTTCGTTTTCTGTTCCAAATCTTTCGTTAACTCTATGTTGTGATTGTTATATTAATATAGCGGGAGGACAGGCTATTTCGATAAATTATACTCTTATCCTTAGTCGGTGCCTTGCAATTATGCAATTCGAATTGATTATGAGCGGGAGACACATGGGGATGCACGTCACGCTCATGCTTATGCACATGATGGGCGATGCCCAAGGAAAATCGGCCTGATGATAGATCCAGCCGGGCAGCCCATCTAGTTCTACTCATGTGCTATGTTTGATCAGCTGCATTTGACCGCAGAAACAATGCCCAAGTTGTTAACCCATGTCACGTGGCCTCTAGATGAGAACGATGCTTTTCTTTTTTCTTTTCTCTCTAATCCTTGCTAAATCTGCCACATAATATCTCTCTCCATAAAAAAATAAATTTATCTAAATTTATATTTATCTAGGTACTCTTTAATGTATAAATACATCCTAATTTAAATAAATTTTGGACATCTTCTTATGGATAGAGTGAGTACATATTTTTTCATCGAAAACATCCTTACTTGGCTGCATGATACACATGTTGGAAAAGCAAACGTGAATGCACGATACACATTTGTTTCCGATAAAGAAACTGCGTGGATTAGAGCATCTACACTCGCCCTTTCTATAGCTCCACCAAAACAAAAATAGGGGCGCCGGTAACAAAATGCTCCCCCAGCCGCACGCCCTAAAAAGGTTTTCGCGTCGGCATGGCGCGTATTTTTATCAGGCGTCCCCAGGCCGAACCCAATCCGGCGGGAGGCCATCGAGAGCGCTAGATGGCGCTAAAAGCGGGCTAGCTTTGTTGGCGAGATAGGACTAGTTTCTACCATAAAAAACATTATCCAGAACGGCAAGTCCTATTGGAAGAGGGTGAAGGCGGCGTTCGACGCGCGTCGGCTATTGGATCCCTAGCTACTTCAAGGCACTGACCGCTGATCGCAACATCTCCACCATGTCTCACCGTTGGCACATGATCCAGCACGCCTGCAACAAGTGGCACGGCGTTGTCAAGGAGGTTGATGACCCACAAGTATAGGGAATCGCAGCAGTCTTCGAGGGAAGTAAAACCCAAATTTATTGATTCGATACAAGGGGAGGTAAAGATTACTTATAAGCCTTAACAGCGGAGTTGTCAATTCGGCTCCACCTGGAAAAGCACTAGTAACATGGGTGATGTGAAAGCAGCAATAATATGATAACAATGGCAATAGTAACACAACAATAGTAGCAGTAACACAGAGGAGATGACACCAGAAAATATTCCAATGCAGAGTTGACTGTAGAGCAATGATGCTGACAGAATGACCGGGGTTCCCAGCTATCTACACTAGTGGTAACTCTCCAAATAACATGTGTTGGGTGAACAAATTACAGTTGGGCAATTGATAATTGTGAGGGCATGACAATACATGTTATGATAAGATAAAGGTTACTATAGTATTTAATTGGGCATTACAACATAATACATAGACTGTAATCCAACTGCATCTATGACTAATAATCCACCTTCAGGTTATCATCCAAACCCCTTCCAGTATTAAGTTGCAAGCAACAAATTATCGCATTAAGCAATGTGTGTAAAGTAAACAATAGAATTATGCTTAGACAAAAGTAAACAATAGAATTATTTTTAGACAAAACATTGTTATTTTCTCCCTAGTAGCAATAGCACATCTACAATCTTAGAAGTTATTGTCACTCTTCCAGAAAACTAGATGCATGAACCCACTATCGAGCATAAATACTCCCTCTTGGAGATACATGCAACTACTTGATTAAGGTAACTACAAGTACCGGAGAGCATGCAAGATCTTAAATAACAGTAGTATGATAATATTATGCACAATCTGATCACAATTTCACAATTTATCGGATCCCAACAAACACAACACCGATTACATCATATGGATCGCAATCATGTAAGGCAGCTCATGAGATCATTGTATTGAAGTACATGGGAGAGAGAGTACCAACTAGCTACAGCCGAGAACCCGTAGTCCAGGGGGAACTACTAATGAACTTCTGACCCCCGAAACTTGTCTGGACGATGGCGGCGGTGACGGAACTTTTTGTGGACGGAGGCTGGTTGATTCAGGGTTTTCGCATCGGAGGCAATTTATAGGAAAGGGCGAGGTCGGTGGGCGCCAGGTGGCCCAGACCACCCCTAGGCGCGGGACAGGGCTAGGTTGTGCCTAGGCATGGTCTGGCCGGCTCCTGGCCCCCTCTGTCTCTCCTCTGGACTCCGTCTTCGTTTCGGTAAAATAACAACTTCGGCTTTTGTTTCGTCCAATTTCGAGAATATTTCATGTACAACTTTTCTGAAATATAAAACAACAGAAAACAGGGAACTGGCACTGTGGCATCTTATCAATAGGTTAGTGCTGGAAAATGTATAAAAGTGCAACGAAGTGTGAGCAAAACATATACAAATTGGTGTAAAACAGGCATAGGGCATCAAAAATTATAGATACGTTTGAGACGTATCAGAGGTTCGCCGCGTCCACATTAGCGGCACCAACTTCGAGGATCAGGTACTATCGCCGCTCCCACCGTGCATTGCCCTTGATCACCAGCGTTTCAATCGTTCGCCATTTTTTGTAGATGCGCGCCATGATCACCGCCTGCCGCAAGGACAACGACGACGTCGAGTTCAAGTTCGTGCATGTTTTCGCCTGGATCGAGATGTGCGACAAGTGAAGGAGATCCGGACTGCCCTAGTCAAGGCCAACGCGTCGTTTGACCCCAACAACGCGCCTACACCGGCTACTGTTGGCCAGCCCGTCGGGACAAGAAAGCCAAGGTAATGAGGGATGCCACGCCGACCATCGAGAAGCTCCACTTGTCCATCCTGGCGTGCATCGCTGATGCCGCCGCGCACGCTACCACGCGGGCGGAACAAGCCGCGAAGATGAAGGAGGTGGCGTCGGCAAGGTGGGCGTCGGTCATGGAGAGGCAGGTCATCAAGCTCGACCTGATCAAGGCCAACATCGTCGCCGAGAAGACGAAGGAGGATCTGGTGATCCTACTCGTCGACACCAGCGGCATGGACGCCGACGTCAAGGCGTGGTGCGCCGCGCAGCGCGCCACGATCCTATCAAAGAATCGAGCTCCACCCGTGCCCCAGCCATGCACCGCAACTACAGCGATGGCTACTACTCCACCGGCATCGATGATCCCTACGCCGACGACGCCCACCATAATCCCCGATTCCCCTGTTGAGGAAATTGCTTGATTCTCGTGTTGTCGGCTGATGGCGTGTATTTCACACGTTCGTTGGGCAACCCCAAGAGGAAGGTATGATGCGCACAGCAGCAAGTTTTCCCTCAGAAAGAAACCAAGGTTTATCGAACCAGGAGGAGCCAAGAAGCACGTTGAAGGTTGATGGCGGCGGGATGTAGTGCGGCGCAACACCAGAGATTCCGGAGCCAACGTGGAACCTGCACAACACAACCAAAGTACTTTGCCCCAACGAAACAGTGAGGTTGTCAATCTCACCGGCTTGCTGTAACAAAGGATTAACCGTATTGTGTGGAAGATGATTGTTTGCAGAGAAAACGAGTAAAACAAGTATTGCGACGAGATTTGTATTTCAGTATTAAAAGAATGGACCGGGGTCCACAGTTCACTAGAGGTGTCTCTCCCATAAGATAAAAGCATGTTGGGTGAACAAATTACGATCGGGCAATTGACAAATAGAGAGGGCATAACAATGCACATACATGTCATGATAAGTACGAGTGAGATTTAATTGGGCATTACGACAAAGTACATAGACCGCCATCCAACTGCATCTATGCCTAAAAAGTCCACCTTCGGGGTATCGTCCGAACCCCTTCGAGTATTAAGTTGCTAACAACGAGACAATTGCATTAAGTATGGTGCGTAATGTAATCAATAACTACATCCTCGGACATAGCATCAATGTTTTATCCCTAGTGGCAACGACACAACACAACCTTAGAACTTTACATCACTCGTCCCAGGTGTCAATGCGGGCATGAACCCACTATCGAGCATAAATACTCCCTCTTGGAGTTACTAGCATCAACTTGGCCGAGCCTCTACTAATAACGGAGAGCATGCAAGATCATAAACAACACATATGCAATAACTTGATAATTAACATAACATGGTATTCTCTATCCATCGGATCCCGACAAACACAACATAGAGTATTATAGATAGATGATCTTGATCATGTTAGGCAGCTCACAAGATCCAACAATGAAGCACAATGAGGAGAAGACAACCATCTAGCTATCGCTATGGACCCGTAGTCCAGGGGGTGAACTACTCACTCATCACTCCGGAGGCGACCATGGCGGTGTAGAGTCCTCCGGGAGATGAATCCCCTCTCCGGCAGGGTGCCGGAGGAGATCTCCAGAATCCCCCGAGATGGGATTGGCGGCGGCGGCGTCTCTGGAAGGTTTTCCGTATCGTGGTTTTTTTCGCATCAGGGTTTTCGCGACGGAGGCTTTAAATAGGCGGAAGGGCAGCCTCGGAGGGGGCCTGGGGGGCCCACACCATAGGGCGGCGCGGCCCCCCCTCTGGCTACGCCAGGGTGTGGTGTGGGGCCCCCAGGGCTTCCCTCTGGCGGCTCTCGGGTGTTCTGGAAGGCTTCGGGAAAAATAGGACCCTCGGTCTTGATTTCGTCCAATTCCGAGAATATTTCGTTACTAGGATTTCTGAAACCAAAAACAGCAGAAAACAGCAACTGGCACTTCGGCATCTTGTTAATAGGTTAGTTCCAGAAAATGCACGAATATGACATAAAGTGTGCATAAAACATGTAGGTATCATCAATAATATGACATGGAACATAAGAAATTATCGATACGTCGGAGACGTATCGGCATCCCCAAGCTTAGTTACGCTCGTCCCGAGCGAGTAAAACGATAACAAAGATAATTTCTGAAGTGACATGCCATCATAACCTTGATCATACTATTTGTAAACATATGTAATGAATGCAGCGATCAAAACAATGGTAATGACATGAGTAAACAAGTGAATCATAAAGCAAAGACTTTTCATGAATAGTACTTCAAGACAAGCATCAATAAGTCTTGCATAAGAGCTAACTCATAAAGCAATAAATCAAAGTAAAGGTATTGAAGCAACACAAAGGAAGATTAAGTTTCAGCGGTTGCTTTCAACTTGTAACATGTATATCTCATGGATAGTTGTCAACATAGAGTAATATGACAAGTACAATATGCAAGTATGTAGGAATCAATGCACGAGTTCACACAAGTGTTTGCTTCTTGAGGTGGAGAGAGATAGGTGAAGCTGACTCAACATAAAAGTAAAAAAGAATGGTCCTTCAAAGAGGAAAGCATCGATTGCTATATTTGTGCTAGAGCTTTTATTTTGAAAACATGAAACAATTTTGTCAACGGTAGTAATAAAGCATATGAGTTATGTAAATTATATCTTACAAGTTGCAAGCCTCATGCATAGTATACTAATAGTGCCCGCACCTTGTCCTAATTAGCTTGGACTACCGGATCTTTGCAATGCACATGTTTTAACCAAGTGTCACAATGGGGTACCTCCATGCCGCTTGTACAAAGGTCTAAGGAGAAAGCTCGCATTTTGGATTTCTCGCTTTTGATTATTGTCAACTTAGACATCCATACCGGGACAACATGGACAACAGATAATGGACTCCTCTTTAATGCATAAGCATGTGGCAACAATTATTATTCTCATATGAGATTGAGGATATATATGTCCAAAACTGAAACTTCCACCATGAATCATGGCTTTAGTTAGCGGCCCAATGTTCTTCTCTAACAATATGCATGCTCCAACCATTAAGGTGGTAGATCTCTCTTACTTCAGACAAGACGGACATGCATAGCAACTCACATGATATTCAACAAAGAATAGTTGATGGCGTCCCCAGAAGCATGGTTATCGCACAACAAGCAACTTAATAAGAGATAAAGTGCATAAGTACATATTCAATACCACAATAGTTTTTAAGCTATTTGTCCCATGAGCTATATATTGCAAACGTGAATGATGGAATTTTAAAGGTAGCACTCAAGCAATTTACTTTGGAATAGCGGAGAAATACCATGTAGTAGGTAGGTATGGTGGACACAAATGGCATAGTGGTTGGCTCAAGGATTTTGGATGCATGAGAAGTATTCCCTCTCGATACAAGGTTTAGGCTAGCAAGGTTATTTGAAACAAACACAAGGATGAACGGTACAGCAAAACTCACATAAAAGACATATTGTAAACATTATAAGATTCTACACCGTCTTCCTTGTTGTTCAAAACTCAATACTAGATGTTATCTAGACTCTAGAGAAACCAAATATGCAAACCAAATTAGCAAGCTCTAAGTGTTTCTTCATTAATGGGTGCAAAGTATATGATGCAAGAGCTTAAACATGAGCACAACAATTGCCAAGTATCAAATTATCCAAGACATTTTAGAATTACTACATGTAGTATTTTCCAATTCCAACCATATAACAATTTAACGAAGAAGAAACTTCGCCATGAATACTATGAGTAGAGCCTAAGGACATACTTGTACATATGCTACAGCGGAGCGTGTCTCTCTCCCATAAAGTGAATGCTAGGATCCATTTTATTCAAACAAAACAAAAACAAAAACAAACCGACGCTCCAAGCAAAGTGCATAAGATGTGACGGAATAAAAATATAGTTTCGGGGGAGGAACCTGATAATGTTGTCGATGAAGAAGGGGATGCCTTGGGCATCCCCAAGCTTAGACGCTTGAGTCTTCTTAGAATATGCAGGGGTGAACCACCGGGGCATCCCCAAGCTTAGAGCTTTCACTCTCCTTGATCATATTGTATCATACTCCTCTCTTGATCCTTGAAAACTTCCTCCACACCAAACTCGAAACAACTCATTAGAGGGTTAGTGCACAATAAAAATTAACATGTTCAGAGGTGACACAATAATTCTTAACACTTCTGGACATTGCATAAAGCTACTGGACATTAATGGATCAAAGAAATTCATCCAACATAGCAAAAGAGGCAATGCGAAATAAAAGGCAGAATCTGTCAAAACAGAACAGTCCGTAAAGATGGATTTTATTAGGCCACCAGACTTGCTCAAATGAAAATGCCCAAATTTAATGAAAGTTGCGTACATATCTGAGGATCATGCACGTAAATTGGCTTAATTTTCTGAGCTACCTACGGGGAGGTAGACCCAGATTCGTGACAGCAAAGAAATCTGGAACTGCGCAGTAATCCAAATCTAGTACTTACTTTACTATCAAAGACTTTACTTGGCACAACAAAACTCAAAACTAAGATAAGGAGAGGTTGCTACAGTAGTAAACAACTTCCAAGATTCAAATATAAAACAAAAATACTGTAGTAAAAACATGGGTTGTCTCCCATAAGCGCTTTTCTTTAACGCCTTTTAGCTAGGCGCAGAAAGTGTATATCAAGTAACATCAAGAGACGAAGCATCAACATCATAATTTGTTCTAATAATAGAATCAAAAGATAACTTCATTCTCTTTCTAGGGAAGTGTTCCATACCTTTCTTGAGAGGAAATTGATATTTAATATTACCTTCCTTCATATCAATAGTAGCACCAACGGTTCGAAGAAAAGGTCTTCCCAATATAATGGGGCAAGATGCATTGCATTCAATATCCAAGACAACAAAATCAACGGGGACAAGGTTATTGTTAACCATAATATGAACATTATCAACTCTCCCCAAAGGTTTCTTTTTAGCATTATCAGCGAGATTAACATCCGGATAACAGTTTTTCAATGGTGGCAAGTCAAGCATATCATAGACTTTCTTAGGCATAACAGAAATACTTGCACCAAGATCACATAAAGCATTACAATCAAAATCTTTGACTCTCATTTTAATGATGGTCTCCCAACCATCCTCTAGCTTTCTAGGAATAGAAGTTTCAAGTTTTAGTTTCTCTTCTCTAGCTTTTATGAGAGCATTTGTAATATGTTTTGTGAAAGCCAAGTTTACAGCGCTAGCATTGGGACTCTTAGAAAGTTTTTACAAGAACTTTATAACTTCAGAGATGTGGCAATCATCAAAATCTAAATCATTACAATTTAAAGCAATGGGATTATCATCCCCAAGGTTGGAAAAAATTTCAGCAGTTTTATCACAAGCAGTTTCAGCAGTTTCAGGTAATTTTGCGCGCTTTGCACTAGGAGTAGAAGCATTGCCAACACCAATTATTTTACCATTGATAGTAGGAGGTGCAGCAACATGTGAATCATTAGCATTGCTAGTGGTGGTAATAGTCCAAACTTTAGCTACATTTTTCTCTTTAGCTAGTTTTTCATTTTCTTCTCTGTCCCACCTAGCACGCAGTTCAGCCATTAATCTTATATTCTCATTAATTCTAACTTGGATGGCATTTGCTGTAGTAACAATTTTATTTTCAATATCCCTATTAGGCATAACTTTCGATTTCAAAAGATCAACATCGGAGGCAAGACTATCAACCTTAGAAGCAAGAATATCAATTTTATTGAGCTTTTCCTCAACAGATTTGTTAAATGCGGTTTGTGTACTAATAAATTCTTTAAGCATAGCTTCAAGTCCAGGGGGTGTATTCCTATTATTGTTGTAAGAATTCCCATAAGAATTAGCATAACCGTTACCATTATTATAAGGAAATGGCCTATAGTTATTACTAGAATTGTTCCGATAAGCATTGTTGTTGAAATTATTATTTTTAATGAAGTTTACATCAACATGTTCTTCTTGGGCAACCAATGAAGCTAATGGAACATTATTAGGATCAACATTAGTCCTATCATTCACAAGCATAGACATAATAGCATCAACCTTATCATTCAAGGAAGAGGATTCTTCAACAGAATTTACCTTCTTACCTTGTGGAGCTCTTTCCGTGTGCCATTCAAAGTAATTAATCATCATATCATCAAGAAGCTTTGTAGCCGCCCCAAGAGTGATGGACATAAAGGTACCTCCAGCAGCTGAATCCAATAAATTCCGTGAAGAAAAATTTAGTCCTGCATAGAAGGTTTGGATGATCATCCAAGTAGTCGATCCATGGGTTGGGCAATTTTTAACCAAAGATTTCATTCTTTCCCAAGCTTGAGCAACATGTTCATTATCCAATTGTTTAAAATTCATTATGCTACTCCTCAAAGATATAATTTTAGCAGGGGGATAATATCAACCAATAAAAGCATCCTTGCATTTAGTCCATGAATCAATACTATTCTTAGGCAGAGATAGCAACCAATCTTTAGCTCTTCCTCTTAATGAGAAAGGAAACAATTTTAACTTTATAATGTCACCATCTACATCTTTATACTTTTGCATTTCACATAGTTCAAC
Source organism: Lolium rigidum (assembly GCF_022539505.1). Taxonomy (NCBI): domain Eukaryota; kingdom Viridiplantae; phylum Streptophyta; class Magnoliopsida; order Poales; family Poaceae; genus Lolium; species Lolium rigidum. Next base: position 160,116,986 of record NC_061510.1, on the reverse strand, counting down.
AAAATTATTGAGATGGGCAGCGACATCATCGGAACTAACACCGGAAAATTGCTCTCTCATGACAAGATTAAGTAAAGCAGGTTTAATTTCAAAGAATTCTGCTGTAGTAGCAGGTGGAGCAATAGGTGTGCATAGGAAATCATTATTATTTGTGCTAGTGAAGTCACACAACTTAGGGGTAGCCATTTTAGCAGTAGTAAATAAAGCGAACTAGATAAAGTAAATGCAAGTAAACTAATTTTTTTGTGTTTTTAATATAGCAAACAAGATAGTAAATAAAGTAAAACTAGCAACTAATTTCTTTGTGTTTTGATATAAGTGCAGCAAACAAAGTAGTAAATAAAATAAAGCAAGACAAAAACAAAGTAAAGAGATTGAGAAGTGGAGACTCCCCTTGCAGCGTGTCTTGATCTCCCCGGCAACGGCGCCGAGAAAAAGAGCTTGATGGCGTGTATTTCACACGTTCGTTGGGCAACCCCAAGAGGAAGGTATGATGCGCACAGCAACAAGTTTTCACTCGAGAAAGAAACCAAGGTTTATCGAACCAGGAGGAGCCAAGAAGCACGTTGAAGGTTGATGGCGGCGGGATGTAGTGCGGCGCAACACCGGAGATTCCGAGCCAACGTGGAACCCGCACAACACAACCAAAGTACTTTGCCCCAACGAAACGAGTGAGGTTGTCAATCTCACCGGCTTGCTGTAACAAAGGATTAACCGTATTGTGTGGAAGATGATTGTTTGCGAGAGAAAACGATAAAACAAGTATTGCAGCAGATTTGTATTTCGGTATTAAAAGAATGGACCGGGGTCCACGAGTTCACTAGAGGTGTCTCTCCCATAAGATAAAAGCATGTTGGGTGAACAAATTACGGTCGGGCAATTGACAAATAGAGAGGGCATAACAATGCACATACATGTCATGATAAGTACGAGTGAGATTTAATTGGGCATTACGACAAAGTACATAGACCGCCATCCAACTGCATCTATGCCTAAAAAGTCCACCTTCAGGTTATCGTCCGAACCCCTTCCAGTATTAAGTTGATAACAACAGACAATTGCATCAAGTATGGTGCGTAATGTAATCAATAACTACATCCTCGGACATAGCATCAATGTTTTATCCCTAGTGGCAACAGCACAACACAACCTTAGAACTTTACGTCACCTGTCCCGGTGTCAATGCGAGCATGAACCCACTATCGAGCATAAATACTCCCTCTTGAAGTTACTAGCATCAACTTGGCCAGAGCCTCTACTAATAACGGAGAGCATGCAAGATCATAAACAACACATATGCAATAACTTGATAATTAACATAACATGGTATTCTCTATCCATCGGATCCCGACAAACACAACATAGAGTATTACGGATAGATGATCTTGATCATGTTAGGCAGCTCACAAGATCCAACAATGAAGCACAATGAGGAGAAGACAACCATCTAGCTACTGCTATGGACCCATAGTCCGGGGGTGAACTACTCACTCATCACTCCGGAGGCGACCATGGCGGTGTAGAGTCCTCCGGGAGATGAATCCCCTCTCCGGCAGGGTGCCGGAGGAGATCTCCGGAATCCCCCGAGATGGGATTGGCGGCGGCGGCGTCTCCGGAAGGTTTTCCGTATCGTGGTTTTTTCGCATCGGGGTTTTCGCGACGGAGGCTTTAAATAGGCGGAAGGGCAGCCTCGGAGGGGCACAGGGGGCCCACACCATAGGGCGGCGCGGCCCCCCTCCGGCCGCGCCGGGGTGTGGTGTGGGGCCCCCGGGGCTTCCCTCTGGCGGCTCTCGGGTGTTCTGGAAGTCTCCGGGAAAAATAGGACCCTCGGTCTTGATTTCGTCCAATTCGAGAATATTTCGTTACTAGGATTTCGAAACCAAAAACAGCAGAAAACAGACAAGCGGCACTTCGGCATCTTGTTAATAGGTTAGTTCCAGAAAATGCACGAATATGACATAAAGTGTGCATAAAACATGTAGGTATCATCAATAATATGGCATGGAACATAAGAAATTATCGATACGTCGGAGACGTATCATCGGCCAGCCTGCTTGCCCCTTTTTTGGTTCGCTAGACATTTCAATTCCGTGATTTGTGACGATGTGTTTGTCGAGACTTCCATTTGGGACGATGTGTTTCATCGAGACAATGATCATGTGGGCGCGAAATCTGATCGGCCTACGTTTTTTAAGTTTCGAATTTGGGAGCAGGCGTTTCGGGGGTGCGGTTGGGCGCCGGTGCCCCCCTATTTAGGGGTTACGCGCCGGCACCCCCATACGGTCATGCGCCAGACGCCGTATTGGGGGGGGGGAGTGGAGATGCTCTTAGTGAATGTCTCGTGTAGTGGCGAAGCTCGGACACAATTCATGAGTGGGTCAAACAACATTCTTTTAGAAACACAGTATAAACACTGATGCTCACATACACGCGCATACACTCACCTCTATGAACGCACACACACACACACCCTACCCCTATGAGCACCTCCGAAAGACTGGGCCGGCGGACCGAATCTTGAAATTGACGAAATCACCGCATGAGGATACAACCACCCTCCTAACCACCCAACCAATCTCGGGTTAGTTCTCAGGTCAAACAATAATTTTGAACTGGTATATCATGAAAATGAGAAAATAAAGTGTAAAAACTGGATATGTTCCGAGACACGGTGCAAGAGATGGGCGGGCCATGGCCTTGGTTTGTTTCAACTAAGCTCTACACTGGTTTTGTGTCATACAATTACAAATACTATATGTCAAATAAGCTCCCTCCTAGCCCATTTGGAATCCCTTATGAGGCCCAGGTTGCCTCCATAACGAATATATGTGTGGCACCGTAGGGAAAACCCTATACACCGCCCATTGTGGTGCGTATGGGCGGCACCGCATACCCTCATAGGCGTATGTGGTGTGTGTCGGGCCCGTTAGCGAGGCATGGGTGGGGGTCAACGCCTTCCTCTTCCTTGTCATCAGCCAACAATCTTAGGGGCAACGAGCCAGCGATGACGGAGCCGCTACGACCGCTAGGGAGCTACGGTGGAGAAGGAGTCGGCGAGCCTAGAGCAAGGCAGAGTGATGAGTGCATTTTTAGCATGTTTTTACATCGTTATTTTATCAAGTTATCATTGAGTAGTAGTAGGATTTTTGTATTTCACCGCGCTACCGCGCTCTTTTATGCTTGTCCACACAGGATCTTGAAATAATAAGTCAATGATGAAATATCAATGAAAACTGTTATTTTCTGGCATTTTGACGTGATAGAAATCATTTTAGCACTTAATTATGCACCTAGGCAAAAGGACAATGCGAGGACAACTTCCAGTAACTTTAACGGGCATCGGTACGGGCAAGGCCCGCCCGTACCCGTCCGCCTGTACCACCCTCCAGGAGCACCGCCTCGTCAAATACTTTCACCTCCCGCAGACGTATAAGAGATCAGAGACACACAGCTCTGCGAAATAGAGAAACACCGCCCCATATCAGATCTCAATAAGGAACTTTGGAGAAAACAACATCCGGGCCGCTACATGGATCCTCGGAGGACAAGCATCATCCCCTTCATCATCATCAACCGCTGCACCATCACCATCATCATCCTCCAACCATAGTTGTAATCTTGATTGCTATTGTGGATTTGTATTCAAATTCATTCCATTCATTTAATCTCATCCATAAGATTATGATGATGTTCTTGATTGCTTCCATGTGTGAGTAGTCCTATTAGTTTATGGGGAGATGGAGAAACCCTAGCATAAATATGAGATGGATCCAAGATGATCTATGGTTTTAAGTATTAACGTGTGTTAGTTCTCTCTCTTGATATTATGTGTTGTGCTTGTGCACCATGTAATATTTTCCTTATGGTCTCGAGAGGGATGATACGTCTCCAACGTACCTATAATTTCTGATGTTCCATGCTTGTTTTATGACAATACCTACATGTTTTGCTCACACTTTATAATGTTTTTATGCATTTTCCGGAACTAACCTATTAACAAGATGCCAAAGTGCCAGTTCCTGTTTTCTGCTGTTTTTGGTTCCAGAAAGGCTATTCGGGCAATATTCTCGGAATTCGACGAAACGAAGACCAAACATCATAATTCACCGAGACGGACCAGGACAGCGAAGGGGAGTCAGAGGGGAGGCCTGGGGCCCCCAGACCATAGGCCAGCACGGCCTGGAAGGGGGGCGCGCCGCCCTATGGGGTGGGACCCCCAGGCACCCTCCTGCGCCGCCTCTTCGCCTATATAAGCCCGTTCGACCTAAAAACGCGATACGGATTGACGAAACTCCAGAAAGACTCCAGGGGCACCGCCGCCATCGCGAAACTCCAATTCGGAGGACAGAATCTCTGTTCCGGTACGCCGCTGGGACGGGGAAGTGCCCCCGGAAGCCATCTCCATCGACGCCACCGCCTCCATCATGCTCCGTGAGTAGTTCCCCCATGGACTACGGGTTCTAGCTGTAGCTAGTTGGTACTCTCTCCCCCATGTACTTCAATACAATGATCTCATGAGCTGCCTTACATGATTGAGATTCATCTGATATAATCGGTGTTGTGTTTGTTGGGATCCGATGGATTGTTACTATAAAAGTTTATGAAGTTATTGTTGCTGCAATCTTGTTGTGTTTAATGCTTGTCACTAGGGCCCGAGTGGCATGATCTTAGATTTAAGCTCTATACTTATTGCTTAGATTGTATCTACAAGTTGTTTGCACATGTCTATATCCGGAACCCGAGGCCCCAGAGTGACAGCAACTGGAATAACTGGAGGGGAAGGCTTAGGTATGAGGATCACATATTTTCACCAAGTGTTAATGCTTTGCTCCGGTGCTCTATTAAAAGGAGTACCTTAATTGCCGATAGATTCCCTTGAGGCCCTGCTGCCATCGGCTGGTTGGACAAAAGATGTTGTACAAGTTTCTCATTGCGAGCACGTATGACTATATATGGAAAACATGCCTACATGATTAATAATCTTGATATTCTGTCTTAATGCTATTTCAATCCTATCAATTGCCCAACCGTAATTTGTTCACCCAACACTTGTTATTGGAGAGTTACCACTAGTGTAGATAGCTGGGAACCCCGGTCCATCTCTCATCATCATATACTCGTTCTATATGTCATTGGAAGTAGTATCAACTATTTTCTGGTGCCATTGCCTCTGTGTTACTATTACTGCTGATGTGTTAATGTTACTATTGCTCTCATATTACTACTGCTTTCACATCACCCCTGTTACTAGTGCTTTTCCAGGTGCAGCTGAATTGACAACTCAGTTGTTAAGACTTATAAGTATTCTTTACCTCCCCTTGTGTCGAATCAATAAATTTGGGTTTTACTTCCCTCGAAGACTGTTGCGATCCCCTATACTTGTGGGTTATCAAGACTATTTTCTGGCGCCGTTGCCGGGGAGGCATAGCTCTACTCATAAGTTCACCTGGGGAGTACACTCTACCTCTCTCTCTGTTTTATTTTAGTTTGTTTTGCTTAGTTTACTTTTGCCTAGTTTGTTTTGTCTTGTTTTATTTTCCTCATATACCCGAAAAATCCATAAAAATTTGAAAAACCAAAAAATTAAAAACTGTTGCTATGGGAGAACCTACAACCTATTTGGAGCTTATTGAATTATATAATAATTATAGAGAATCAAGAACGGGAAAAGTTATGAGTGCTGTGATAGAAAAATTGAATACAATTGTTAAGATCTTGCTTAAACGCCATGATATAAACTGTTGCTCTAAACAGGATACTAAACATCTTAAATTTCAATGTGGCTTTAGTGAGGAAGTTTTAATTAAGAACTATAATTGGAATAGCTATATTCATTTTGGGTTCGAAGAGGTAGAACAATTTGTCTTATTTATGGGAGCCTCTGAGATAGAATCCTTCATAGCTAAAAATTATGAAACTTGTGTTGCTTGTAAGGACCCTAAAGATTATGTCTCTTCTATCCTTAATTTTTGTGTAGAAAGCTACAGTGATAATCCTTATATCATTGATTATAAAGAGAGACTCATTAATGCACAAGAATGCACTCACAATTTGCAGGAGCCAGTGGAAGAAGAAATTGATGAACTCGAAAGCTCATTGGATGAAAAAGAGGAGGAAATTGATGAACCCGAAAGCTCATTGGATGAAAAAGAAGAGGAGAGTGATGAACAAAAGGAGGAAGAATGGATTAGCTACCCATGCCAACCTTCTAATGAGAGTAACTCTTTATCTCTTACACTATTTGATTGTCCTCCATGCTTACCAAAGAAGGATGAATGTTATGTTCCTGTGGATTCTCTTGAAATATTCCCTATGAGTAAAACTTGTGAGAATAATTATGCTACTGTTATTCATGATAATCCATGCTATTTTTATAAATCTTATGATAAAGCTTTGTTTGTGCCTGATGTCGATATGCATGGTACTAAAGAGTTTTGTTTAGCAAATGTTTATGATAAATCTCTAGATGATGGTCCTATGTTACTTGATAATATTAATTGTATTACTAATGAAAATGGGATTGGAAAGATCTTGACTTTATCTATGAGTCCCATATCTTTTGAGATTGATCAATCATCTTGTTATATTATTGATAAAAGTAGTTCTGAAAGTTTTGATCCTATTATTTTTGAGCTTGATAAAAATTATGTGTTTGGAAATCATGAAAAGCATGTTGTATGTGATAGTTATGTTGTTGAGTTTGTTCATGAAGCTACTGAAAATTATTATGAGAGAGGAAAGTATGGTTGTAGAAATTTTCATGGTACTAAAACACCTCTCTACATGCTGAAAATTTTGAAATTACTCTTGTTTTATCTTCCTATGCTTGTCACTTTGTTCTTCATGAATTTATTTGTGTACAAGATTCCTATGCATAGGAAGTGGGTTAGACTTAAATTTGTTTCATACTTGCTTTTTGATGCTCTCTTTTGCTTCAACTCTTATTTCTTGCGAGTGCATCATTAAAACTGCTGAGCCCATCTTAATGGCTATAAAGAAAGCACTTCTTGGGAGATAACCCATGTATTTATTTTGCTACTGTTTTGTTGTGTCTTGGAAGTTGTTACTACTGTAGAAACCTCTCCTTATCTTTATTTTATTGCAATGTTGTGCCAAGTAAAGTCTCTAATAGAAGGTTGATGCTAGATTTGGATTTCTGCGCAGAAACAGATTTCTATCTGTCACGAATTTGAGCAGGTCTCTCTGTAGGAAACTCAGAAAAATCTGCCAATTTTCATGCGTGTTCCTCAGATATGTACGCAACTTTCATTAGTTTTGAGTTTTCTGATTTGAGCAACGTAAGTACCTCTTAAAAATTTGTCTTTACTGGTTATTCTGTTTTGACAGATTCTGTCTCTGTTTTTTGCATTGTCTCTTGTGGACTTTAAGCAAGGCTTTCTATACGTGGAGAGCTGTAGCTAATGTTTTATTGAGTTCTTGCAATGTGTCACTACAGGACTAAAGTGGATTAAAGTTTGTTTTTGAGTACTAACCCCTCTAATGAAGTTTATGAGAAGTTTGGTGTGAAGGAAGTTTTCAAGGGTCAAGAGAGGAGGATGATATATGATCAAGAAGAGTGAAAAGTCTAAGCTTGGGGATGCCCCCGTGGTTCATCCCTGCATATTTCAAGAAGACTCAAGCGTCTAAGCTTGGGGATGCCCAAGGCATCCCTTTCTTCATCAACAACTTATCAGGACACCTCTAGTGAAACTATATTTTTATTCGGTCACATCTTATGTTCTTTACTTGGAGCGTCTGTGCGCTTTTATTTTTGTTTGTGTTTGAATAAGATCGGATCCTAGCAATCCTTGTGTGGGAGAGACACACGCTCTGCTTTTTCATATGAACACTGTTGTTCTTCGTTTTACTTTTAATATTCATGACAAAAGTTGGAAGCTATTGCACTTATTGATATTTGGTTGGAAACAGAAAATGCCTCACATTGTCTTGGATAATTTGATACTTGGCAATTATTTTGAGCTCTCAAGTAGATCATGTTTCTCTTGCATCATGTAGTTTAAACCTATTAGTGGAGAAATACCGTAGAGCTTGTTGAAACTGGTTTGCATGATTGGTCTCTCTAAGGTCTAGATATTTTCTGGTAAAAGTATTTGAGCAACAAGGAAGACAGTGTAGAGTCTTATAATGCTTGCAATATGTTCTTATGTAAGTTTTGCTATACCGGTTTATACTTGTGTTTGCTTCAAACAACCTTGCTAGCCAAAGCCTTGTACTGAGAGGAAATGCTTCTCGTGCATCCAAAACCTTGAGCCAAAACCTATGCCATTTGTGTCCACCATAACTACCTACTATGTGGTATTTTTCTTCCATTCCAAGCAAATACTTCATGTGCTACCTTTAAACAATTCAAAACTTTATTACTCCTTATTTGTGTCAATGTTTTATAGCTCATGAGGAAATATGTGGTGTTTTATCTTTCAATTTTGTTGGGCAGCTTTCACCAATGGACTAGTGGCTTCATCCGATTATCCAATAATTTTGCAAAAAGAGCTGGCAGCGGGGTTCCCAGCCCCAATTAATTAACTTTCATTAATAATTCTCTTCACGTGTTTTGCCCCGATTCATCGATAAGCAACTTAATTTTGCAAATAGACACTCCTTCATGGTATGTGAATGTTGGAAGGCACCCGAGGATTCGGTTAGCCATGGCTTGTGTAAGCAAAAGGTTGGGAGGAGTGTCAACGATAAATAAAACTAAAGTACATGTGTAAACAAAAGAGAAGAGGGATGATCTACCTTACTGGTAGAGATAACGTCCTTCATGGGAGCCGCTCTTTGAAAGTCTGTTTGATGAGGGAGTTAGAGTGCCCACTACCATTCGTTGACAACAACAAACACCTCTCAAAACTTTACTTTTTATGCTCTCTATATGATTTCAAAACTTAAAAAGCTCTAGCACATGATTTAATCCCTGCTTCCCTCTGTGAAGGGCCTTTATTTTACTTTATGTTGAGTCAGTTTACCTACTTCCTCCCATCTTGGAAGCAAACACTTTTGTCAACTGTGCATTGATTCTTACATACTTACTTATTTGCACTCATCATATTACTTTGTGTTGACAATTATCCATGAGATATGCATGTTGAAAGTTGAAAGCAACTGCTGAAACTTAAATCTTCCTCTGTGTTGCTTCAATGCCTTTACTTTGAATTTATTGCTTTATGAGTTAACTCCTATGCAAGACTTTTGATGCTTGTCTTGAAAGTACTATTCATGAAAAGTTTTGCTATATGTTATCTATTTGTTAGCAACTATAGATCATTGCCTTGAGTCACTACATTCATCTCATATGCTTTACAATAGTATGATCAAGATTATGTAAGTAGCATGTCACTACACAAATTATTCTTTTTATCGTTTACCTACTCGAGGGTGAGCAGGAACTAAGCTTGGGGATGCTTGATACGTCTCCAACGTACCTATAATTTCTGATGTTCCATGCTTGTTTTATGACAATACCAACATGTTTTGCTCGCACTTTATAATGTTTTTATGCATTTTCCGGAACTAACCTATTAACAAGATGCCGAAGTGCCGCTTCTCGTTTTCTCGCTGTTTTTGGTTCCAGAAAGGCTGTTCGGGCAATATTCTCGGAATTCGACGAAACGAAGACCAAATATCATAATTCACCGAGACGGACCAGGACACCGAAGGGGAGTCAGAGGGGAGGCCTGGGCCCCCCAGACCATAGGTCGGCTCGGCCTGGAAGGGTGGCGCGCCGCCCTATGGGGTAGGACCCCCAGGCGCCCTCCTGCGCCGCCTCTTCGCCTATATAAGCCCTTTCGACCTAAAAACGCGATACGGATTGACGAAACTCCAGAAAGACTCCAGGGGCGCCGCCGCCATCGCGAAACTCCAATTTGGGAGACAGAATCTCTATTCTGGCACGCCGCCGGGACGGGGAAGTGCCCCCGAAGACATCTCCATCGACGCCACCGACTCCATCATGCTTCGTGAGTAGTTCCCCCATGGACTACGGGTTCTAGTTGTAGCTAGTTGGTACTCTCTCCCCCATGTACTTCAATACAATGATCTCATGAGCTGCCTTACATGATTGAGATTCATCTGATGTAATCAGTGTTGTGTTTGTTGGGATCCGATGGATTGTTACTATAAAAGTTTATGAAGTTATTGTTGCTGCAATCTTGTTGTGTTTAATGCTTGTCACTAGGGCCCGAGTGGCATGATCTTATATTTAAGCTCTATACTTATTGCTTAGATTGTATCTACAAGTTGTTTGCACATGTCTATGTCCGGAACCCGAGGTCCCAGAATGACAGCAAGTGGGATAACTGGAGGGGAAGGCTTAGGTATGAGGATCACATGTTTTCACCAAGTGTTAATGCTTTGCTCCGGTGCTCTACTAAAAGGAGTACCTTAATTGCCATTAGATTCCCTTGAGGCCCGGCTGCCACCGGCTGGTTGGACAAAAGATCTTGTACAAGTTTCTCATTGCGAGCACGTATGACTATATATGGAAAACATGCCTACATGATTAATAATCTTGATATTCTGTCTTAATGCTATTTCAATCCTATCAATTGCCCAACTGTAATTTGTTCACCCAACACTTGTTATTGGAGAGTTACCACTAGTGTAGATAGCTGGGAACCCCGGTCCATCTCTCATCATCATATACTCGTTCTATATGTCATTGGAAGTAGTATCAACTATTTTCTGGTGACATTGCCTCTGTGTTACTATTAGTGCTCTTGTGTTACTGTTACTATTGCTCTCATATTACTGCTGCTTTCACATCACCCCTGTTACTAGTGCTTTTCCAGGTGCAGCTGAATTGACAACTCGGTTGTTAAGGCTTATAAGTATTCTTTACCTCCCCTTGTGTCGAATCAATAAATTTGGGTTTTACTTCCCTCGAAGACTGTTGCGATCCCCTATACTTGTGGGTTATCAAGGGACTACCCTTTGAAGTGTGGTAAAGTGAACGACGGGAAGTGGCATTACTGTATTGGCGGTTTGACACATTGATACGTCCAAAACGTATCTACTTTCCCGAACACTTTTGCTATTGTTTGGCCTCTAATTTGTGTATTTTGGATGCAACTAACACGGACTAACGCTGTTTTCAGCAGAACTGCTCTGGTGTCTCGTTTTTGTGCAGTAAATCCAACTTTCGGGAAAAACCTCGGAATTTATGCAGAAGGCCCTATTTTCCCAGGAAACTAACGGAGCCGTAAGGGCAATTGAAGTGGAGGCCCGAGGGCCCCACACCACCAGGCGGCGCGGCCCAGGGGGGGCCCGCGCGGCCAGGTGGTGTGGCCGCCTCGGCCGGCCTCCGACGCCCTCCTTCGGACTACTTATTCGCCTCGACCTAAAAACGCCTGGAGAGAAGTCGAAGTCGCCAGAAACCCTCCAGAACGCCGCCACATCGCGAAACTCCGTCGCGGGAGCCGAAGTCTCCGTTCGGCACTCCGCCGGACGGGGAATTGGAGGAGATCATCACCGCCATCACCGCCAACGCCTCTACATCAACCAGCCATGTTTCCCCCATCCATGTGTGAGTAATTCCCCGCCGTAGGCCGAAGGGGATGGTAGGGATTGGATGAGATTGGTCATGTAATAGCATAAGATTGTTAGGGCATAGTGCCTAGTGTCCGTAGATGGTACTTTTATGATATTGTTGCAACTTGTTATGCTTAATGCTTGTCACTAGGGCCCGAGTGCCATGATCTCAGATCCGAACATGTTATTATTTCATCATGATATTCATTGTTTATGGTCTTACCTCGCAAGTTGTATACACATGTCGTCGTCCGGAACCAATGGCCCCGAAGTGACATAAATCGGGACAACCGGAGGGGATGGTAGTGATGTGAGGATCACATGTGTTCACGGAGTGTTAATGCTTTGCTCCGGTACTCTATTAAAAGGAGTACCTTAATATCCAGTAGTTTCCCTTGAGGCCCTGCTGCCACCGGCTGGTAGGACAAAAGATGTTGTGCAAGTTTCTCATTGCGAGCACGTACGACTATAATTGGAACACATGCCTATTGATTGATTAGTACTTGGACACCGTTTTATTATTATCCGCAAATGCCCCGCTATGATTGTTACATGAGTTTCTCTCATCCATGCAACGCCCGTTATCCGTCCCCGTGCCTACAGTATTTTAATCCTCGCTGTTTACTATAATCACTACCGCTGTCTTTGTTACTCTGTCTGCCGTTATTTCACTACTCGCTATCGCTATAAAACTCGTTACTATCGATAAACTCTTGCGAGCAAGTCTGTTTCCAGGTGCAGCTGAATTGACAACTCCGCCGTTAAGGCTTTCAAGTATTCTTTGTCTCCCCTTGTGTCGAATCAATAAATTGGGTAATACTTCCCTCGAAGACCGTTGCGATCCCCTATACTTGTGGGTCATCAAGACTATTTTCCGGCGCCGTTGCCGGGGAGCATAGCTTTATTTGGAAGTTCACTTGGATTAATATTGTTCGCTGCAAATTCTCCATCATGGGTAAACCTCGCGATACTAAGATCGCCATATTACCATCCACTACAAGAAAAGGTACAATTCCGAGTACCTCTGCTACACTTGATTCACCATCTCGTGATTGATAAACTTGTTTCACCGCCACATGCTTCGCATGCGGGTACATCTCGCCGAATCTGAACACTCTCATAATACCGATAATATTTCTGCTCGTGCTTGATGATAGTGGTTCATTGGGAACTTTTCTAGATGCTTCCATTGCTAGGTCTAGACAAATTGAAAATGCTGAAACTCCCGATGTTACTACACCTCGTTAATTCACCCGAACTTGAATACTCTAGTGATGATCTTGATGAAGATTATGTGGAACTTGATGATGATTTTATTGAAAAATGCAATGCTACTACCGATGCAAGAAAAATTAAAAAGTTGCTTGCGTAACATACTCGTTACATATAAACTCGTCTCCTGATCCTAAATTTGCCACATCTCCTATAAACATTAGGGATAAAGATTATGATTTTTCTCTTGATCTATCTCATATAGCTATTGTTGAGAAAACACCTTTTTGTGGTACCGAAAAAGAAAGTGCCGTTGAACACATGACCGAGTTATCTACTTTGAGTAGCTTGTTTTCTCGATGATGTTAAGAAGCGTACTTACTTTGTTGCTAAAATATTTCCATTCTCATTGAAGGATGACGCTAAAACTTGGTATAATAATTTGCCACCTGGTTCTATTAAAAGTCCAAAAGAATTACTTGCTGTTTTCTTCCGCAAATACTTTCCCGCTAGTGCTCAACATGTCGCTTTGCAGAGAGTTTATAGTTTTGATCAGTGGAGATGAAGAGAAATTGCCCGAGGCTTGGGCGAGATTTTGCTCTCTTATTAGAGCTTTGCCTCGACCATGATTTAGAAAAGCATGAATTACTTGATATATTTTATAGTGGACTAACCATTGATTCTAGGGCATACCCGGATAGTTGTGCTGGTTGTGTTTTCAGAAAAGAACTCCGGATCGACGCCGAAGAATTATTGGCTAAAATAGGCCGGAATTATGATGATTGGAATACGCCCGAACCAACTCCAACGCCAATAGTGAAGAAGAGGGGTTTAATTAAATTGAATGATGAAGATATGAGGGAAGCCAAGAAGTCTCTCAAGGAGAAAGGTATTAAATCTGAAGATGTGAAAAATCTACCTCCTATAGAAGATATATGTGAGATAATTTCCCCTTCATCCATGATTGAGGTAAACTCCCTTCAACGCTTTACTAGGGAAGATATTCCGTATTCGAAACCTCCTGCACAATGCTTAGATGAGTTTGATAATTATATTGTTAAGCAAGAAAATTTTAATATGAGAGTAGAGAATCATTTAATGGAAAAGTCTCAAGCTATTAGTGAATTGCATGGTATTGTGGAGAGAACCTCCAATGATGTTAAGATGCTTGTTAAACATTTTCAAATGATTCAAACTCAAATTGATCAACTCACTAAAGTGCAAAATGACTTGTTAGGGAATAATTCTAAAGAGAAACATGCTTATGAAGTAACAACTAGAGGTGGTGTCTCTACCCAGGATCCTCTATATCCCGAAGGGCATCCCAAAAGAATTGAACAAGATTCTCAACGCATTGAACCTAGTGCTCATTCTAAGAAGAAAAAGAAGAAGAAACATAAAAATGTTGTAGAATCCTCTCGAACCTCGTTAATGATCCTAATAGTATTTCTATTTCGATGCTGAAACCGAAAGTGGTAATGAACATGATAATAGTGAAGATAATGATAAGAATGATACTCCCGATAAAGAAGAGGTTGAAAAAGAACCCGAAAAGCATGCTAAAAATAAAAAGTATACTAAAGAAGATTTTATTACCGAGAAACATGGTAATGAAAGAGAACCTTGGGTGCAAAAGCCAATGCCTTTTCCTGCTAAGAAACTAAAATCAAAGGAAGAAGAACACTATAATAAATTTTGCGATTGGATGAAACCTTTATTCTTGCAAATCCCTTTAACTGATGCTATTAAATTGCCTCCTTATTCAAAGTATATGAAAGATATTGTTACTAACAAAAGGAAAATCCCCAATGAGGAAATTTCTACTATGCTTGCTAATTACTCTTTCAATGGCAAAATTCCAAAGAAGTTGGGCGACCCGGTATACCTACTATTCCTTGTTCTATTAAGAATAATTATGTTAAAACTGCTCTATGTGACTTGGGAGCCGGTGTTAGTGTTATGCCTTTTTCTCTTTATAAGAGACTTTACTTAGATCAGTTGATACCTACCGATATATCTTTGCAAATGGCTGATAAATCTACTCGCTATTCCTGTTGGTATATGTGAGAATGTTCCTGTTCAAGTTACTACTAACTGCTTGATATTAACTGATTTTGTTGTATTGGAAATGCCTGAAGATGATAATATGTCTATTATTCTTGGGAGACCTTTTCTTAACACCGCAGGGGCTGTTATTGATTGCAACAAAGGAAAGGTCACTTTCAATGTTGATGATAAGGAACACACCGTCTATTTCCCCAAGAGGATTGAAAAAGCGTGCGGAGTTAATACTATTTCTCATGTGAGAACTATCAAAGTGGGAACCATCGATTGTCCCATATATGAGCCTAAAGAAGAATATCAAACTCTCGTTATTGGATCCATATCAATACAATTCAAGGTAACATGATTGATTTGAGGTTTATTTCTTCATATGCTATGTAAAATTTATTTGGTGGCAAGACTTGATCAACCTTGTTAACAAATACTTTTTATATGCATAGAAGAGGTAAACAACATCTCTTTCTTTCTTCCACTTGCTCTAGTTGCTGTAGCATTTTTAATTTGCAAAGTTCTTTAGTTATTTGAAGATTTCAAAAAAATTCCTGGCCAGTAATAATAAACTTAAGACCCAGAAAATGTGCATTTTTCAAAGTTTTCAAAAATTCGCGAAAATTATACCGTTGGTCCTATTTTTCGACGAGGCACTGGGAGCACCGAGAGGATGACCTGTGGGGCACCGTAGGGCGCCAAACCACAGGCCGGCGCGGCCTGCAAGGTGGCCGCGCCACCATGTGGTGTGGGCTCCCCTCCGCCCCACTTTGTCATCTCTTTCTCCCAAGCACCTTCTCTCTCCCGAAAAAACTCGTACCAAGTTCATCTCTCTCGCGTTTTTGCTCCGCAGCTCCGCATTTTTCGATCTCTTTGCTCAGCCCAGATTTCTGTCCGAAATTTGGCACATTTGCTCTTCGGTATGTGACTCCTCCACCCATCCAAGTAGAATTTCATTTGGTTGAGTATATCTTGAATATTTTGCTGCTTGTAGGTAACATGTTTGGTGAGCTTGCATGCTTGTTCTAATTGGTATAAATTAGTTTTGATGCATGATTAGTACTCTAGCAAGTTCCTATGGTAGTTTCCCTCAATTTTATGTCACCAAATCAAACTTTTATGTTGGTTGTTGAAATTTCAGAAAATGGAATGGAATAGATATCATTTGAACCAGCAAGAATTGGAAGTCCAACAAGTTATGGTAGTCAATCGTGAAGAGGGAGTATACCCCTCTTACTACCCGTGCGCGGATTTCATGAGAAGCGCGGGGATATTTGAAGATGTTCAAACTCTAATTTCTCGTGCAGGGTGAATAACTTTGTTGAAGGAGAGCCAAGACAATATGTAAAATTAACTATGGCTTTTGTGCAGGACTTCAAGTTTAATTGGTCGCGATCTAACCCCACGGTCCAAGTATAAAATTTACAATAAAACTCGTCAACTTGCCATTTAGTGCTTTTTGTGCAGCAATTAGAATACCGCAATGGGGGTCGTGCGAGAAGATAAGGGGATCGCCGCAAGAACTCTCGGATCTTTACAAGATGATTTGCGATGGAAGGAGTTTCTCGGGTGAAAGTGGTAAAATCACTAGTATTCAGCTCCCGGCCATCCGCTACTTTGCCTATTTTATTACCAAATGCGTTCTCGCTAAAAGGATTGGTGGTAAACTTTCTATCCCGGATTTGGCTTTTCTAGCTGCAGCACTGCAAAATAGTAGGTCTTATGATTTGGGGGCATTAATAGCTTATAGACTTGCTACTAACCGTGAGAAAGGTGGAATTTGTGGAGGTCTCATCGCATCCCGTTTACTAGCTTTTCATAATATAGAACCTCATCATTTTGATATTCCGTTCCCCATAGAAAAACTTGACATAGCCTCTATGATTAAACATGAATTTGTTTCAGATTCCTCCAACTTGGGTAACCTGTATTATAAGATGATATTTTATAAGAAAGTTTGGAGAATAACTAAGAAAACTGAGAAACTAGTAAGATTGCTTGCGCCTGTTTTGTCTAACCTTGATTCCAGGGGAGATTGGTCGGTCACAGAAGGTGCACTAGATGCACATATAGAGAGAGGAGGCCAACATGCAAGAGACGACATAGAGGTCGAGGAGCACCTCGACTCATCATCCGATGCAGCAAGTTCCTCGCGCCAACATGGTGGATATGCGGAGCCTCCACGCTTTTCTTCTCGCGCAGGAGCTTTATTATGACTATTCCACATATGATCCACCGGCATGGAACCCGGACCCTCGATGGGGTTGAACTCCACTTAGGCCAAAAGCCTAAGCTTGGGGGAGGTATACCGGCATCACTCATTCTTTGCATATTATGGTTGCTGGATACTTGCACATACTTGCTTTGTTCGTTTGAGTGGTTTTCTAATGAGAGGAAGATGATATTTGGGGAAGTGCTGCCTGAAAACAGATTCTGGGCTGTTACCGTAAAAATTCGTGTGCCCAGCCAGAACGTTATTTTGAGTTGCAAATTTTTTTGCAGGTTCCCCAGGTTGTTATCTAACTTTCATTAGTTGAACATTTTTTGAACTGAACAACGTAAGATTTTTGTAAAAATCGATCTCTGTACTGCTGTCAGGTTTTGGCAGATTTCTGCCATCTCGTTTTTCTGTGTTTCTTTTAGTTTGTTATTTCTTGTTTTTGCTTTGTTTCCTTTCCAAAACACAAAAAGACCAAAAATATTTCTGTTGTTTCTCTTCACCATTTGTTTGCTTTGGTTTCTTGCATTTGTTTCGCTTTATTTGCTATTGCTAGTTTGCTATAAGAAAACCCAAAAAGATTTTGCTTTGTTTGCTTGTCTCCTTTTGTTCTTGTTCTCAAATTCGAAAACACCAAAAATATTTGCTGTTCTTATTTGGTTTGTAAAGTTCATCATGAGTTCAATGGTCTTCGGTGGCTGGAGCGTGGTTTTCATTTCATATTATCCAAGCTACACAAGTGAAAAGGCAATAATGACGATCTACGACAATCCGATTGTGGTGAGAGGCTGGTATGAACTCTATTTGTTTTCATTTTTGTACATATACTCATCCATGTGAGCATGCTTAGTTGGTTCATGTGAGGTATATGTTATTTAAGAAAGTCTAGTAGTTCATGGTCTCTCATGTTTAGCTCCAATTGATTAATATGAGTAGCATGTCATGGATGTTTGCTTGCATTGTTTTATTCATAAGTAAGTATGGCATTGTGGTATCCTCCTCTGAATAATTCATTTATATCGACTTGGCACATGCTCACGCATGCTATGACTGAACAAAAAGTCAATTAAGCCTCGATGATCTATATTGCTTCAGTAGTTCTTGTATCACTTTTATGCCTCCGTTAATTTATTTTGCCGCAAGCATGATTATGACAAGCATCGCTCTCTTGATTTGTCGCTCCCTAGTCTTTTGCTAGCCTTCACTTGTACCGAGCGGGAACGCTGCTCGTGCTTCCAAACACCCGAAAACCAAGTTGTTCCAAAAGTGTCCACCATAAATACCTATGCATGGCATTTCAAACCATTCCAAGTAAATTCTCATGCGCTACCTTTAAAACCTTCAAAATGCTTCTCAATTTGTGTTCATGTTTCATAGCTCATGAGGAAGTATGTGGTGTTTAGCTTTCAACCTTGTCATTTACTTTTGACGGACTCTCATATGGAATAGTGGCACATCCGCTTATCCAATAATTTTGCAAAAAGAGCTGGCAATGGGATTCCCAGTCCCGAATTAATTAACTTAAATAGACACTCCTCCATGGTTTGTGATTGATGGACGGCACCCGAAGGATTCGGTTAGCCATGGCTTGTGTAAGCAAAGGTTGGGGGGAGTGTTATCATCATAATAAAACTAAAATAAAAAGGCACTCCTTCATGGTATGAGATTGTTGGCAGGCACCCGAGGATTCGGTTAGCCATGGTTTGTGCAAGAAAGGTTGGAAGGAGTGCCAAATAAATATGCAATAATTCATCGGAGCCGCTCTTGAAAGTCCGGTCGGCGAGGTAGTTAGTGTACCCATTACCATTCGTTGACAACAACAAACACCTCTCAAAATAATTTTACTCCTGATTTATAAAAGTGAAAAGCTCTAGCGCATGTTAATCCCCTCGCTTCCCTCTCGCGAAGGGTCAATCTTTTACTTTTATGTTGTGTCTCCATCCTTTCTTTGAGCACTTTCTTGAGAGCACAACTCGTCATTCTTAGTATAATATGCTTGTCTCAAAATATGATTGATTGTGGTATAACTTTGATGCTTTTATCTTTGACAATCACTACTTCTAGTCTTTCTATGAACTTCAAAGGTGCCCGGGCATTTATGTTTTGCCAATCAAATACGTGCAAGTGAGATACCACTTTATCATACTCTCTTATGAACATTGCAATCCCGCTTATATACATGATTCATGATGCTTATTATTAATTGTTGGTACCTTTCCATGATTGACATAGCTCGTTAGATGATCTTATTTGCATGTATCTCATTATGAACTCGCTTAAGTATTAGCCATAGCATGAGAATATATACATCATATGAGCAAATGTGTTCGTGAAAGTTCTTTTATCGCTCAGCTTGTTAATCGAATTGCTTGAGGACAAGCAATAAGCTAAGCTTGGGGGGAGTTGATACGTCCAAAACGTATCTACTTTCCCGAACACTTTTGCTATTGTTTGGCCTCTAATTTGTGTATTTTGGATGCAACTAACACGGACTAACGCTGTTTTCAGCAGAACCGCTTCGGTGTCTCGTTTTTGTGCGTAAATCCAACTTTCGGGAAAAACCTCGGAATTTATGCGAAGGCCCTATTTTCCCAGGAAACTAACGGAGCTAGAAGGGCAATTGAAGTGGAGGCCCGAGGGCCCCACACCACCAGGCGGCGCGGCCCGTGGGGGCCCGCGCGGCCGGGTGGTGTGGCCCCTCGGCCGGCCTCCGACGCCCTCCTTCGGACTACTTATTCGCCTCGACCTAAAAACGCCCGGAGAGAAGTCGAAGTCGCCGTAAACCCTCCGTAACGCCGCCACATCGCGAAACTCCGTCGCGGGAGCCGAAGTCTCCGTTCGGCACTCCGCCGGACGGGGAATTGGAGGAGATCATCACCGCCATCACCGCCAACGCCTCTACATCAACCAGCCATGTTTCCCCCATCCATGTGTGAGTAATTCCCCCGCTGTAGGCCGAAGGGGATGGTAGGGATTGGATGAGATTGGTCATGTAATAGCATAAGATTGTTAGGGCATAGTGCCTAGTGTCCGTAGATGGTACTTTTATGATATTGTTGCAACTTGTTATGCTTAATGCTTGTCACTAGGGCCCGAGTGCCATGATCTCAGATCTGAACATGTTATTATTTCATCATGATATTCATTGTTTATGGTCTTACCCGCAAGTTGTATACACATGTCGCTGTCCGGAACCAATGGCCCCGAAGTGACAGAATCGGGACAACCGGAGGGGATGGTAGTGATGTGAGGATCACATGTGTTCACGGAGTGTTAATGCTTTGCTCCGGTACTCTATTAAAAGGAGTACCTTAATATCCAGAGAGTTTCCTTGAGGCCCGGCTGCCACCGGCCGGTAGGACAAAAGATGTTGTGCAAGTTTCTCATTGCGAGCACGTACGACTATAATTGGAACACATGCCTATTGATTGATTAGTACTTGGACACCATTTTATTATTATCTGCAAATGCCCTGCTATGATTGTTACATGAGTTTCTCTCATCCATGCAACGCCCGTTATCCGTCCCCGTGCCTACAGTATTTTAATCCTGCTCGTTTACTATAATCACTACCGCTGTCTTTGTTACTCGTCGCCGTTATTTCACTACTCGCTATCGCTATAAAACCGTTACTATCGATAAACTCTTGCGAGCAAGTCTCGTTTCCAGTGCAGCTGAATTGACAACTCCGCTGTTAAGGCTTTCAAGTATTCTTTGTCTCCCCTTGTGTCGAATCAATAAATTGGGTAATACTTCCCTCGAAGACTGTTGCGATCCCCTATACTTGTGGGTCATCACACATGAATAAGGGGGATAAGAGGGATTCATTAAGCTCATATCGATAACCATGGGGTAAAACCCTTAATAGCAATAGTCAATATGTAGCTTGCAGAAGACTGGCTGTTGTGGTTATTTAGAGATGCGATGACCGATGGCTTTCTGGGCGCATCTTATTATGGAGCTCTCCCACACACAATATGGTTAAAAGCATACTTTATCTTGATTAACATGAATCCTAGTGCTAGAGGTGGATCCAATAATCTCTGAGAACAATTTGTCTTATTAAGTTTCAACTCATTTCCTATAACGCTTTTACTGTTTTATTTACTTTATATTCAACCTTTTACAACACCCCCCTTTAAACATTTTGAGATTAGAAAACAATTTATAAGTAATCTTTAGTAGAAAGTACCAAGGGGCATTAAGACCCGGACCAGTAGCTCCTCGTGGTTCGATACTCTTATTTCAAAACTGGGTACAATTGATCTATGTTCTTGCAGTTACCAATCTATTTTCTGGCGCCGTTGTGGGGGAGCTCAGCGCTTTTGGTCTTTGTTCTTAGTTGCTTATCTATTATTGTTTTACTGAAGTTTTTTAATAGTTTCAGGTAATACCATGGGTGCTATTGGGATTATGAATAATTTTGATGCAACTGAATACATCGGGAGATTCAACCGAGGGTTTGTTAAAGAATTCCCAAATGAGAGTGACGTGGAGTATGCTATTCATCTGCGCTTTATTGATATTATGAAGGAGAATAGTTTTGCAGGAGATGATCCCGATGAGTATCCTTATAGTCATTTACATTCTTTTACTGAGTTGTGTTGGACAATTAAATTGAGAAACTACACTGATGATGAATTAAAACTTAAATTGTTTAGTCAATCTCTAACGAAGACTGCATTATCTTGGTATAGAACTTGCCCTGCAGAAAAGATTGATACTTGGGAGAATCTTATGAAGGAATTTATATTTCGATTCTATCCCCAAGTCAAGAAGATTTATAAAAAAATTCAAGAATCGCCGCGGTGGAAGCTTAATGAGAGCTAGGTTTAAAGGTACGGTTCAAAAATGTCCCTATCATGATTCACCACCTTGGTATGTTTTACATGTCTTTTATCGAGGACTTGAACAAGATAATAAAAGGAAATTAGATTTGTTATCCGGTGGATCTTTTATGGAACTCACCCCTGAGCAAATTTGGGTACGCCTAGACAAAGTTCATAGAAATAGAGTATCATGTGGCTTTGATCTTGGAAGTGGGGGAGAAATAGAAATTGAATATGATTGTTTAAATTCTTATAAAAACACCGGGCAATTAAAAGAAACAACTAATGAGCTTAATCTTGATGATGTTATGGTATTAGATGTTCTTCAAGCTTTTATAAAATTCATTGAAGCACCCAAGAAAGAATGGCTTCATTACACTCCGACACCTCAAATAATTGAAGCAACACAAGTTGAAGCTGAAGTACCCAAAGTGGTACCCATTGAAAGGGTGCCTTATAATGAAACGCTCCCTTTCCCAATGAAAGTGGCAAGGAACATTAGAGCTCAACTCCTTGCATAACAAAAAGAAGAAGAGGTAAGAGAGGTAAGAGCACCAGAGGTTGAAAGAACATCTCTCCATAATTATGTTTTGTATGTTCGATGACAACATATGTGATGCTCTAATGTGGCTTAGTGTGCAGATTTGATCTACATTATAGTTTGAAGTGAGAAGTATTAAAACGGGAAAACCCGTGGATGAAAAGGAAGAAGAAAGGAAGAAGTCTGGAATTTCCAGGCCGGAAATTCTGAGAATTTCCGGCCCCCAAAATTTCGCTAAGGACTTAAGGTCCAGAGCCACTGGATGACCCCCGGAAATTTGCCCGGACATTTGTGTCGAGGGGGCGGAAATTCCGGCCCGGACATTTTGAGAATTTCCGGCCCCCAAAATTTCGCTAAGGACCTGAGGGTCCATGCTCTCAGTATACCCCCCGAAAATTTGCCCGGACATTTGTATCAAGGGGGCAGAAATTCCGCGGGGGGGAGGGGGGCGGAAATTCCAGCCCCAACTTACACCGGAATTTCCGGCCCTAAAAGTCTGCAACGGCTACATTTGGTGGGGGGGTATAAATACCCCCCTTCTTCTTCCAGCTCAAGTTGCTCGATCCTGCTCAAGTTCATCCACCATTAGAGCCACTTCAAGAAACACAAGATTCACTAGATCTCCTCCTCCAACCATCCAAAGCTCTTGATCTTTGGACAATCGAAGGAGAAGACCCCGATCTACATCTTCACCGAAGCGATTTGCATTTCCCCCTCATATGCTTGAGGGCCCCTTTGTAGTGTTCCTCTTTGAAAACCCTAGTTGTGTGTGGTTGATTTGTTCTTGTTGTTGTTGTTGTTGTTGTTGTTGTTGTTGTTGTTGTTGTTGTTGTTGTGTTGTTACAGATATTGGGGGCCTCCAATTCGGTTGTTGATGTGTGCCCCAAGAACCTTGTAAAGATCCGATATTCGCCTCGAGGAAATCCCTTAGTGTAAGTGGGCTAGGCCTTTGTGGCGTTTCTCACAGGAGACCTGAGTGAGGTCTTTGTGGCGTTGGTATGGCCTTCGTGGCGACCACACTCCTCCAAACGTAGACGTACTTCCCCTCAAAAGGAAGGAACTACGGGAATCATCCATGTGTCTCCGCGTGCTCCACTCTCGGTTACCTCTATCCTTATTAGCTCTAATATATCTTGTCTAGCTATATCTTGCTTAGTAGTTTATCTTGTCATATATGTAAATTCACATAGTTGCATATCTAGAGAATTTACCTTTGTGTTAAGCCTAATTTGAAAAAGAACTAAAAATTGGTAGCACCTATTCATCCCCCTCCATCTAGGTGCGGCATACGATCCTTTCAGAGGTAAAGTTTAGTAATGAGGAACCTACTTATGAAGTTGCAAATGAAGAGAGTGAGGTAACTAAGGAATGTATTTTAGCTATGTATGCACACTGCAACGTAGTTGAGCTCGATTCCGAAGCCTCACAAGGTATGGTTAAAGCAAAAGGTGTGGGCAAACCTGTTTTACCTTGCACTTTTGGTGGATCCTCTTATTATGGACTCTGTGATATTGGAACAACTATTAGTGTTATTCCCTATAAATTTTATTTTGGCATCCAAGATGAACTTGAACATTCACAATTAGAAGACACATATATGAAAATAATGCTAGCTGATAATTAAGACTCTTAGAGTTCCTATGCGAGTAATAAAAAATGTACCTATTACACTAGGACCTTACACTTATCCCAATGATTTTGTTGTTATTGATATGCCAATTGATTCTTATTGTCCAATCATTTTTGGAAGAACTTTCTTAAACACTGCATAAGCTAATATTGATTGTAGGAAGGAAACTATCTCTCTTAAGTTTGGGAAGGAAGTGGTGAGTTTCCATTTCTCGAAGTTTACTCATAAACCATTTATTGAAGATATTGAAGAGGAAGACTTTGAGGAGGAAGTTAATCTAGCTAATCTTTCCGCAATTCTTTATGATACTCCTAGAGATGATTTAGAGGTAAGTATACTTGGAAATGAAAATACTATGATAGGATTAGATAGAAATGATATCGAAAAATGTTTGGAATCTCTCCCTATAGCTGATACTCAACTAATGAGAAATATGAAGTACCTGGAATAAAGGGAGATGAAGCCTTACCACCACCAGAACTGAAACATCTTCCTCCAGATTTAAAATACTTTTACATTAACATGAATAGTATATGTTTAGTTTTTATGTTTTTTCTTTTGCATTTTTGTTTTGAATAAAGAGACCACCACCTGTAGGTATGCTTAATGAATACTCCTGTAAGTTCATTAAGTATGAATGAGGTACTGAAATAAAAAGAAAGTTAAGTTTAGATGATAGTAAAAGAAAGGGGCAGAGGGATTAAAAGTGCTATAGAAAAAGCTATGCATGTCGTTACATTTGGCTGTATTGTTTATACTTGAGATCAATGGTAGTATAAGTGTCATGCATGGTGCATTACCTGTAAGTTCTGGGCAAACCTCGTGGAAACCAATGCATTGTATTGATTTTGTGATTCTTACTGCAAAGCTTATAATTCAGAAGTTGTTCAACTGGAGAACTGCTACACGATCTTCATAACAAATTTGTTAATTCAGAAGATGCTCAACTGGAGAGCAGCTTCAGGATTTTACTTCACAATAACAAAACTGGCACTGCAGTACATTTACAGTTAATCAATACAACTCCCTGAATCTTGGCTATCTTTGCTTGTTTTTGAACTACAACTACAATACAGTGGATTAGAACCTAAGCTACACTCTCAGAAATTTATACACTGCTTGTCAGCCAATAAAAATCCTTGATTCAAGGGGTCTTCTACTTGCCATGATGCCATCCATTTCCTTATGATGCTTCCAGTTGCAAACACGCATGACGTTCGAGATTGCTGCTGGATGCCAATGTGCCTATGCTTGTCCCAGCTATATATCCACCAGTCCATGCATTCTGTGGAAAACAAAGAGCAGATGCTACTTGAAAACCTTTTCTGTTCTTGCTTCAAAAGAAATTGTATGAGAATTCAAAATGCGACACACTGTAGTAGATATGTCAATTTGCCTCTATTTTTATATGGTTATCTTGGGAGTGAGATGTTACTAGGGAAATTTCTGCTCCTTACCTGAAAATTGAATCCACCTGTGACCCCGTCAACATTAAGTACCTATAGCAAGATCACCATCTGTAAGATATAGTACTAAGACAGATTGTACAGTTGCTGCTCCAGAGTGTAGCAAGTTTTAGACAGTAGCACAGTTACCTCTCCTGCAAAGAACAGATTGGGCTGCTGCTTGCTCTCCATAGTGCTAAGAGAGATCTTTACAACAGAGGAGGAAAAAGTTAGATCCATGGTATTCATACCCAAGTTGATTCATGACAAGGGAAACTGTGATTAAGTACCTCTGAGAGCGGAACACCTCCGGCGGTCACAAATTCATCTTTGAATTGACCCTGCATATGATGATGAGGAAACACACACACAGTGAATTAGGACAGGATCACTGAACCGCTACTACTTTTCATGTGGTATATTTAACATATCACATACCTTCCCGACAACCTCAAACATCCATTGTTTCAACCGAAGGGCTATCGCGTTGAGATGGTTTTTAGGTACAGTGGCCCAGTGCATATCACCATCTAAACTCTGCAAGAGAAGACTTTGTCTGACCAAAACATCTGATTAAAGGGATGAGTAAGGACTGGAATTCAGCGGTAGTGTAACCTCCTGTTCCAGCAGGAATCTCCAAAATCTCTTCACAAGACCAAACTCCGTGGGGAAGGAATTATTTACTTTGTTCTTCTGCAAAGATTGAAAATTCTTGGTTCAACTTCATAATAACATTTACAGGAAAAACGGGAATATTCACAGGATGACAATAGATATTTCTATAACAAATTATAGGAGCCATACAAAACATTGACTGACTAACTCTAATAGAAAAGATAAAAGAGAATATTGTAAAGCTGGCTGTAAGTATCTGCATCTGCATCTGCAATAGCAATTTTTCCTTTAAAGTTAATAAAGAAATAGTAAGCAATATCCATGTTGTTGACAGCATTTATAGGAACTGGTTTCTTAACCTACTAAAGCCAAGAGGCAATTACGAGTAGAGTAATCATCGAAAATTTCAGATTCTCAGATATGAAGACTCCAAAGCATTAACAAGGTCACATTAAAAAAAGCACAGGGAAAGATATGAACCGCATGTTTATCTTTGTGCTGGAAAATGATGCGCTTCACGTCCTCGATATGAATGTCAGGTATGAAGTCAATCATAAGCTTCGCTGTGCCGAAAAAAATGTACAAATATTAACAAGGGAGGCTGGTGTGTTTGATAATTACTTCTAAGTCTTCTATGATGTTTTAGATTACTACTCTAACAGAAAAATACATGTAATTGATGAAACACAAAATGCACCCGCTTACTTTAAGTCCAATTGTGTACCGTACAATCGTATTGGATTACAAAATAGCAGATGGCCGTAATGGTAAAATTTTGGAATTACTCTCAGCACGAAAAGTACTTCTCTATGCAAGGTCATGAGAAGTTAACTACGCATAGAAAATATAATACTCTACTCAAATGTATCACATCGTTGCAATATTGTTATAAACTAGAAATGCAATCATGAAGAATATACTCTATCTACATCTACTGAATGCAAGTGTGAACAGTTGTACACACACCAACATTAGAAATACATTCATGGAGCAATTTCCCAGGTGCTTAGTTGTGATGTAGTGACATTCCTGTACAATTTCTTATGGATCTCACCTTGGTACTTGTCCTGATAGAGTTCACGAGCTCCCCATGCGGACAATCGAAGAACAACAGGGCCACTAAGCCCCCAATGTGTGACCAACAGAGGTCCAGTCTGTAACGGCCAGGCAATTAATGTAAGCAAACATCTATGGAGCCTATTTCTGAAAGTGGCAACTCACCTGAGTTAATTCAGGAGCCTTTTTCTGAATGCTATCCAGCATCAATTTTGCCTTGACTTTGGTGAACGTAACCTACATGACAAAAGAAAAGGAGTGGAATCATTTTTTTCCAGTCAGCCAGTCAATGACTTCTTGTGAGCATGATGAGATGTGCAATAGTAGTGATGGATCATTACCCCGGAGAGATCAGCCAGTCGCTTGTCTGCAATTTTAAATGTGAACAAGCTGGGCACCGGTGGAATAACAGTGTGACCATGTTGTGCAGCAAACGAGTAACCCTGCAAGTAAGAAGAAAATATAAGGGAGCTACGTTATGATTTCTAGTAGAGTAAGCATCTATTCGCAAACCTGCTGGCTGCTGCCTGTAGCGACCAAAACATAATTAGCGTTGAGGTAATCAACAAAATCAACCGTACGCTTCTCAACTTTCAGAACAAACTTCCCATCATTGTTGACAGACGCGCTAGACACAGATTTACCAGCCTGCAGAGAAACTTCAAGAAGAACTCAATTCCAGAAACTGTTTCTTTAGGGTGAAGGGTGTTTGGACGATGACTGAATGAAACAGCAGAGCCAAATAGCATGAGATACCTCCGAGTCTTCTTGCTTCATTCAGCAGGCAATCCACTACTGATGCAGAGTTGTCAGTGACAGGAAAAACCCTACCATCATCTTCGGTCTGACATGACAATGAAAACAATAGCAACAGATAAAGCAAAACCGGCTCTAGGCAAATACATAAACACGATCCAGAGATATATGTGGAGTGAACTAATCTACCTTAAGCTCGACACCATGATCTGAAAACCAACGCATGGTGTCCCGTGGACCATGAGTGTTGAAGAACGATCCTCGGAGTTCTTTGTGCCCCCTAGGATAATTTCTCGCCAGTCCCTGAGAGCGAGTTACTTAGTTGATGACAAACAAGTTTATAAATAAAAAATATAAGCAGCTCAGTAACAGTACCAACATCATTGCTACCATAGCTACACTGAAGAGAAAAAATTAACAGAGTAGTACATCATCACCGTACCGATGGTTCGAGATGATGTCCATTGGTGACGTTGCATCGGCCGCCACCGGAAATTCTGACCTGCAATCAGCCATTCCAGAAGTTCAGACGAATCGGTGTCGAAGAAACACTAGTAGTACATGTGTTTTAGGTCCATTGGAATCAAGACACTCCATTGGTGTGCCAGTCGTACCTTGGACAGGAACTTGCCTTTCTCGATGACCACCACGTTGAGGTGCGGGGCCAGGGTCTTGGCCCGTATGGATGCGTACACCCCGGCGGCGCCGCCGCCCACCACCACCAACGACTTCTCGTCCTCCTGAAGGGATACGTGATGACACTGAGCTTAGAGGGGGACGGTGTGGCGGCGACAGGTGAACAGCTGAGCCTAGTTACCTGCTCGCGGGCGTGGTTGGAGTTTGCCGATGCGCAAACGGAGGAGCAGCGTTTCCTGCGGAAGACGGAGGGGGTGGCGCGGCGAGCGGCGGCGGAGGCGGGGTGCAGCCATGGCCACTGCGGCATTTCGTCGGCGAGCTCTGTGGAGGGTCAGGCTTCAGTGTGGGCTAGGTTTGGATTGGCCCGCTTCGTTATGCAATGCTATTTCATCAGTGCCTCCAAAAGTTCAACCTAATTTGGGTAGCTAAAGTGAGTTTGGGTAAAGGAAAGAGATCAAGGTGAGAATGGTGCGGGTTGTTTTGGGTTTTTTGGTGCGGATTCTGCTGTGGCCTTAAATGGTTTGGGCTGAAATGGTTTTAATATTGAAATGGACTGGGGCGGTGCGGGCTCAGCAGCAAAGCGGATTGGGGTGGGGCGGTTTGGTCTTAGGAAAAATAAGTAGAAACGGGCTGAAACCATGGGCTCGGCCCGCGCCAGCCGTGCGGGTTCTCCACCAGAGACGAAGACCACGACTCGAGCTCAATTCTTCTGCTACCTCCGTTCCTCCCCAAATTCCCATGGCCGCAGCGGCGCAGCCTAGCTAGGTTCCGTCGCCGCCGCCGCCGCGGCCGCCGCCGCCGCCCTGCATCCGAACTTCCGCTGCCCTGCGCTGCTACCTACGCCGTCAACCTTCAGCGCCGCCCAGCGCCATCCTCCCTCAGCCGACTTGGGGCTAGGGTTCCACAGCCACCGCCGGCCGCCGCCCTACACGGTCACCGCCGTCGCTGCCGCACTTCTCCTACTTCGTACCTGGTGCCCTACCCTTCTCCTACCACACCAAGGTGAGCAGATCAGTCTTTTTGCTCAAGAATCCAGATCGTGCGTTTCCTGTACTTGCACTATTTTGAAACTATACTGCCACAAGTGCAATGCCGTTCCATGTTATTTAGTGATCTTTATATTGGTACTACTAGCTGATTTTATCGTATCTGTATGGTTCAGTTACAGCAAGCATGCTCTGCTCTATCTTAACTTAATTGGAATTGGATCCTTGTGCTAAGCCTGTATGAACCCCAGTTTGAGCTCGTAATACTGTATGATACACCCCCACTTTATTATTGTTTGCCATTTGACAGCAGTGCTCGTTTCAGTTAATTTAATGGAATAAATTAGATCATGCACATGCCACATAACCTGCAGTAGCTAGTCCATCATACTGGTCAGTACACTGCAGTACTACAAATTTTCTTGAGAAATGCATGTGACAGTAAAACACTTGAGCCTAAATTTGTCTTTGTTAAATAGTTTCTGTAGTACATCCACGTTTGGAAATTCATAGACAACAATTATAGACTACTTCTTTCATTTCAATTATTAGAGACTATTCCTTTATTTTGACAGCTAGGCTTGTAAACATGTCTACACACGTGTCTGAGAGCTCTGGCACTGGTGGTTCTTCTGCAACACCACATGGTAGGAGGTCAAAAGTGTGGGAGCACTTTGAGCAAGATCTTGTCATTGTTGGTGATGTTCCGAAAGCTGTCTGCAAGTACTGTGCAATGAAGCTTACTTGCACTAGAAGGTCTGGAACTAGTAGCCTCCTGAGTCACATTTCCGAGTCGTGCAGATTGGTTGAAGCTGAGGTTAGAGCTGCGTTTCTTGCAACCCTTAAGAAGAAACCATCAGATGTTGGATTTGTTTTTGATGCTAAGAAAAGTCGGCAACTCATGACCAAGTATTGCATCCATGCTGAGATTGCATTCAAGAAATTCGATGACCCTTACTTTGAGGAGTGGATGGACTCAATGCAACCAACATTCAAAGTTGTTGGTCGTCATACAGTTCGCAATGATTGCATCCTTACACATGATGAGATGAAGGAACAGCTGAAAGTCGAACTTCAGAGTCTTGATTCCCGTATTTGCCTAACGTCGGACATGTGGACATCTGTTCAGAAGTTGGGCTATATGTGTGTCACAGCGCACTATATTGATGCCAACTTTGTCTTGAAGAAAAAGATCATATCCTTCAAAGACGTGAAGTATCCACACACAAAAGAAGCCATTGAGGAGGCTCTTAGCCGGTGCTTGACAGAATGGGGTATTAAGCGCAAACTATTCACTATAACATTGGACAATGCAGCTAATAACACTGGGGCAGTTAAGAACTTCTTGGAAACTCAGGACCATGGCCTGATGCTTGAAGGCATAGATTTCCATGTCAGATGTTGTGCCCACATACTGAACCTCATAGTTCAAGATGGAACAAAGCATATCCACGGTTCAGTTGAGAATATACGTGACCTATTTAGGCACGTCAATTCCTCAGGCGGGAGAATCCAAGCATTCAACGCACTTGCCGCCAATAAGGGTCTACCGGAGAAGGCTGGTCTTGCCCTTGACATTCCAAGCCGTTGGAATTCAACTTTCCACATGCTCGTTCAAGCTATCAAATATAAGGGAGTTCTAAACAGCTATGCAAGTGAAAATGGCGAAGTTGCACTCAACGCAAAAGAGTGGGTAGATGTTGAAGTAATATGTGATTTTCTTAAAGCTTTTGAAGAAGCTACAAATGCAGTATCTGCTGATAGAAAACCAACTGCGCATCACTTCTTGCACATGGTGTTGTGTATCCGCAATGCATTAAAGGATCCCCAGTGGAAAGTGAATGCAGATATGATGAATTTGTCTATCTCCATGGGTACGAAATTCGATAAGTACTGGAAGGAGGTCAACTTAAGTAATGCACTTGTAATCGCCACAATACTAGATCCAAGGAAAAAGGAAGAGTACCTAAACTTCTTTTTTGAAAAGTATTGTGAGCAGCCCTTTGACACTGAGGAGACCGTGAATGTTATAAGCAAAGCGGTCAGGTTGTACTATGATCTATACGAACAGCAGATCAAGCGAAGAAGCAACGAGCACTCGGTGTCTCGTGAAGCCAGGATTAATATGGGCTCACCTGTTCTTGGTAAAAGGAAACTTGAAGAAGAGTTTGCTCAGTACAGGTCAAGGAGGAGAGCCAACACACAACCAAGGTCAGAGTTGGATGCATACCTGGATGAGGTTTTCATTGAAAGCTCAGTTGGAACTACTGATATACTCACATGGTGGAAATCAAATGCCGAAAAATACCCGGTGCTCGCAGCTATGGCTCGTGATTTTCTTGCAGTGCCTCTTAGTACCGTGTCGTCCGAGTCAGCATTTAGTTGCGGTGGAAGAATTCTAGGAGATACACGGGCCTCACTAAAACCACATGCACTGGAAGCTTTAGTTTGCGGAAAGGACTGGCTTCTTAAAGTCCCAAGCAATGAAGGTATAATAAAGTCCCGAGCAATGAAGTTATGTTCATGAAACTAATTTTGGTGATTAACATATATTTTTCATGTGCAGGTTCAAGCACGGGAGGTCCAAGCTCGGAGGTCCAAGTTCAAGAGTTGGATGGTCAGATTGTCTAATCTAAAGGTACTACAAACTTGATGCTTGCTGATCGTTGACTCTCCAAATACTTTAGTATTAAGTAGCAGTGAATGACATGAGTACAAGTACAAACCAGAGCTACTAGCCATTTGTAGTCGCATAGAAGATCTGCAGGTTCATCAAATTTGCTTCGGTGTAATGCTATTTATCTTGATAAAATATAATAGCCTGGCTTGTTATCTTGATATACTTGCTTTGATGCCATGTTTATTTATCAGGACTTGAATTCTCTCAAGAGCATGGCTGGGGAGAACTGGAAGAAGTTGGCTCTGAGTCATCCATGACTGTCGAACTGTAATGCTATTTGGGCGACCACCGTGGGAGACCTCTAACCATGAGCGGAGCAGTAGTGGCGGACTGTCGATAAGCTTGGGTTAATTATTTTTCTGGCTTGGACCCTGTGTGTATCTGACAAGAACTATTCTGTGACATGATTGTTATGGTGTTTAGCCTCTATAGCAGATGAAGTTTCGCCAGAACATTCAGTTCTAGTCAAGCAAAGAAAAGATAGTTCTTGTTGTTGTTCCTCTAATTTAGTGCTATGTGTATTTCAGTTTAGCTAGCAGCACGCCTAGGACACTCTATACATCAGTTTTTTTTTTTTTTTGATCTGCTCTATACATCAGTTTTTTTTTTTTTTTTGACATATGCTCTATACATCAGTTGAGACCAGAGAAAATCATCTGCACTCCGTAGCATGCAGAGGCCAGCGACTAGCCAGCAACGAGTGAAATGGGGATTTCGCGGGTTGAACCCATGGATTTAGCCGCATTCTCCATGTGGTGCAGTGCGGGTGCGGGTGCAAACTTCACGTGGGCTGGTGTGGGGCGGGTTGACTGATTTTTTTTTTGGATTGGATAGGATTGGGAAATTAGGCCACTGTCTGCGGGGTGGGTTGGATTAGGCGCGGCTTCTGCCCCATTCTCACCTTGAGAAAGAGATAATATGGGCAAGCAAAACATTTTGAGCTTTTCCAGATTATTACCCAAAACTGGTTTGCTAATTTTGAGCATTTTCTTCTCTCTACTACTCTCCTACATATTGGATATATCATCTGAATTAACTAAAAATTTCTACACATGGTAATAAAAAAACTTCATAAAAAATAAATACATTAAATATTCATTATAAAAGTGCATCATTCAAGCATAGAACCCGTACAAATTTTATGAACTATGTGCGATGGCCCAAATCCATAGTCAATCCTATTTTCGATAGGACCGGTTGGCAATTGAATCCGATTTTTCTCACTATTTGACTATCCATAATAGTGCGGAAAGAAAGCTCGGAGGAAGAGTGGCCTTGAGCTTCTCACCCCTTTGCCTTAGGATTCATTAGTTCCATTTCTCGATGGGACAGGGAAGGGGTAGCGAAGTGCATCGCCAACACAAAATAATAGCTCATCGATGCATAGAACACCAACAACAATTGTCTCCTCCGTTTGCACGCATATCCTTAGCTTTCTTCCTCCCATGGAGCCTCTTTTTAGCGATCGAGGAGAGATGAGTGGGCCTACTTGAGCCTTCGTCATCGGTGTTAACCACTAAACCCTCTCCAACCGAGGTAGAGGGCATGTTTCTCTTGTTTTTTTTTTTTTTTTTTTTTGGAGAGGTGATTCCTCCATTTGTCATCATTCTCAAGAAAAATCCAACAATGGTGCAAAATGAAATCGTTGCCGAGCATGCCACATTTCTTCTTCAGTTTGGTCATGAACAAACTTTGAGAGTGTTGAGCTACAAATATAAGAAACAAGTTAGCATTAAAGTGAACACAGTAGGTGATCAAATGTGAATAAGCAAACATGAGCTTGAGCATACCCGTCAAAAGGAGTTTGTATCGCTACTATTTTGAACATTTAATTAAATGTTGAGGTCTATAGATCCTGGGCTCGATACTCCCAAATCCTAAAACAAGATCGTCTAAGTAATTGTCACAAATAATCCAGCTACTTACATCAGCTAGTTTAAATTGGGTTGTGAACTTGGCCCATTAACATATCAGAGCTGACTTTTGTATCTTGAGTAACATATTAAGTTCAGAGAAAATAATAGACACATGTTGTACTGGTGTTGTGAATTTATTTCATAACTTTTTGGCAACTTTTAATCAGAAGACGAAGACGAAGAAATGTTCACTGCTGAACATAAACCTAACATGATGCTTGCAGTTCAAAATCAGACAACAAAATTTTGGTGCTTCACATAGGTCTTTCAAATGCTCCCGCCGATATTAATCTACTGAATTACATGGATATAACTAGGGTTTCAAATACAATTCAACGGTCAATCCAATCCTTGAAGAGAAGCATCATGTATAGAGGAACATTCAACGCCGCAATGATGACAATTGACTGAACGACACGGAACAGCCTCTGAAGGACCTTCCTTATATTCCATTTGCTTGGGCGAGGTAACTTCCCTGCATCTTCTGGTGGCGTTTCAGAACCCATCTCAACAAGAACAGATGAATCAGGTTCCGTTTGGTGCTTTCTCGCAGTTGGTCTTGCCACAACATTTCCTCTGACATGCATATGGAAGATCTTTCAGTTGAAAGCACGAGGCAAATTTTAGTTTTACAAAGTACCTAAAAGCATTATCCAGAAAAAGAAGACACACATACCGTCCCATAGTTTGGGAATCTGAGTTAGTCCTGGGGGTTCTTGTCACTGCCTTTTTAACAAGATGCATGGATCCCTCTGCATCGAAGACCATTTCATATTCGCCATCTTCCTCATCATCTTTCTCTTTGGTTCTTGAAAACAGTTCAGCACCCACAGACGTCATGAAGCTTACAAATTTGTTCATATATGGAAGAGAGCTCAGACCATTTGTCGGCCAGAAGACCAGCAGAAGGACGGTAATCAGAAACTGGAAGATATACCTGCAGAAACAGCAAACGCAAACAAATTTGTTAGACAGTTTAGTTGTAAAATCTGCAGCTATATAAGCAAGACAATCAGCAGACGCACGTTAGAATCGTTACCAGATATAGATATGAGTTTGTTTAGGCAGGAAACAAAGATTCGTCAGAACCCCATGAATAGTATCAGTTGAATTTGGTGTCAACCTGGGACCAGCAGACATCAGCATAAAAGATGGATAGAGATTTCCCTGCTGCCAACTTATTGTCCCAAGGGTGTGCTGTGGTATTAACAGTCCCATTAGATACAAAACATGAAATGTGGCGATAAGAAACCTTATAGTTTTCTTGCCTCGGTTACTGGCCCAAAAGTAGTGGAGTGGACAACTGTACACTGGTCATGGTCATGTCCTGAGAGCACAAGAGTCTGCAGAGTGATTGACCAGTCAAGATATTTTCAAATTTGACTCAAATCTCTGGAAATCGCAAAATGAAGCTTACCGGCTTCAGTAACCTTAGCAGAAGATCAGAAGACTCTTTGCTTACATAATTCTGATACCTGCATACAAAAAATCTAACGTTAACTGCTATGGCTTTGCCCCATGTTAACATGGTAGTTCCGATATGCAGCAATGGTTTGAACTGGTTTGGCTAAAAGTAAAGCTTCAGGAGAACACATAGGGCAACACTCAAACAAGAAAATTTGAGAGACCTATTCGCATAGCACAGCTAATCATATTGGCAATTCTTTTACCAATAAGAATACTGACAGGAACGCTTTGGGAGAGTTCAGTGATGTATATACCAGAACAAAGAGATTTCAATGATCCTAAGTTTACCAGTCAAATGATCACAGTACTTCCATGCTATGTTAGTCAAAAGCAGGAAAACAGAAATACTCGAGGTAGGACATACCTGATTCCTTGATCCATAGCAGCAGCATGTATCCTCTGAAATGGAAGAGTATAAAATTAATGAGCATACATGCGTGGTTGGTCGAATTGCTTGCAGAAATTTAACCACAGAAACGTCGTAACTTGCAGAATAAATCAGTGGACAAAACTGGTGCACTGGCACTACATATGAAACAGTATTGTCTTCATAAAGGACAACAAAAAATCTTAAGAAAGTTATAGGAATTCCTTCTTATTTGAAAATAGCAGAGAAAAAACACTTTGAGAGAACATACCTGATTTATAACAGGTGAAGAACGATGTGGGCCGCACGGAGTATTGTCAGGTCGGTACAGGGGAATGTGCGTTAAAAGAACTTTTGGATTTGATTCATTACCTTTAAAAAGAAGTAAAACTAGTCAAATATCTGATATTAACTGTAACATATGCATAATTATCTGTTCAGTTCCATACCAGCTGATAGTGTTTTAATGAACTCCCAAGTAGAAGCTCTTTCTTTGCTTTGTTTGGCTCCACCTGAACAGATATTAACAGTTCTTTAGCTATACAAAGAAGAAGCATCAAATGAAACTGCAAAACAATTTAATCTTGCTCATGAACCACAATCTGTATTCTATAATACTGATTGCACTACTAATGTAGGATTCCATTTGTAGTGTAGTTCATTGTAGCACATTCTATACAAAATTTTGGGGGCACGGTAGCATACCATCAAGAGTTTGAGCATCAACAACAACAAAGTCCACCTCCCCAGACAAAAAATGGTAGTTTCTTGGTCCAAATTCTTTTTCATAACGACTGATAACCTACAAGAAAAGATTAGCAAACTTTTAGGTTGTAGTATATCAGCAAGTATGTGTTCTCATGTATTCTTTGCAGTTACAGAAATGTTACTGCATAACTTCTTTCAGGAAAATCCAGGGCCCGTCATTAAATAAATATATTAATGAAGAAACAATATTTACAAGAGAAGGAGACCAGCAATGTACAGAAAACTATTTACAGGCCAGCAATTTAGGCCAAAGGTTACGAAAGAGAGTCACCCCAAGTTTCGAAGAGAAGTCATACTCATTAAATCTAAAAGATCAAATAAAATACTTTTCTAAAGAGATGAACCAAGACCTAAGACTAGGGAGACCATTATCAAAGGTTTGAACTTTTTCGTTGTTTACAAATGTGTCATGTTGAAATGGAGTTTTTCGAAAATATTATCATGTCCATGGACCATGGATCAATTTCTGCTCCAAAATTCTAAGGGTGGCCCCACTGTAAGTCAAGCTTATGTCAGCGGGTAATCCCGTGTTAGTATGTTACATCATTATATGTGTCATGTCGTTGCAAAACATTGATGTTCCTTCGGATGAGTATGTCTCTAGTGTTTAGACGATTACTCGGAAAGGTGTTGTTGCAAATTGCACATGAAGAGTCCTCCAAATGTTGATGTTCCTTTGGATGAGTATGTCTCTGGTGTTACACGGTCACTTAACTAACCAAGTAAAAAAATCAGTTTCCAAATCATCGCAGGCAAGGGGTAGGCTAGACTTTGTCGTGGAAAAATGTGTTAATAGTACTTCTTGAAGTTTGTCAATCTTCTCCATAACTTGACATATACAAAACCGGTTTATCTATGTAATTCCAGTTAAGAGATGTGGTCTGTAAAGCTAAATTTGATAAATAATTTCGAGTAAAACAGGGCATGTTGACGCTTGAGATTTGCGAAAGATATGCTTGTAGTATTTCCTGAAGCTCATCAAACTGCTCGACACATATACATCAGGTGAAATGTATTGCACACACAATCTGCATATGTATTTAAATTCGTTAGATATGTGGTCAGTAAATCTCAATTGGAGAAATAACTCCCAAATTAAAAATGGTGAGCAAATGTTTCAAATCTGTAAGTGATTTTATCTATGTTAAATGGTAAAGGCATGAAGAGCAGAAAGGACAAATATGAATAAGGTGCAGTAGGAACACCTGTGTCAAACCCAGCAAGAGCCATTACTAACAAGTGAAGACCACAATAGCCGAAGCTCAGACCAACCTAGCATACTAAATTTCTTTTCTAAATCAATGGCTATGCCCTTGATGAGGGCACAACTATAGTCAAAGATCACTAAGAGCAAGATGTCGCCACCTCTAAAACGATGTGTGTAATGCAGATGAGAACAGTGTGGATATAATCTTCATGTTGTGGAGGGCTGGTTTTATGTAGAACACACACACATGCACACTGTGGAACTGACAAAATTCCTCACAAGTTCCTGAAAATTTCCATTGTTAAAGCAGCGATCTGAGACTTTTTATCTAGGATGTTTTGTATACTTTGTAGCGTGGTACAAAATACGAATCTTCATACATCTCCAAAAGCAAGAAAAAACATCAATACTTCCTTTTTACCAACTCCGAATACAAAAACAGATTGAATTTGCTTCACTTTAGGCAGAGCTTCTATATGTTACGCTTTCCACAGTCTTAGGCTGCAGAGGGGACAATAAAGCGGACTACGAGATGGAAAGAAGAAATCTGCTCGAATATTTTTTGAAGACATGTGTCCCAAGAAAACTTCAGTTCAACTGCTTCAATAAATCATTTTTGGAGCTATCACATCAGAGAATCAAATCCGTGAACAACAAGGCAAATAATTCTTAGCCAGCGACGGCAGGTAGTGCAACAATGTTTTGTAATGGGAGCAATGAATTGAGATTTGAAAAACATGTAAATATACAAACGGAAATCAGTCAATCACCTTAGGATGAACTGAGTGAAATCCTGAGTAACCAATATCATGATTTCCTGAAAGATAGTAGATTGGTACATGTGGATTTGTTCGTTGCTCACTCATGCTGAATATATGTTTAAACCGAAACAAAGATTCCTGCCACCTGAAAGGTTTTTAACATTAATTAGAAAATGAAGATAATGGAACATAGAACTCTTCAATAATTTTGTACGGAAATACGATATAACTAGTAAACCACAATGATAACAGCATAGGTAAATGGGTAACACCCTCGCAGTTGACACCCTGGGGAAGCTATTCAAGCGCGCCGTCGAGCTTCGCGTCCTGGGGCAACTACACCCGCGGAAAGAGATGCCCACGATCTCGCTATATGCTGATGACGTGATCCTCTTTTGCCATCCCACGCCTGAGGAGGTTGTAGCTGTCAAGGAAACGCTGAACCTGTTCGGCCGCGCCTCCGGTCTCCGCGCCAATTACACCAAGAGCACCGCGACTCTGATTCGTTGCGCTCCCGAGGATGTCCATGCCGCCGTCCAGCAGCTGAGTTGCCCGATCGTCGAGCTACCAATCACCTACCTGGGCATACCCCTGACTGTGAGGAAACCAACGGCTGCGCAATTGCAGCCCGTGGTTGACAGGGTCGCGGCGAAGCTCCCCACCTGGAAGGCAGGGCTCATGGACAAGGCTGGCCGCCTGGCTATGGTCAAATCTGTCCTAGGCGCCATCCCGATCCACCAACTGTTGGTGATAGCCCCTGACAAAAAAACCATCAAGCTGATCGTCAAAATCCAGCGGGGTTTCCTTTGGGCCGGGCGTGCCGATGCCAAGGGTGGCCATTGTCACGTCAATTGGCAGCGGGTGGCGAGACCGATCTCCCTTGGGGGACTGGGCGTGCACGACCTGGAGCGCACGGGCCTCTCCCTGCGCTTGCGTTGGCTATGGCTCAGTCGCACCGATCCTCGCCGCGCCTGGCATGATCTGGACCTACAGTTCACCGCTGATGAGCGCGCCCTGTTCTTCGCATCCACCACGATGCAGATTGGGGACGGACGCAAGGCCTTGTTCTGGGAGGACAGATGGCTCAATGGACGGTCTATCGGCGAGATCGCGCCGCTGTTGTATGCTTGCATCCCCAAGCGCAGAAGGAAGCTGAGGACGGTGGTGGATGGTCTGCAGGACCATGCCTGGGCACGAGACATCCATGGCACGATCGGGCTCCACGAGATTGGGCAGTATCTTCTAATCTGGCAAGCCATTGACGGCACTCAGCTCCACGACGCCCCAGACCAGCTGCTCTGGAAGTGGACGACGAGCGGCAAATACTCTGCCAGCTCCGCTTACCTCGCCACGTTCCAGGGATCCACCCTCTGCCCGGTGTGGAAGCACATTTGGAAAGCTTGGGCGCCACCACGGGTCAAGTTTTTCAACTGGCTAGCGTCCCAGAACCGATGCTGGACTGCCGACCGGCTGGCGCGTCGAGGCCTGCAACACCACCCCCGCTGCCTATTATGCGATCAAGAACCCGAGACCATGCAGCACCTACTCATCCACTGCCCCTTTGCCAGGCAAGTTTGGCTCGAGGCTTTGGCTTGGTTGCGTTTGTCCTGCCGTACGCCTCGGGACACAGATGATTCTATCTTCACTTGGCTGGTGGAGGCGAAGCAAACGACGCCCAAGCCTCTCCGCAAAGGGCTGGGATCTGCAGCGCTGCTCTTGCCATGGATGATTTGGAAGCACAGAAACGACTGTGTTTTTGAGGGAGCACGGCCATCTGTGCACAACCTGATGTCCAAAGTCAAGGACGAAGCATCCCTCTGGGCTAAGGCGGGTGCTATGGGGCTTAGGGTAGCGCTGCCGACGACCTGGGATGTGCACTAAGTAGCCGAGTGTGTATATTGTATGCTGCCTCCTACGAGGATTGTAAACTCTCTATCTTTTCAATGAAATGAGACGCAAAGGTCCTTTGCGTTTTCTCGAAAAAAAGAAAAAAAAGGTAAATGGGTAAATACAATGAAACAGAATGGAGAGAACATGGAGTGAAAGTTTTTGTTTATTCACTGACTGATGAGAAGAAAACTTGAGAGAAAATGTAATTATCAGTATATCACAGATATATGATAAATAAGGTGTTTGTCAAATACTTTTACTGGATTTCTTAATCGATCCTCTATGAATTAGAAGGGTCCTTATGAAGATGGCCCAATTCAACCATTTACAAAAATCCAAGAATTCAAGCCCTTAACCTTCCAATTTTCTAGAAGACAACAACATAGCGATAACTGCTACCTGTGATCGTGAGTACTATGTTGGCCTCAAATTATAGAAATAGAGCGGAGCAACTGGTTATCCATTTCATATTTAAAGCCACTGGAAATCTAGAAATACATACATGTTCTCTTCACCAAATAGGTTATTTTATAAGGAGCAAATGTAAGAAAAACAACATTTGTCCAGTGGGCCAAATGCAGTAATTTAGATATTTCTTATTGCATATTCCAGTCACATCACTTATTATAGCACATCGTCATTTAAAGCGCATACAAACAAACAATGTGTCGTTTCTGACCAACACAGTACCAAACTACCAACTCAAATCAGATATAACGTCGAGAAATGAACTTGTTGCTATGAAGTAAAAGGTGAAAAAGAATTCAGCATCCGTGCCTTACTCTTCATCGGACAGATATGGGCCACCATCAAAGTGGTCACCGAGGAACAAGACCACATCAGGCTTGAATGGCAATATGACGGACTGGAAGGACCTTCTCATGTTCAAATCTGTGAAGAGCTCGACAGCTTGTAGCACAACTGAGCTTGCTGGTAGACCGAGGGAGGTGCTGTCCATAAGCTGCAGGGGAAAACCTTTCAGAAGGAGAGCAACATATACCTGAAAATTACTTTTGTATACTATGTCCTGCTATGGCTTTATTGGCACAATTACATGAATTAGCAGCGAAGCTGACCTGTGGATCAGCAATGACGGCAATCTTCACGTGGTTATCCTGCGCATCAAGTGGAATATGATAATGAGATGTATAGTAAATGCAAGAAATGGCAATGCAAAGCTACAAACAGGGGCTGGTGTTTGATACTAATAAGCGGTAGAGTTTGAATGCACTAGAAGTGAAAATTCTTGTTGCTGAACAACTTGTAGCTTGCTTTGCTAATCTACATGACCAACACGCAATTGCACCAATTCAGGCATGGTGGCTAACAAAATGGTGATGGCGGTCGAATTATGGACCTTTCCGCCAGGAGGAGGTGGGTGCCGAGGAACGATTCAGTAGGAACCCTATAGACCGAGGTTAATTATGGGCACAAAACAGTTCATCGGCCTAAGAGAAACCCCGCAGCTAAAATGGTGATCTAACAGAAGCCGTCCGAATCCAGACCGAACACTGACCGGCGATGGGGAGGGAGAGGACGCGGATGGCCACGAGCAGGAGAGGTGGGCGGCCCAGTAGGCGCCCATCTCGCCGTAGAGCAGCGCGGCCGCCCACGCCGCGCACAGCAGCAGCGTGAGCCGCGTCGCGCTCTGCATCGTCCCCGGGAGAGGTGGACGGCCCGCAGGAAGGGGAGATGAGCGCCGGCGGAATCGAGATCTACAGCTCAACCATCAGACGACCCGCGACTGTGTGAGACTTGGGAGGCAGACGCTGTTGCGTGCAGCAGCGTAGGCGTATGTATCACGGAAAGTGATTTCAAGAAAAATACAGTTACATAAACTGCGAATCATCTACGAATTGTAGGTTAGGGCTAGGGTTTTGTAAGACTTAGTTAGAGTTAGGGTTAGGTTTTATGCAAACTTGGTATGGCTTGTTTCGTATTGTTTTTTTGGAATGCTTTGTTTGGCGGTAATATAATTGTCGTTGATGATTTTGGTTTTTGTCATTGTTTCTTAGATGGCAAAAATCGTGAATGTTCATCATGTGGATAAGGCGCTTTCTTAAAAGACAATGTAAGTGCGTTGATCCAGAGGAGGTAG
Organism: Lolium rigidum; assembly: GCF_022539505.1. Taxonomy (NCBI): domain Eukaryota; kingdom Viridiplantae; phylum Streptophyta; class Magnoliopsida; order Poales; family Poaceae; genus Lolium; species Lolium rigidum. The sequence goes on along the minus strand of NC_061510.1, from coordinate 160,074,312 downwards.
TCATGGTGTTCATCACTAGTCCTACCTCTATGTTGAGATTGCGGAAAGAGTGAGGCCGGATTTGAATTGGATGAACCCAAGTGATGTATTTGAATTGGTTGGAAGGTATAATATCAGGTTTGGACATCACAATCTCTTGAATATAATGCCTCCCGTCTGTCTCCGAGATAAATTGCAGTGCATAAAAGGAGATTGTGGGGCGGACTCCCAATATAAGTCTCTCGAGCTATTTGCCCCAAAGAAGGTTGGTGCTCGATTGAACATTGACTTGAATCGGTGTGCTTCCCCATGTGCTCGAGAGGAGCCACTTGAGGACCGTAGAGCTGATGTTCACGACACAATAATGAGCCAACCTCGTAATGAGCCAACCTTCAATGATCCCAGTTCGCAATGACTAGTATGAGGCACTGAAAACGAAGGATGATGACTTCGAGGGTGATGAAGCAGAGCATTGGTTACGACAATGCGGTTGGTGACGTGGATGCATATTTTTTTAGAGGAGGACGTGAACCATGAACTCCCTTATTTGTGAAGCCATACATGACACAACAATGAGCCAACCTTCAATATTCCTAGTTCGCAATGACCAACATGAAGAACAAAAAACAGAGGATGATGACTTCGAGGGTGAAATTCCAAAGCTTTGTTGGAATTCGAAATGTGGATCAAGAAATAAGCGGTTAAGTACCATCGATCGTACAAGGTGGTTCGGTTAAGGCGTCTTGCATCGTGAAGTGTGAGGAGAAAGGATGTCCATGAGTTGCGAAAGTACATCTAACCCCTAAGAGCAACTCCAATAGTATAGCTAGTTGTTGGCTATAAGCAAGATGCCATATCATCTATAACTAATTTGTAGTCAACAATTACAATAGTTAGCTATAAAAATGTACCACTTTCTCAATGGATGACCCACCTTTTATTGACACAACTTGCCTAGGAGCATATGCTAGAGCTAGCTCTTACATAAGAGCTCACTTACATTCTCTCTCCTCTTCTCTCTCCTCCAACTAGACACAAATATATTATTTTAATTCTTGTAGCCAGCTGAGTAGGACTTATTGTACTTGCTCTAAGTATGGTTTTGGTAATTAATGACAACCTCTATAGACTTATGGTTTCATTGCTTTGTTTGTGAAGGAATGTTCCATAAGTGATGCTTAAAATTCCACAGGTGATGCCATGAAGACAAGGATACAGATTGTGTATTGGGCTCAAGATCATTGACTTGAAAAGATGAATATGATCAAGAAGAAGAAAATGAAGAGAACTTCGAAGCATCAAGATGAAGTTCAATAAAGTTGAAGTTCTCGTGTGGAAATCAAAGTTTGTCATGCTCTGTCCTATGTGTAATGTGTTAAGCCACGGAGGAATTATAATTCATCTACCAAATTACCACTTGTAAGGAAGCATTTTCTGCTAGTGCAACACCACTGAGTCACTATAATTCATCTGCCAGGTGGCGTCCACTTATCAATGGGTTACCATTTCTCTCTATCCTCCCCTACCCAGCTGCCCTCCACCATAGGTTAGCCGCAGAACCGCCACCTCCGCCCGCCGCCGCCACCAGGCCTCTTCTAGCTGGCAAAGTAGCAGTAATGATTGAGAGGTACAATGACCGATATAGAAAGCCAAGTCAGGGAGGAAGGGCAGGGATGTGGTGGACAGATGACATGCATGCGTAGACCTGCCCCTCCAACCCAGGCGGCCGCTCAGGCTCCGCAGCGCGCAACCATTTTGTTTTATCATTCTCTATAGTGATTTTGTTCAAAAGTTGCATCTTAAACTTTTTTGCCTAGGCTTCTGGAAGTTTCTAGGTCCGCTAATGGCAACATAAGCACAGCAGCATCACCGAGAGAGGTGTGGCACAAAGATGGAAGCCCAATAGCAAAGACAGTAGCGCAACGGCAACATCAACAATGGTGCAGATGCAAGAGAGGGTTCAAGAGGCACAAGGGAGGTCAGTCGACGCCGGAGCGTTGACTCCCGAACCCCAACACCAATTTGGCCATGCGACAACGCAGGAGCTGTCGACGGTGCAGGAGCTCGCACACAAGACGATAGGTAAGGAAAGCCAGTAGGAAAAAAAAGCAATGGACAAATGTCCATGTAAAAGTGACTCAATATTATCCCCTCTACTTTGAGGGTATTTTAGAGGGTCCTCTAATGAGACTACTAGTAGAGTGTTCTGTTTTAGCACTTGAGCCCGCCGCTCAGGCACGAGCAATTCCCTGTTAAGGACACGCCACCATTCCTTCCATCTCAGATGTTTTTTTTTTAGACCCTCCATCTCAGATGTTTATCATCTCACTGTTCAATCTAGCCAGAAAAGGCATGCTACACCTACACTGAAGAAAAACATACACGTTGACCCTAGCGGCACGTTCTGCTTCCCAAGCATATGGGTCAAACACCCACACAGAATCTTCCATCCAGCAGAATACTTGGGTTTTCAGGTGTGATTTTTGGGTCGATTCATCACTTCATCAGCGCTCCACGTCTACGCTGTCCTGTTCTTCAAAATATGCTGTTATGGCTTTCAGCTTTCCATTGAGAAAATTCTTCTCCACCTGCAAGAATGAAAGGGCACCACTGTGACATGGGTCCAAAGCCATTGCCAGACCACAATGGAGCTTCACAAGTCAACTAGACACAGATCATAACAAACAGACATACCTCAACCGCCCATGGAGGATTGACTGACAGGCACATGTCCGCCAACTGGTTTAGATCTGTGTTGCGAGGAAGAAACATGACTACTCTTGAAGCAATCGCCGTAGCAAGTTTGAAGAGATAGTACCTGAAGAGTTAAACCATGAAATGAGAATATTTGAGAGCACAAGAAGGAAACAAACTATTCTGAATGAGGAGCTCACCCATCACAGGGCTTAAGCATGGTTTTGATATCATAAACATCTACTTTTGCATAGTCCGGCCCACCCCAAGGAGGTGACATAAAAGCAGTTTCTCCCTGCATAGAACAATTCTTTCAGATAAGCATACAAACCAACTTGTAAAACAACAATAGTGTCATATCAAGACCATCCTAGTAATATCATCATGTCCAGTATTTACACAAAGAAGGTGCTGCCAATATACACCAAGGACCTTTCCTTACAGTTTCACGCATAAAGAGGAGCACTGTCAAGTGCCTTTGTGAGATCATAAAAAGAAGACTACAATAGCATTCACATCCTTACCGCTCCTCAATTAAGCGGTCAAGTGGACACAGTCAGCTTTCTATCTCCATTTACCCTTTAGCCCCATAGCACCAGTTATTTGTGCTAAGTACTTCAAATTTTGTCATTCAGTCTTTATCATCATGGCAGTCATCCATGAATTATGTTTTTTTTTGCAACTGAATTTGAATGCTTATAATTTGTCTTGGGAGCATGCCCTATAATTCTAGAAAATGGTCAGAACAAATACTTCCACTTGTGGGAGTTCTAATGGAAAGATATCCCTACCTAATAGTTACACTTGAACGAAAATGGTCAAACAAATGCATTCTCACAGACAGCTATGAAGATATGCAGCTGTAGGGAATGACATGCACACAAACTTAAAGGTGTGATATTTTCAAGGTATAAGGAATACCTTCAGATGAGGTGCGATATGAATAAAATCTCCTACAATGAAGTCTATATGATCATTTACTCCATAAACAGTTGCATTATGCTGTGCACAACCAATCTTCTGTGGATCAATGTCAACAGCAACAACATGCTTGCACCTGAAAAAAGTGATGATATCAGAGACGTGGAAGTCTACAGTTTCAGTAACTGTAATAGAAACATAGATAACATGAGATGGTCGACCTGATATCACCTTCAACCATAAAAGGGTTCAAATTTCCAAATTAGGTACACTGATGTGACATGATATATTGATATGCATGCTAAGGAAGTAAGCTATAGCACTGTACAGCTAAGCAACTTAGTAGTCATGCTGTTCATATGATGTGTCCTATAATCATCAGTACAAACTAGATGAGTGCACGGACATGCTTTCTACTGCCATTCATTCTCAACCAAGTATTAAGTTGATGCACATAAGATGCATAATATTTAAGGTAACATACCAACTACCATTCTCATCAAGCGAAGCAAAAAAATTGTTGCTATACAAAACGAAGGGTTCATGCTAAAATATGATATCAGAAGATATAATAACACGATAACAGAAACGCACTTTGTAGCAAACTGGATGGTATTTCCACCAACTCCTGTGAAACAGTCGATCAATATGCCAGCACCAACACGAGATGCATGATGCTTTGCAATGGGCTCAGGCGTCACTGAAAACCACCCTTCTTCATCCATCTTTATACCACTATCAAAAAGGGAGAAAAGCGAGTACCGCTGATTCCAATACTTGGCAATGTCATTGGAAATGTTCTCTGCCAAGTCCTGACATGAATGAACTGTAGAACAAAATAAATGGTTATATACAGAAACAGAAAGAGTACAAGAAGTGTAGTCACAGAAACAGGCTGCATATTGACCACCACCCTCACAGAAAATATAAACAGAAATCTGACATACAACAACTTCATCTGATAAAATAGCAGGAACAACTCCTAGAAAGCTCTAACTTTGTAATATGATCTTACACGATTGAGATCTCCTTACTCTCTTTTTCTTTTTGGTGGTAGCAACTTCCTGGTTCATTTCTAATACTTCAGTTACTGAACTATCATTCTGCATGCTTCCTTCATGTTGTGCTTCATCAATGGTAGCTATCACACTACATAGAGATGAGATGTTAACCAAAACCATCTATATGTCAAGGAAACAATGAGACAACAATTTGCATAATCAGGCACACCTCATATATATTGACTCTTCGTCAGGAATGTCTGATACTTCATTGCAAAGATCATGCCTCTGCTCACCACGCTGATCTGCCATAAGAAGATAATAATGCTTGATATCATTAAAACAAAATACCAATACAAAGGTAAAAGTAGAATATAATAGCTATGAGAAAGAAATCTCTGGAAATAATTCTTGCCCCAAAGAGGAACTAATCAATTTCGTTGTGAATTGTCAATATCAAGTTTTATACTGCATAGGGACAGTAAGCAAAGTTCTTTGGCATTTTTTAATACAAATCTCTTGCGGACCGCATAAAAATGGAATCCACACCTTACCGAATGTTGTTTTTCCATCGTCACATGGGTTCATGTTAGCTCCACATTGTGCAACATGTTGATCAGCTTCTGAGATATTATAGTCCAGAGTGTTATCTACACAGGATGAGACTCCACACGATTTGTCAAGCTTTGTATTGATTTTACTGTTTTCTTCCACAAGTGTGCTTGTCAATTGCGATACCTGTTCATCTATACCTTCAGATGAATATGTGCTACAATATGATGCAAAATCCTCCAATCCATGAGGAGGATACCATGTAGACTCCTGTGTCTGAATGTTGTAGAAGTAATACCGGCTATAGAACTGATCCCAGAGAACCTTCCAATCTCCATATTCATAGTAAAATTCGCAGGAAGACTTTTCAACATGATCATTAACAGGAGATGATTCTGCTGGACATGGACAAACCTCGCAATCATGATCATTATTATCATGGGATGTGGGTGGTGTTTCCTCAGATATTTGATCTTCTCTTGCTGACAGTTTTCCTTCATGACAAAGCTCAGCACAGGACATTATAGATTCGTTATCAACAGAATTTTGTCCCCGCATCACTTTGTTCAATTGCATGACACTGTCCACAGCTTGATTTCCTTGAACAGAAGAACCTAAATTTACTAGGTTGCTCATGTTATCATTTGATTCACACTGATTTTTGCCACAGTCAGACTTCTCAACATGAACACTGTCTTCACAAAGCATCTTGTCACCATCAGCATGGCAGACTTCAGTGTAACCCGCAGCAGTAGCAGATGAAATGCCTGAGTTAGTTTGCTCAACGCAATCCATCAACTCCTGAACATTTTCTAGTTCTTCAGTATTTGTGCATGTCCTTACATTATCCTCAGTACTTGCCGCTTCATATGGTGCTTGTCTTCCTTGATGCTTTTTGCCAGGTGTGTTCTTTTTCTGTAACGCATAACAGCTTAAGAAACATATTAACCATTAGGGGAAAAGTACATGCCGTTGTGAGCACTTACCTCTTTCCTTGCGCTGAATGAAACAGGAAGCCCCAAAGAACCCATGAGACTAGCCAGTTCCATATCTTCAACAAAGGAATGGTCTATTGATGCCAAGAAACAACAGAGCATAAGAAATTGGTGGATACTTGCAGCAAAAGAAGAATAACAACCAGTTATTATTTGTTTGTATAGTCTGTGGGGGGGGGCACCATGAGTTATGCTATGCTGTCAATGGTGCAAGCAGCGCGTTTATGAATGTCACAAGAAAAAAAGTCATTGGATTTACAGGAAACCAAATCTCACCTTCATCTGTCTGTTTGGCTGCTCTATTGCGGGTTTTAGCTGTTTGAGATCCCTGCAAAGTTGAAGATTTGAAATTACTTCTACAGGGTCTAAAACAATTTGGAGAATGAATACCATGAAATAAAAACAACATCAACTAGATCAAATCTGCGACTAAGATAAATATTTAACTTGCTCCATTTACCCGTCTCCCCCACCCCAACCCACAAAAAAGAGAGCGAAACTTTAGCAACATTTCAAGCCAATGTATCATGTAAGTGTAATCACCAAGATAATTTTCTAAGTGATTTCACCAAAATTATGTTGCATGGTCTAGTTTACTGATTTGTTGGTATTCCTTGCAAGTAAAAATGAAAGGAAAAAACATAAACCACAAGAGAAGTAGTTCAGTCGTAAATTGCTATTCTTTCGAAACATGATGCTTAGTTCACTTCACTACTATAACCAAAACTATTGAAAGACCTAAATAAATCCCACATCAACTGTGCAATAAAACATGCTGCTAAAAGGTAATGTGACCTTCAACAAGTGCGAATTAGTTGTATGCAGCGTTTACCGGTATGCCAACGGTAGCTCAAGAACACTTGAAACATATTATGTGTGTTTGTAGTATCTCATCAAACTGAACCCTTTTCGATGTTCAGGCCTATCTCATGGTGCCCTCAATGAAGCTCATGACACCAAGAACAGTTTGCAGGCCGGGCAAAATTGGGACTATAAACATAGAAGGTAAGGCACAAAGCACAACAAGAAACCCACTTTTGTTTGTCAATTATAATCTCTAGAGAACTAATCAGCTGCCCCGCTGCTAGCAGAGGAGATTTTCCTGCTCGAAGAGCTACAGAATAAGCAATACTAGTACTTTCTATCTTTGATATGAGGAAGCAATTTATTGAAAATGTCAGAACGACTGAGTAAGCACGAGCCTCATATAATCACAAAGATTAACGCGAGCTAAACCTCTCCAGATGGAAACGCACAAGTTGAAACTGAAATATTTACCGTGCACCCAGTCTCTGTGGCATGCCAATCGTTACTCTGGCCGGCGCCAGTCGCATAAAAATCATCCCTGCAGTGAGCGAACTATTATTTAAGGGGAAAACTGCTCAGCCAAAAATAATAACCTGAAGGAGTCGATAGGGACGAGGGGATTACCAAAGGTGCACTTCGGTGAGCTTGAAGAGCTTGCCTAGCTTCCTTATCGCCGAAGACTCCTCCGCCGCCGCCGGCATCGCCGTGGTGCTGAGATGGATGGTACAGGTCGCATTCGGAGGGGCTGGCTGGAGTAGGGTTTTAGCAGAGTTTGTTTTACCTCAGGGTTGGGGCGGGGAGAAAGGCCGCGGCTTCCGGCGAGGCGGTCGCGAGTTGGAAAGGGGGAACCGGAATCGGAAGCGGCTTCACCGGCGTACCGCGTTCCCAGCGGGCGGCGGCGGTGACGCCGTCAATAGATTTCACATGCTGCTACTAGATCGAAAGTTAATGGGCCGTGCGGCTCGCTTACCTTTTTTCTTTAATTGTCCACTAATGGGCTGGTTCTTAATGGGCTATATTGGGCTTGCAGCAAACTAAGACCTGGTAGGTGCTCCTCTGGCCCCTGGGTCAGTTAATTTGGAGCGAAGGAAGTGTTTTAAGAATTCTTTAAAAAGAAGACATAGGCGCTTTCTTCCTCGAAATTTTCGATATGGTTCTTCCATTTGAAACAGGATTCCATGTGTCTTGGGGCATTTTTGGAGAACTGCTTTACTGCTCGTTTCTATTCGTGATATTCATGTTGCATATCAGATTTGAGAACTCGGTAACATCTCGGGTTTAATCAAATATTGTATTCATGTGCTTGGTTTAGAACTCAGTAGTATGTTAACATGGTGTTTGATTTTAGTTTAGTGTAAGTATCTCGTGAGTTAAGATCTCTGCATGGCGGGTTGGTTGAAGGTTTTTCACATGGCCGGTCATGCAGCCGGTAAGTCATCGTTATATATTTTATTAGTTTTGTAAGACATTGAGTAAAGAAAAATATTATTTGTTAAACAAAGGAATTTTGTGCCACCCTCTCCTAATACTACCTCCGTTTCAGGGAATAAGGCGCACACGCATTCCAAGACGAAGTTTGACCATAAAAATTAAGCAACAAAATCTTGACTATATTATACATAACTAGTGGAGACCCCGCGCGTTGCTGCGGTAATTTGTAAGTGAAATTTATCAATAACATATATAATTTGATTTTTGAGAACTAAAGTTTCATTGAGCCAATGATTCCATTCTTTGGTGAGGAGAGAGTTTGTAAAATCATTATGCAAAGCATTAGGTGTGTGCACCATAAAAGTTCTTGGAAGGTTTGATGGTTTACAGGTTGGTGTTGAGTTGATTTACAATCCAACTACACCCCTTGTAACCTGTGAATAACATGGGAAACAATTTGAAGATTAATTATCTGAGCAAGATGGAAAACTCATATAGCACGTAGTATGTACAGGGATGAGCCACAATGTGATCAGTCTAAATGGAAGCAATCAGGTAATACATGAATATAGGCGGGGAATGGCACAACAGGTGTCGTTTTGAATATGCCTTCAAAACTAACTCCATTGCCTTTCAGTTTCTGCATTGTTCAAGGTAATCTCTGCAAAATTGATCTAGTCCTTCAACGAATTTAGATAAGACATAGGAGTATTTAGGAGATATGAATGCATCATAAGTTCAAGCATACTTGAGAGAGAGATGGTAACGCATGTCTCGAAATTTAAAAAATCATACATACATATGCACATGTCCTGAAGAAGAAGAACCATCCGGATTGAAACGGCAGGGCAATCAACACCTTCCCGCATCAATGGCCAACTCCCAGGATGACAACCAGGAGCACTGGCTGACACATGCATACAATTGCGAGATTGAGCAGGACCGAAGAATACAACGCTTTTGCCCATGGAGCTTGGGATGAGAACGCACCAGGTGTTCCCCAAATCAGTCGCCAACATAACATAAATAGGACCACATGTGGCGTTGGACAGTGTACAAACTCTGTGCTCCGTCAAAACACGCAGGCAGCAGCGCTGCATATCAGCTGATATAAATCGTCCCTCCTCCCATCAGGGAGGGAGATTGCTGACTATGCTATGCAAAAATGGCGAGGGGCTGATTGGCTGCCGCCATCATCGACGCGAGAGGGATTGACATGAGGGAGTATTTATACCAGGATTGAGTTTGGCAGTGAGGCGGATGCTGTAGGCAGTTCGCTATTCTTATATGCTCAACGTTAGTGGGATTGGGAGTTGAAGCGGTGGTGCTTAATGCCAGAATTAAAATCAGAAGAGGAGGAGAGGAGCCAGGGACTGGAGGAAGACACCACGCGCATTATTGCTTGATCACGCTTCAGTTTTTCCGAGGCACATGTAATATCCCAGGTTTAGAGGCAATAAAATGAGGGAACACCAAAGTGTGCATTGCATTCATGCATAGAAAATCCGGGGAATTTTCGCGCTTTCAAATAAAACTTACCACGATGAATCGAAGTTTCACTTGACTTGTTTGGAATTGAAGTAGATCATCAAGTCAAGCGCTATAAACTTCACTGTGATCTTTGCTAAAACCTTGTTTTGGGTAGAGATGATTGTGATCTATGGATTAGATCAAATGGAATTAGATTTACAACAACACATTCTTTAAGAATCAAACCCTAACTTATTAACACTTAAAAGTTAGCAACTACCTTTGTGTGTAATTTAATTCACTTATAAATAAGGTAAACCACGAGGGTCTAAAGTGCATAAAAGCCACACATTCTTATTTAAATCATAACTTATTAAGTATATGGAATATCATAAAACTAAATCCATTTACATTACGAATTATAGTTCAAACTATTTGAATAAAACTAACTATGAGTATTTTGAAACTCATAGGATCATGCCTAGATGAATTCAAACACCAACTATCCAAACTTGAGAAATAACCCTCAACCTTAACCTTTTTACCAATATTATAATGTAAATCCAATCAAAGATGGTATGATGACTCATCCACGATAATAAAACCATCCACATGATATTTAGTAGCAAATGCCACTTGGCTATCCAAAAATAAATCATATGAGAGGATAATCTCTATGCCATGTGGGATGAAAATATCTACATGACTTGCTTTCCAAGCTATGCCACCTCATGCTCAAAGGATTGCTATGGATGAGGGCATGACAACCAAGCACCTTACTCATCAAACCAACACAAGAGTCACCACCTATGTGTCATGATACTAGAGCTTGCCCAAGCCTATAAATAGAGCCACACCCTTCATCCATTTGCTCATCAAGTACCATGATACATGGGAACAAACACATAGAGCCACTCCATGTGAAATAGCTAGGATCAAGATCAAGAAGCTAGGAGGTGGAGGCATACCACAAGATGCAGGTTTATTCAGATTTCCTGAAGAACAAGCTACAGAAGATACCAAGGTAGAATTCCTAGGCAAACCATATATTTAGAGGATAATATCATCATCTCTTGAGTAGGACCTTAGGATATTCCAAGACATTGAGAAGTGAGAGAAGTTATAATACTAATCATAGCCATGCCCATACAAGAATACTAGAGTAGTACTAATCCCAGTTGTTCAAGTCAATATTTAATCTTGGAGGTGAGAACCCTATTCCAATAACAATACCTTAGAAAACCAATTCCATAATCATCACAACTTAGTATTAATTATAAACCCTAAGAAGCTAGGATGAGTGTGATGAGAGGAATAATAAGGAGGGATTAGTGAGGAATGAGTGGATCTTGTCTAATGCATGATCATAACTTGTAGATATAGATGATAAGTTAAATCATATGATCACTAGATCTTATCTATCACATAAAATAATAAGTATATCACTAGTAGTTAACCCAAGACCAATCCTCATGCCTTGTGTGGAGGAGTAACCCTAGCTAGCCAATAAAACATAATCAAAGCTTATGCTTATACCCAATTCTAGCTTGTGTATTACATGGGTAATCCCAAATAAAACCCTAGACCACATTTGAATCCAAGTACCAATTGGGATCATGAAAAGAACCCTGCCATACCTCATGCATATTTAATACTTCAATTGGTGAAGCATCACCAAAACCCTAAACCTTTCACCTAGGAATTACTTCACATAAAATATTGAACTCTACCTTTCCATCCTAGTAGACCAAATGAAGTAGTGTTCTATAAATTAAACCATCATTAGCAAATGCATTGCTAGTTATAAACATAGGATCCATCTTAATTAGTTCAAGCTAAAGTTTACTACAACCAGATTAGTGATTATAGAATTTTCTTAGCCATCCTCTTAAAACAATAGGAATAATTTTTCACATACAATCATAACACAATTCCAACCTCATTACCAATAATATGAGACTCTAGCCATAATTAAATTATATGTGAGTAATCACTATGAATAAGCACTAGCACAATAGAATATGTTCACCTTCACCTATTCTCAATTTCAAATCCTTTAAAACAGAATTGATTCCTAAATTTAAAAGGCAATTGAGATGAACCCTAAATCTATAACTATTTTAAATTTTGAGTTGTGTCTCATGAGAACATAAAATTAATCAATTATAAAATGGTTGTTTGTAAATAAAACAATACAGTAAGTAACATTATCAAATTGTTATGATATTCAAATAAGTTAGAACCTGCAAAACAAAACAGAATTCAAATGAGAATTCAAATACCAAATAGAAACCAGGAAATAAAAACAGAAATTTGAAAAAGAAATGGAGGGAAACTTACCTCGCAGCCCAGCACCGCAGCAGCCTTAGCCCAACAACAACCCACGTCGACCAGCCCAGAAGCAGCCCAGCCCGCGAACAAATGCAACCCAACACTTACCGTTTCGTTGCTTTAGAAATCGTGCGAAGAGAGTCGTCGTCTTCGTCTTCCTCCACGGCGTCGACGGCGCAGAGAAGCTCTGGCCACGTCCTCGTCGTGGATAAGCTCACCCCGGACGCCGCAGAAGGTTCTAGAGCTCCACACTATCATCCTCGCGTCCGAGCCTATCCGAAGACATCAAGATTCGCGCCCAAATGCACTTCACCGTCGCCAGTTCATCTCCACCTCGCCGTCGGCGAGCCGACGATTCTCGACCTAATCATGGCCTATAAATAGGAGGGGAGAACCGCCGTGTAATCCTTGTTCTTCGCCGCTCATCCAATCCCTTCCTAGCCCTCTCTACATCTCACTGGAACCCCCGCCATGGCCGGCCAGTTCTCCGGCTAGCCGTCGATTGAGAGCATCATCCCGGAGTCCACCGTTAGGTCGAGGAGATGCGCCTTGACGTGTAGATCCTCTGGGAGCAAGCAGGCATCAAGGGGATCTCGGAACCAGGAGGATTTCACCGTTCCCTTTCACTCGGGTTCGCCGGGAAATAGTCAATCGTCATCGTCTCCGGCAGCAATCGTCGTCGCCGATCACAACAGCATGTTCAGGGTGAGTTTGCGCGCCGATAGAGCCTACTTTCGCTTCCTAGCTCCGTTTCTAGCTCGGGTTAGCTGTTTGGCCGGAGTAGCTCCGCCGCGGACATGATTGTCGGCGAAGCTCCGATGGGATATTCGACAAACCATCACCACCATCATGTTCAGTAGCTCAAGGGGAGTCGATTAGTACTTGCCGCGCATCTCGGGGAGCCTAAAATCGGCGTCGCCGTCGCGCTCTGACTCGCCGGCGTCAAGCCGCCGGTGATGTCGACGTGGCAGTGGGACCCGATGAACTTTTTGACTTAGTCATCACACACCTGGCAGCCAACGTGTCCCTAGGTCCCACATGTCTGTCTCTCAGACTAGAAACGAACCGGTGTGTTTAGTATTTTTACTTAATTTCAAAATCCAGTAAATTGTTGAAACTTTGTAAAATCATAGAAAAATCATTTCAACTCAGAAAATTATGAATAATATATCAAAATGCTCACAAAATTAAAATCTATTCAAATAAAATATAAAACAAAAATGTGTGTCAAAATAAAAATCCACTTATTTTTAAACCTTATCAATTATGCCATTTCAATTATTTAAAATACAATTTGAATTCAATAATTAGTGAAGTTTCAAAATTAAATTTTAACTATTCAGTAACTAAGTAAAATGTTAAGATTCATTTTATTTATCATATTTGCATTAACTTCATTATTAGTGGTAATTCATAAACCCTAAGTGGCATATTACTATTTTCTATTTTCTTTAAATAGTAATAACTCAAGAAAATATTAAAAGCCAATATTATCTTGGTAATTCAAAACTTATTTACTTAAACATCTTTAGTTAACTGATGTCTACGGGAGCTTCTATTCTTGTAGACAGTGTTGGGCCTCCAAGAGCAGAGGTTTGTAGAACAGCAGCAAGTTTCCCTTAAGTGGATCACCCAAGGTTTATCGATCTCGGGGAGGAAGAGGTCAAAGATATCCCTCTCATGCAACCCTGCAACCACAAAGCAAGAAGTCTCTTGTGTCCCCAACACACCTAATAGGTGCACTAGTTCGGCGAAGAGATAGTGAAATACAGGTGGTATGAATAAGTATGAACAGTGGCAACGGCACCAGAAAAGTGCTTTGCCCAGGACAGTAAACAAGCAGTAGTAAAGCAGCAGTAGTAATGCAGCAGTAGTAACGCAGTAAAACAGTAAACAAGCAGCTATAGCAGTATTTAGGAACAAGGCCTAGGGAATAGACTTTCACTAGTGGACACTCTCAACTTTGATCACATAACAGAATAGATAAATGCATACTCTACACTCTTGTTGGATGATGAACACATTGCGTAGGATTACACGAACCCTCAATGCCGGAGTTAACAAGCTCCACAATTCAATATTCATATTTAAATAACCTTAGAGTGCAAGAAAGATCGACACGACTAAACCAAGTACTGACATAGCATGCACACTGTCACCTTCACGCCACGTAGGAGGAATAGATCACATCAATACTATCATAGCAATAGTTAACTTCACAATCTACAAGAGATCGTGATCATAGCATACGCCAAGTACTAACACGGATGCACACACTGTCACCATTACATCGTGTAGGAGGAATAAAACTACTTTAATAACACATCACTAGAGTAGCACATAGATAAATTGTGATACAAAACACATTGCAATCATAAAGAGATATAAATAAGCACTTCACTACGCCATTCATAACAGTGAGTAAGTATTATGTGAAATATAGCCTAAGAGACCCACACGGTGCACACACTCGTCACCTTTACACACGTGGGACAAGGAGTCTCCGGAGATCACATAAGTAAAACTCACTTGACTAGCACAATGACATCTAGATTACAAGCATCATCATATGAATCTCAATCATGTAAGGCAGCTCATGAGATTATTGTATTGAAGCACATAGGAGAGAGATGAACCACATAGCTACCGGTACAGCCCCGAGCCTCGATGGAGAACTACTCCCTCCTCATGGGAGCAGCAGGCGGTGATGAAGATGGCGGTGGAGATGGCAGCGGTGTCGATGGAGAAGCCTTCCGGAGGCACTTCCCCGCTCCGGCAGGGTGCCGGAACAGAGACTCCTGTCCCCCAGATCTTGGCTTCGCGATGGCGGCGGCTCTGGAAGGTTTTCCGTATCGTGGTTTTTCGCCTCAGGGTTTTCGCGACGGAGGCTTTAAATAGGCGGAAGGGCAGCCTCGGAGGGGGCCTGGGCGGCCCACACCACAGGCTGGCGTGGCCAGGGCCCAGGCCGCGCCACCCTATCATCTGGGGCCCACAGGGACCCCCTCTGGCGGCTCTCGGGTGTTCTGGATGCTTCCGGTGAAAATAGGAACCTGGGTCTTGATTTCGTCCGATTCCGAGAATATTTCGTTACTAGGATTTCTGAAACCAAAAACAGCGTAAAACAAGAATCGGCACTTCGGCATCTTGTTAATAGGTTAGTTCCAGAAAATGCACGAATATGACATAAAGTGTGCATAAAACATGTAGGTATCATCAATAATATGGCATAGAACATAAGAAATTATCGATACGTCGGAGACGTATCAAGCATCCCCAAGCTTAGTTCTGCTCGTCCCGAGCAGGTAAAACGATAACAAAAGATAATTTCTGAAGTGACATGCCATCATAACCTTGATCATACTATTTGTAAACATATGTAGTGGATGCAGCGATCAAAACAATGGTAATCTCATGAGTAAACAAGTGAATCATAAAGCAAAGACTTTTCATGAATAGTACTTCAAGACAAGCATCAATAAGTCTTGCATAAGAGTTAACTCATAAAGCAATAAATCAAAGTAAAGGTATTGAAGCAACACAAAGGAAGATTAAGTTTCAGCGGTTGCTTTCAACTTATAACATGCATATCTCATGGATAATTGTCAACATAGAGTAATATAACAAGTACAATATGCAAGTATGTAGGAATCAATGCACAGCTCACACAAGTGTTTGCTTCTTGAGGTGGAGAGAGATAGGTGAACTGACTCAACATAAAAGTAAAAAGAATGGTCCTTCAAAGAGGAAAGCATCGATTGCTATATTTGTGCTAGAGCTTTTATTTTGAAAACATGAAACAATTTTGTCAACGGTAGTAATAAAGCATATGAGTTATGTAAATTATATCTTACAAGTTGCAAGTCTCATGCATAGTATACTAATAGTGCCCGCACCTTGTCCTAATTAGCTTGAACTACCGGATCTTTGCAATGCACATGTTTTAACCAAGTGTCACAATGGGGTACCTCCATGCCGCCTGTACAAAGGTCTAAGGAGAAAGCTCGCATTTTGGATTTCTCGCTTTTGATTATTCTCAACTTAGACATCCATACCGGGACAACATGGACAACGTGATAATGGACTCCTCTTTAATGCATAAGCATGTGGCAACAATTATTATTCTCATATGATATTGAGGATATATGTCCAAGACTCGAAACTTCCACCATGAATCATGGCTTTAGTTAGCGGCCCAATGTTCTTCTCTAACAATATGCATGCTCCAACCATAAAGGTGGTAGATCTCTCTTACTTCGGACAAGACGGACATGCATAGCAACTCACATGATTTTCAACAAAGAATAGTTGATGGCGTCCCCGTAAAACATGGTTATCGCACAACAAGCAACTTAATAAGAGATAAAGTGCATAAGTACATATTCAATACCACAATAGTTTTTAAGCTATTTGTCCCATGAACTATATATTGCAAAGGTGAATGATGGAATTTTAAAGGTAGCACTCAAGAAATTTACTTTGGAATGGCGGATAAATACCATGTAGTAGGTAGGTATGGTGGACACAAATGACATAGTGGTTGGCTCAAGTATTTTGGATGCATGAGAAGTATTCCCTCTCGATACAAGGTTTAGGCTAGCAATGTTATTTGAAACAAACACAAGGATGAACGGTGCAGCAAAACTCACATAAAAGACATATTGTAAACATTATAAGACTCTACACCGTCTTCCTTGTTGTTCAAAACTCAATACTAGATATTATCTAGACTCTAGAGAAACCAAATATGCAAACCAAATTAGCAAGCTCTAAGTGTTTCTTCATTAATGGGTGCAAAGTATATGATGCAAGAGCTTAAACATGAGCACAACAATTGCCAAGTATCAAATTATCCAAGACATTTTAGAGTTACTACATGTAGTATTTTCCAATTCCAACCATATAACAATTTAACGAAGAAGAAACTTCGCCATGAATACTATGAGTAGAGCCTAAGGACATACTTGTCCATATGCTACAGCGGAGCGTGTCTCTCTCCCATAAAGTGAATGCTAGGATCCATTTTATTCAAACAAAACAAAAACAAAAACAAACCGACGCTCCAAGCAAAGTGCATAAGATGTGACGGAATAAAAATATAGTTTCAGGGGAGGAACCTGATAATGTTGTCGATGAAGAAGGGGATGCCTTGGGCATCCCCAAGCTTAGACGCTTGAGTCTTCTTAGAATATGCAGGGGTGAACCACCGGGGCATCCCCAAGCTTAGAGCTTTCACTCTTTTTGATCATAGTATATCATCCTCCTCTCTTGACCCTTGAAAACTTCCTCCACACCAAACTCGAAACAACTCATTAGAGGGTTAGTGCACAATAAAAATTCACATGTTCGGAGGTGACACAATCATTCTTAACACTTCGGACATTGCATAAAGCTACTGGACATTAATGGATCAAAGAAATTCATCCAACATAGCAAAAGAGGCAATGCGAAATAAAAGGCAGAATCTGTCAAAACAGAACAGTCCATAAATATGGATTTTATTAGGCCACCAGACTTGCTCAAATGAAAATTCTCAAATTGAATGAAAGTTGCGTACATATCTGAGGATCATGCACGTAAATTGGCTTAATTTTCTGAGCTACCTACAGGGAGGTAGACCCAGATTCGTGACAACAAAGAAATCTGGAACTGCGCAGTAATCCAAATCTAGTATCAACCTTTCTATCAACGACTTCACTTGGCACAACAAAACACAAAACTAAGATAAGGAGAGGTTGCTACAGTAGTAAACAACTTCCAAGACACAAATATAAAACAAAGTACTGTAGCAAAATAACACATGGGTTATCTCCCAAGAAGTTCTTTCTTTATAGCCGTTAAGATGGGCTCAGCAGTTTTAATGATGCACTCGCAAGAAATAGTATTTGAAGCAAAAGAGAGCATCAAGAGGCAAATACGAAACACATTTAAGTCTAACATGCTTCCTATGCATAGGAATCTTGTAAATAAACAAGTTCATGAAGAGCAAAGTAACAAGCATAGGAAGATAAAACAAGTGTAGCTTCAAAAATTTCAGCACATAGAGAGGCATTTTAGTAACATGAAAATTTCTACAACCATATTTTCCTCTCTCATAATAACTTTCAGTAGCAACATGAGCAAACTCAACAATATAACTATCACATAAAGCATTCTTATCATGAGTCTCATGCATAAAATTATTACTCTCCACATAAGCATAATCAATTTTATTAGTTGTAGTGGGAGCAAATTCAACAAAGTAGCTATCATTATTATTCTCATCATCAAATATAGGAGGCATAGTATAATCATAACAAGCTTTATCCTCCATAGTAGGTGGCACCAAAAGACCACTATCATTATCATCATAAATAGGAGGTAAAGTATCATCAAAGAAAATTTTCTCCTCAATGCTTGGGGGACTAAAAAGATCATGAAAACCAGCTTCCCCAAGCTTAGAACTTTCTATATCATTATCAACAATGGTGTTCAAAGCGTTCATACTAATATTACTACCAACGATGCAAATAAGATTTCATAGGTTTTTTAATTTTCGCATCAAACAATCCATGTCTTAAATCAGGAAATAGAATAAGAAGCTCATTGTTGTCCATTATGCCAAACTAGTGTAAACAAGAAACAAAAAGATGCAATTGCAGGATCTAAAGGAAATAGCTTCGAGCACACACACAACGCTAACAGAAAAGTACTTTACCTGAGACCGGAGTATGAGAGCCTTTTACCTTTCCTCCCCGGCAACGGCGCCAGAAAAGTGCTTGATGTCTACGGGAGCTTCTATTCTTGTAGACAGTATTGGGCCTCCAAGAGCAGAGGTTTGTAGAACAGCAAGCAAGTTTCCTTAAGTGGATCACCCAAGGTTTATCGATCTCAGGGAGGAAGAGGTCAAAGATATCCCTCTCATGCAACCCCGCAACCACAAAGCAAGAAGTCTCTTGTGTCCCCAACACACCTAATAGGTGCACTAGTTCGGCGAAGAGATAGTGAAATACAGGTGGTATGAATAAGTATGAACAAAGGCAACGGCACCGTAAAAGTGCTTTGCCCAGGACAAGAAACAAGCAGTAGTAAAGCAGACAGTAGTAATGCAGCAGAAGAGTAACGCAAAGAAACAAGAAACAAGCAACTATAGCAGTATTTAGGAACAAGGCCTAGGGAATAGACTTTCACTAGTGGACACTCTCAACTTTGATCACATAACGTAATAGATAAATGCATACTCTACACTCTTGTTGGATGATGAACACATTGCGTAGGATTACATGAACCCTCAATGCCGGAGTTAACAAGCTCCACAATTCAATGTTCATATTTAAATAACCTTAGAGTGCAAGAAAGATCGACACGACTAAACCAAGTACTAACATAGCATGCACACTGTCACCTTCACGCCACGTAGGAGGAATAGATCACATCAATACTATCATAGCAATAGTTAACTTCACAATCTACAAGAGATCGTGATCATAGCATACGCCAAGTACTAACACGGATGCACACACCGTCACCATTACATCGTGTAGGAGGAATAAAACTACTTTAATAACACATCACTAGAGTAGCACATAGATAAATTGTGATACAAAACACATTGCAATCATAAAGAGATATAAATAAGCACTTCACTACGCCATTCATAACAGTGAGTAAGTATTCTGTGAAATATAGCCTAAGAGACCCACACGGTGCACACACTGTCACCTTTACACACCTGGGACAAGGAGTCTCCGGAGATCACATAAGTAAAACTCACTTGACTAGCACAATGACATCTAGATTACAAGCATCATCATATGAATCTCAATCATGTAAGGCAGCTCATGAGATTATTGTATTGAAGCACATAGGAGAGAGATAAACCACATAGCTACCGGTACAGCCCCGAGCCTCGATGGAGAACTACTCCCTCCTCATGGGAGCAGCAGCGGTGATGAAGATGGCGGTGGAGATGGCAGCGGTGTCGATGGAGAAGCCTTCCGGGGCACTTCCCCGCTCCGGCAGGGTGCCGGAACGCAGACTCCGTCCCCCGCATCTTGGCTTCGCGATGGCGGCGGCTCCGGAAGGTTTTCCGTATCGTGGTTTTTCGCCTCGTGGTTTTCGCGACGGAGGCTTTAAATAGGCGGAAGGGCAGCCTCGGAGGGGGCCCGGGCGGCCCACACCACAGCTGGTGCGGCCGGGGCCCGGGCCGCGCCACCCTATCATCTCGGGGCCCACAGGGACCCCTCCGGCGGCTCTCGGGTGTTCCGGATGCTTCCGGTGAAAATAGGAACCCGGGTCTTGATTTCGTCCGATTCCGAGAATATTTCGTTACTAGGATTTCGAAACCAAAAACAGCAGAAAACAACAACCGGCACTTCGGCATCTTGTTAATAGGTTAGTTCCAGAAAATGCACGAATATGACATAAAGTGTGCATAAAACATGTAGGTATCATCAATAATATGGCATAGAACATAAGAAATTATCGATACGTCGGAGACGTATCATTAACAAGTCATTATTTTAAAACCTAACAATAATTAGGAAACCCTGATTTCTAATTAAACCCTAACTAGTAATTAGTTTAATTCTTAAACCCTCTAAAAATTAATAGCATGTTAAAATTATTAATAACTTTATTCCAAGTACTTAATCACATTAATTCTAGTACCAAGGATTACCTTAAGAATTGAATCATAATTTAGAAACCCTAGTTTTATTATAAGTTAGAATCTGGATTCCATTATTTCATGTGATCATGTCAAAATGTTTTAAACCCTAAAACCTTAGTTGCTTATCACATGTGATCATGTGAATGTCACCTTATATAGAGAACCATATTATGTGACCAACAAATACAAGACATGATCCACTAGCATAAAACCAAGTCACATGAAATTATCATTTCATGTTCCTATTCTTACTTAAAACCTACATGATGCACTAGTATCACCTAGGTATAAACCCTAACTTGTTAATTGAATTAGTACCATTGATCACCACTCCTATATACCATACCATTAAGATCAACCTCAATCATTAAACCCTAGTAGAACCATAATGATAAACCCTAGTATCAACTTTGTGTAGCAAATCACATCACATGTTCCTATCCAACTAAACCTTACTTAGGAAATGATAAACCACTTAGCTTAGAAACTATTAGAGATTATTTGGTAAAGCAAATATGAAGTCATAGTAAACCCTAACTCATAGCAACACCTTGATAACCATCCTTTGATATGATGCTTAGGAGAAACCATAGTAATAAACCTACTAATACTTGCTACATGTAGATCACTTCTACTTAAGCACCAACCAGTCCTATTAGTAAACCCTAATAGCACTTAGCTCCTATTTAAAGTAGTTCATATTCTTATTTTAACATGTTCTTCAAAAGTTATTCTTTTGAAGTACAAATGTCAATCAAACCTTAGAAGCCCTATCCTTCTTTGAAATACCTATTATCACTTAAACAACATGTTCTTCAAAAGTTATTCTTTTGAAGTATAGTATAAGTAATCATCAACCATGTTCTGTAGAACTTAAAATTAACAACTTGCTTCTTTATCTATTATTCCACCATTATTCTTTATGTGTATGATTGTTATGATGTCTTATATCACTTGATTATGATGCTAATATAACCAAACCCTAATAAGAACCTTGTTGAGAACCATTCTAAAAGTGCAACCAACCCTAAAGAAATCTTTACAACTCATACATCCTAAATCATCGAGGTTAGGTTACGCTCGGGACGATTGCATCTCATATTATGCATTATAGCATCTTTGCCAGTTCTTTAAACATTGTCCTTACTGGACGATGATGGTATTTCAGCATTTGGAGTTATCACGTATCGAAGCTTTTGCCTGCATAATCTTGCAGTCAAGAAAGGCAAGTTCATCGCTTGCTCATGTCATTTGATTATTTGTATCAAACTATATGCAAAGTACTATACTTATCACTCATGCATTGAAAAGCAAAGTATTATTTTACAATTATGAATATGACTATGTGGTGGGCAATGGAACCATGGTATGTGTTGATATGGTGGAGGTTCCATTGCATGGGTACTACTCATCTAGGACTAAGTACCAATGCCGTCCAGATGATTCTAGCGCCGTACATATCGCGTTGACCATAAGATCTATAATGGCTCTGGGAAGTCAGCCGTATCTTTTCCCTTCGCACGCCAACGGATTGGTAGAGCCGCGGGTGTTGGAGGCACCGCCGTAGGTTGGGATAGCCTTTTAAATCCCCATCCGTGTGTGATGTCGGGCTCTACGATCTATGATGGATTGTCCAAAGTGCACCGTGAGTAAAGCCGTATTATCGGGAGAAGTCTACCGGGGTGTACGGTGGACAAAAGGGTGGGTTTGCAGGGTCGCGGAGAAGGCAAGTGATTGGCTTGGACCTTACACCTGGCCCCACACCAAGGAAGTGTGGACGGGAACGATCACCCGGTTGGTATCAAGGATAAGTTCTCTTATGGGAAAAGTAACGCACCTCTGCAGAGGATACCGAATTGTGACTCGTCACTCCTCGTTCCGGGAAGGGAACTGCGAACGCGGCAGGAAAGGAACTCCACGAAGTTCCGTTCAACTCCGTGAAGACCGACGGGCATAGTTTTCGGAATAAAATAAACCTTTTGAAGAAATGTTTATGAAAACTTGCATTGGCCTATGACTTTCCGGTCTATGGCCGTAGCTAGTGCATGATACACCTATTTCCTAATATGAACTTGCCGAGTACGCTCGTACTCATTCCCTCCCATTTGAACCCCTTCTTAGATCAAGGCACCGAAGGAGAAACTACCGTGGAACTCGAAGACAAAGGAGTCAACCGCAACAAGATGAAGAATCCAATCAAAGAAGTCAATGGAGTCAACTTCGCATCGCCTATTATGGAAACCTAGACTAGTAATAGAAGGGAACCTTTCCCTAATCCTAGCACCTAAGTAGCTAGATTTCTATAGAAAGCCAAGTAGCTCTTAAACTTGAGATAGCAATAAGATAGACTACGAGTCGTTCTTCTCGGAGCTTTATTTGAAGTTTTACCTCACCGTAAAGTAGGAGGTTGTGTTGATCTTATGTAAACAGCTCGTGTGTACTTCTATAGACATACCTTGGACTCGCATATGTTTCGTTGTACCACTCGAGAGATGTAATATGAGTGGAACGGTGTTTCACTTGTGTTATGTCAACGACTTGTGTACTACACCATGCAAAGTGGTACGCTGGGTCATCACAGACTGGTATCGTAGCAAATGCTTTGACCCTAGGATTAAAACCCTTTAAAGGAGACCTATAGGTTTGGTAGTGTCTATAGGAAGTATCTTAGTTAAGCCAACTATGCTAAACCAACTATTCTTTTGACTTGAGATGGGTATTCACTTGAGAATAATCCTGACACACTTGAGTCAATCTTTCTTACCTATATTTCTTAAATGAGGTTAATTAGTTATCTTGCTTCATTCCAAAATAGTAGAACACCTTTGAAGCTTAAGATAATGGGTGGTAGTAGACCACAGTTGGTATACAACACATGGTAGTCCAAAGAGAGGATACAACCATAAGGAAGATATCCTATTGGAAGATGTATACCAAGTCATGTTATGGTTAAATAAGAGTCCTTTAAAATGTCAAATGATTGATGTTAAGTAAGGGAGATAAGTAATATGAGGTAGTATATACCTATGATGAGTCAATCATAGGAGGTAAGGAAGAGTGATAGGAGTATTTAAGTCTACTTTTCATGGTAGAGTTGGTAATCATATATGATTCACTTGAGAATCATGATGTGAGGGAGTAGAACATCATAAGTGAGTTAACAAAAGTATGATGAGGAGTAGGATTTAAGGAATAGTTCGAAAGCTTAGGCCTTAAAATCCTAATAGCTGTACCAAGTAGGTTAGAACCATAGTCCTTAATTTAAAAAAGGCTTGTTTAGAGCATATCACATAGAGGAGTCCTAGAGTTATAGGTGGTATATTCTAAACACTCATGTGTTTGGAGTAGACATGTTAGAACTAATTGTATTATAGGAAGTAGTCCTCAATAGCACAGATATTTGGTATACTATTTTATTAGTACTTCCAAAGAAAACTAGGTTAACTTCAACTATTCAAGCCATTTTGTTTCAAGTTGTCTCATTACAAATGTGCAATTGAGATAAATGTTGAGACAAATAGTAGAAATTCACGTATTCGTGCTAAGTATCACGACCTAAACCTATCTTATGTGGTGTTATATACTGCACATCTGAGCCTGATGTTTAGGGATGCCTTACCCAACTATTATATTCAGGCATATAATGATGTGTATTATAAGCACAAAGCTGGATTTTCTTGAATTTTATTGGATTTTCATTGTTTGACTAGATCCATACATGAAGTTTGACTTTGATATGCAAATGCATGTTGCAATATCAAGCTCTTACTTGATGTTATAGGTCTAGAGGGTAAAGATATTCGTGTGAGGAAGTGACGAATTCTGAAGATTTTGAAGACAAGATGAAGGCTCACTAGAAGAAGGAAGTAAAGTGTGGGAAGTAACCACAACAATCTGATGGAAGGACCAATCAAACTCACTTTTATCCTTAACCAAGGAATACTTCAACATGGAAGTACCATGAAAGTGAGAAAAATAGTGAATATGGAGCTGTAGAAGTGGAGCCATATTCATTATGGAAGAAGGGATTGCAAGTAGAGTCACTTACGATTCTATCTTCATAGTATCAACAAGTGGTTATCTTGCAAAACAAACCCTAGAAGAAGGAAAATAGACAAGTGAAGTCGCAGCTGGTATAATAAAATCGCAGCTGATATAGCATAATCGTGAAGAGAAAGTATGTGAAGTGAGGTATATGTTAACTAAAACTATAAAAGTAGCCACAGCTGGTAGGTAGATATTGACTAGAACCCTAACATAGCCATAGCTGGTATCCAATAAGCCACATCTGGTACTAGGTAGTCTGCAACTGGTACCAGATAACCCACCGCCTGAACATTTCTTTACCCTAAAAGAAAGGGGGATTCCGCAGCTAGTATTTCACAGCTGGTATCTCGTGGTTGGTAAATATTTAGTCGGAGGATTCATAATGGATACCCACAACTGTGTGGATACACCACAAAGAATTCTTCGTGAGACTTTAGAAAGGTACAAAATATAAACCAAACTTAAACCAACTACCTAACCTTGGAGTTTAATGATTAGAAGAAAGGAAGTTGGAAGATCATTAGTAAACTCCAAGGGGGAGAGGAAGGCTGAATGAGAAGTATTAAGATATAATATTTGGAGTATGGTGGGCCAAGAAAAAGGTCTGAACTGAGAGGAAGTCCGATCTTATTTTTTATAAGGTTGTTGGGAAGTACCCATATAAAAGTACACTCAGGAGATTGTCAGACCAGAAGCCGAGGTTTATATATTGAAGAAGTAAGGGTTAGACCTTAACTTGAGGGGTAATTGTAATTACTCCAAAACCAAGAGAACTTAAGTAAGCTTAAGATAATGAAGTTGGATGAAGAAGAGGTCGGAGGACAATCAAAGCTTAAGAATATACTATACGAAAGAGTTTGACCATACTAAAACATAATCCTATTAGAAAGATTCCTTTCATGAAACCTAAAGAAACCAAAGGGAAGATAATTAGTATAAACTAGAAGCCATGATTGGATGGACTAAATGAGTCGAATCCATTAGTAGGACTAAACAACCAGGATCATTCCTATTGTAAATACCATACCAAGTACCATTACTTTCGTTATGGTAGTAAGGGAAAACAATACCCTACCTTAAGTGAATCTTTTAGAATTAAGGTTTAGACATCACAGCTGCTACACCATAGTGCCATATTGCACCGCAGTTGGATTATCGCAGCTGGTAGAACCAAGTTTTGAGTACCCAGATAGGAAGCTATCACCACAACCATTAGTAAAGTCCATTAGCATAAGAAGATGTCCTAATCCAAGAATCTTTGGAGAGTAAGCCTATAAGCTTAGAGTGTTGGAAGGAATCATAGAATTGAAGAAAGTATCAGTGCCAGATATCAAAGGACTTCATGAAGGATCAAGACAAGGGATATATTCAACTATATCTAGTGTGATCACCATGGAGTTGAAGGATGGTGATCTGTTCAAGACATTTCAACGTTCCGAAACATGAGAGCGTTCGAACTTCGGGACGAAGTTCAGTTTAAGGGGGAGAGGCTGTAATATCCCAGGTTTAGAGGCAATAAAATGAGGGAACACCAAAGTGTGCATTGCATTCATGCATAGAAAATCCGGGGAATTTTCGCGCTTTCAAACAAAACTTACCACGAGAATCGAAGTTTCACTTGACTTGCTCGGAATTGAAGTAGATCATCAAGTCAAGCGCTATAAACTTCACTGTGATCTTTGCTAAAACCTTGTTTTGGGTAGAGATGATTGTGATCTATGGATTAGATCAAATGGAATTAGATTTACAACAACACATTCTTTAAGAATCAAACCCTAACTTATTAACACTTAAAAGTTAGCAACTACCTTTGTGTGTAATTTAATTCACTTATAAATAAGGTAAACCACAGGGGTCTAAAGTGCATAAAAGCCACACATTCTTATTTAAATCATAACTTATTAAGTATATGGAATATCATAAAACTAAATCCATTTACATTACGAATTATAGTTCAAACTATTTGAATAAAACTAACTATGAGTATTTTGAAACTCATAGGATCATGCCTAGATGAATTCAAACACCAACTATCCAAACTTGAGAAATAACCCTCAACCTTAACCTTTTTACCAATATTATAATGTAAATCCAATCAAAGATGGTATGATGACTCATCCACGATAATAAAACCATCCACATGATATTTAGTAGCAAATGCCACTTGGCTATCCAAAAATAAATCATATGAGAGGATAATCTCTATGCCATGTGGGATGAAAATATCTACATGACTTGCTTTCCAAGCTATGCCACCTCATGCTCAAAGGATTGCTATGGATGAGGGCATGACAACCAAGCACCTTACTCATCAAACCAACACAAGAGTCACCACCTATGTGTCATGATACTAGAGCTTGCCCAAGCCTATAAATAGAGCCACACCCTTCATCCATTTGCTCATCAAGTACCATGATACATGGGAACAAACACATAGAGCCACTCCATGTGAAATAGCTAGGATCAAGATCAAGAAGCTAGGAGGTGGAGGCATACCACAAGATGCAGGTTTATTCAGATTTCCTGAAGAACAAGCTACAGAAGATACCAAGGTAGAATTCCTAGGCAAACCATATATTTAGAGGATAATATCATCATCTCTTGAGTAGGACCTTAGGATATTCCAAGACATTGAGAAGTGAGAGAAGTTATAATACTAATCATAGCCATGCCCATACAAGAATACTAGAGTAGTACTAATCCCAGTTGTTCAAGTCAATATTTAATCTTGGAGGTGAGAACCCTATTCCAATAACAATACCTTAGAAAACCAATTCCATAATCATCACAACTTAGTATTAATTATAAACCCTAAGAAGCTAGGATGAGTGTGATGAGAGGAATAATAAGGAGGGATTAGTGAGGAATGAGTGGATCTTGTCTAATGCATGATCATAACTTGTAGATATAGATGATAAGTTAAATCATATGATCACTAGATCTTATCTATCACATAAAATAATAAGTATATCACTAGTAGTTAACCCAAGACCAATCCTCATGCCTTGTGTGGAGGAGTAACCCTAGCTAGCCAATAAAACATAATCAAAGCTTATGCTTATACCCAATTCTAGCTTGTGTATTACATGGGTAATCCCAAATAAAACCCTAGACCACATTTGAATCCAAGTACCAATTGGGATCATGAAAAGAACCCTGCCATACCTCATGCCTATTTAATACTTCAATTAGTGAAGCATCACCAAAACCCTAAACCTTTCACCTAGGAATTACTTCACATAAAATATTGAACTCTACCTTTCCATCCTAGTAGACCAAATGAAGTAGTGTTCTATAAATTAAACCATCATTAGCAAATGCATTGCTAGTTATAAACATAGGATCCATCTTAATTAGTTCAAGCTAAAGTTTACTACAACCAGATTAGTGATTATAGAATTTTCTTAGCCATCCTCTTAAAACCATAGGAATAATTTTTCACATACAATCATAACACAATTCCAACCTCATTACCAATAATATGAGACTCTAGCCATAATTAAATTATATGTGAGTAATCACTATGAATAAGCACTAGCACAATAGAATATGTTCACCTTCACCTATTCTCAATTTCAAATCCTTTAAAATCGAATTGATTCCTAAATTTAAAAGGCAATTGAGATGAACCCTAAATCTATAACTATTTTAAATTTTGAGTTGTGTCTCATGAGAACATAAAATTAATCAATTATAAAATGGTTGTTTGTAAATAAAACAATACAGTAAGTAACATTATCAAATTGTTATGATATTCAAATAAGTTAGAACCTGCAAAACAAAACAGAATTCAAATGAGAATTCAAATACCAAATAGAAACCAGGAAATAAAAACAGAAATTTGAAAAAGAAATGGAGGGAAACTTACCTCGCAGCCCAAGACCGCAGCAGCCTTAGCCCAACAACAACCCACGTCGACCAGCCCGAAGCTGCCCAGCCCGCGAACAAATGCAACCCAACACTTACCGTTTCGTTGCTTTAGAAATCGTGCGAAGAGAGTCGTCGTCTTCGTCTTCCTCCACGGCGCCGACGGCCGCAGAGAGAAGCTCTGGCCACGTCCTCGTCGTGGATAAGCTCACCCCGGACGCCGCAGAAGGTTCTAGAGCTCCACACTATCATCCTCGCGTCCGAGCCTATCCGAAGACATCAAGATTCGCGCCCAAATGCACTTCACCGTCACCAGCTCATCTCCACCTCGTCGCCGGCGAGCCGACGATTCTGACCTAATCATGGCCTATAAATAGGAGGGGAGAACCGCCGTGTAATCCTTGTTCTTCGCCGCTCATCCAATCCCTTCCTAGCCCTCTCTACATCTCACTGGAACCCCCACCATGGCCGGCCGGCTCCGGCTAGCCGTCGATTGAGAGCATCATCCCGGAGTCCACCGTTAGGTCGAGGAGATGCGCCTTGACGTGTAGATCCTCTGGGAGCAAGCAGGCATCAAGGGGATCTCGGAACCGGGAGGATTTCACCGTTCCCTTTCACTCGGGTTCGCCGGGAAACAGTCAATCTTCATCGTCTCCGGCAGCAATCGTCGTCGCCGATCACAACAGCATGTTCAGGGTGAGTTTGCGCGCCGATAGAGCCTACTTTCGCTTCCTAGCTCCGTTTCTAGCTCGGGTTAGCCGTTTGGCCGGAGTAGCTCCGCCGCGGACATGATTGTCGGCGAAGCTCCGATGGGATATTCGACAAACCATCACCACCATCATGTTCAGTAGCTCAAGGGGAGTCGATTAGTACTAGCCGCGCATCTCGGGGAGCCTAAAATCGGCGTCGCCGTCGCGCTCTGACTCGCCGGCGTCAAGCCGCCGGTGATGTCGACGTGGCAGTGGGACCCGATGAACTTTTTGACTTAGTCATCACACACCTGGCAGCCAACGTGTCCCTAGGTCCCACATGTCTGTCTCTCAGACTAGAAACGAACCGGTGTGTTTAGTATTTTTACTTAATTTCAAAATCCAGTAAATTGTTGAAACTTTGTAAAATCATAGAAAAATCATTTCAACTCAGAAAATTATGAATAATATATCAAAATGCTCACAAAAATAAAATCTATTCAAATAAAATATAAAACAAAAATGTGTGTCAAAATAAAAATCCAATTATTTTTAAACCTTATCAATTATGCCATTTCAATTATTTAAAATACAATTTGAATTCAATAATTAGTGAAGTTTCAAAATTAAATTTTAAGTATTCAGTAATTAAGTAAAATGTTAAGATTCATTTTATTTATCATATTTGCATTAACTTCATTATTAGTGGTAATTCATAAACCCTAAGTGGCATATTACTATTTTCTATTTTCTTTAAATAGTAATAACTCAAGAAAATATTAAAAGCCAATATTATCTTGGTAATTCAAAACTTATTTACTTAAACATCTTTAGTTAACAAGTCATTATTTTAAAACCTAACAAGAATTAGGAAACCCTGATTTCTAATTAAACCCTAACTAGTAATTAGTTTAATTCTTAAACCCTCTAAAAATTAATAGCATGTTAAAATTATTAATAACTTTATTCCAAGGAGAGTGGATTTAGTGACCGGGTGTATACGTGAGCACGCGGTGTTTACCATTGGATCTGCTTTAAGATACTAGCCTCACAAACAGAGCCAAACGGTGTCAAACCTCCTTTTTCTAATCCCTCTCTCTTCTTCTTCGTTTTCCCACGAGCGAAACAGTGCCCCCCGTCTTCGACATCCCCAAATCGAACGAGGCCGGTCCCGTGGCCCCGCTCCGCCTTCCCCAAATCGAACGAGGCCGCTCGGCCTCGCGCGCGCCGCTTTGGCACTGGCGTGGGCGTGGCACGCCTTGTCGCCGCCGCGATGGTGGCGCCCGCTCGCCTCGGACCCAGCCGCGGAGAAGGACGCCGCCGACGCAGACTCCGACCGCCCGCCTCTGCCAGAAGCTGGCCACCAAGGAACGCCTCGCAGCCAACGCGCTCGACGGCGCGGGCGGCATGGACGCCGGCCACCGCGGCTCTCCCCATCTCTTTGATTCCTATGCCATGGCAGTCAGCGGGAGGCGCCGGCGGCCGAGGCTGACTCGGGCGGCGCGGTCGGCGATGCAGAGGAGCGGCGGCCGCGGGGAAGCACCGGGAGGAGAGGAGGAGGCCGCGGCCGGGGGCGATGAGTGCGATCGGTTTCGCTTCAGTAGCGGTCAGCCGGTCAAAGCACGGGGCGAGGGGGCGGTTTCGTTATTTCATTTTTTTTCTTAGGCGTGTGGAAGAGATCGTGGGGGTAGACTCTGCGCTCGTTTCCCACCACACAAACGGCAGGACACACGGTGTTAGACACGTGTCGCGTAGAAACCGCGTGCTCACGTATACACCCGGTCACTAGGCTTCATCCGTTATTCCAAGTACTTAATCACATTAATTCTAGTACCAAGGATTACCTTAAGAATTGAATCATAATTTAGAAACCCTAGTTTTATTATAAGTTAGAATCTGGATTCCATTATTTCATGTGATCATGTCAAAATGTTTTAAACCCTAAAACCTTAGTTGCTTATCACATGTGATCATGTGAATGTCACCTTATATAGAGAAGCATATTATGTGACCAACAAATACAAGACATGATCCACTAGCATAAAACCAAGTCACATGAGATTATCATTTCATGTTCCTATTCTTACTTAAAACCTACATGATGCACTAGTATCACCTAGGTATAAACCCTAACTTGTTAATTGAATTAGTACCATTGATCACCACTCCTATATACCATACCATTAAGATCAACCTCAATCATTAAACCCTAGTAGAACCATAATGATAAACCCTAGTATCAACTTTGTGTAGCAAATCACATCACATGTTCCTATCCAACTAAACCTTACTTAGGAAATGATAAACCACTTAGCTTATAAACTATTAGAGATTATTTGGTAAAGCAAATATGAAGTCATAGTAAACCCTAACTCATAGCAACACCTTGATAACCATCCTTTGATATGATGCTTAGGAGAAACCATAGTAATAAACCTACTAATACTTGCTACATGTAGATCACTTCTACTTAAGCACCAACCAGATCCTATTAGTAAACCCTAATAGCACTTAGCTCCTATTTAAAGTAGTTCATATTCTTATTTTAACCTCGTTCTTCAAAAGTTATTCTTTTGAAGTACAAATGTCAATCAAACCTTAGAAGCCCTATCCTTCTTTGAAATACTTATTATCACTTAAACAACATGTTCTTCAAAAGTTATTCTTTTGAAGTATAGTATAAGTAATCATCAACCATGTTCCGTAGAACTTAAAATTAACAACTGTTCTTTATCTATTATTCCACCATTATTCTTTATGTGTATGATTGTTATGATGTCTTATATCACTTGATTATGATGCTAATATAACCAAACCCTAATAAGAATCTTTTTTGAGAACCATTCTAAAAGTGCAACCAACCCTAAAGAAATCTTTACAACTCATACATCCTAAATCATCAAGGTTAGGTTACGCTCGGGATGATTGCATCTCATATTATGCATTATAGCATCTTTGCCAGTTCTTTAAACATTGTCCTTACTGGACGATGATGGTATTTCAGCATTTGGAGTTATCACGTATCGAAGCTTTTGCCTGCATAATCTTGCGATCAAGAAAGGCAAGTTCATCGCTTGCTCATGTCATTTGATTATTTGTATCAAACTATATGCAAAGTACTATACTTATCACTCATGCATTGAAAAGCAAAGTATTATTTTACAATTATGAATATGACTATGTGGTGGGCAATGGAACCATGGTATGTGTTGATATGGTGGAGGTTCCATTGCATGGGTACTACTCATCTAGGACTAAGTACCAATGCCGTCCAGTGATTCTAGCGCCGTACATATCGCGTTGACCATAAGATCTATAATGGCTCGGGGAAGTCGGTCGTATCTTTTCCCTTCGCACGCCAACGGATTGGTAGAGCCGCGGGGTGTTGGAGGCACTGCCGTAGGTTGGGATAGCCTTTTAAATCCCCATCCGTGTAGTGATGTCGGCTCTACGATCTATGATGGATTGTCCAAAGTGCACCGTGAGTAAAGCCGTATTATCGGGAGAAGTCTACTGGGGGTGTACGGGTGGACAAAAGGGTGGGTTTGCAGGGTCGCGGAGAAGGCAGTGATTGGCTTGGACCTTACACCTGGCCCCACACCAAGGAAGTGTGGACGGGAACGATCACCCGGTTGGTATCAAGGATAAGTTCTCTTATGGGAAAAGTAACGCACCTCTGCAGAGGATACCGAATTGTGATTGTCACTCCCTGTTCGGGAAGGGAACTGCGAACGCGGCAGGAAAGGAACTCCACGAAGTTCTGTTCAACCTGTGAAGACTAACGGGCATAGTTTTCAGAATAAAATAAACCTTTTGAAGAAATGTTTATGAAAACTTGCATTGGCCTATGACTTTCTGTTCTATGGCTGTAGCTAGTGCATGATACACCTATTTCCTAATATGAACTTGCTGAGTACGCTCGTACTCATTCCCTCCCATTTGAACCCCTTCTTAGATCAAGGCACCGAAGGAGAAACTACCGTGGAACTCGAAGACAAAGGAGTCAACTGCAACAAGATGAAGAATCCAATCAAAGAAGTCAATGGAGTCAACTTCTGCATCAGCTATTATGGAAACCTAGACTAGTAATAGAAGGGAACCTTTCCCTAATCCTAGCACCTAAGTAGCTAGATTTCTATAGAAAGCCAAGTAGCTCTTAAACTTGAGATAGCAATAAGATAGACTACGAGTCGTTCTTCTGGAGCTTTATTTGAAGTTTTACCTCACTCGTAAAGTAGGAGGTTGTGTTGATCTTATGTAAACAGCTCGTGTGTACTTCTATAGACATACCTTGGACTCGCATATGTTTCTGTTGTACCACTCTGAGAGATGTAATATGAGTGGAACGGTGTTTCACTTGTGTTATGTCAACGACTTGTGTACTACACCATGCAGTGGTACGCTGGGTCATCACAGCACACAACTGGTACACCATGAGAATGAGATTAGCACCATGAAGGATAACAGCCACATCTTTGAAATCCAACGGATTGGAAAAATTAGGATGACGTGGTTGCACCTCCTTTGAGCTTGCAAACATTAATTGCATATTAGTGGGGATGAACTTTATAGATATTATAGATTAGTATCGTTGGATTCGTATTGGAAAGAACTTTTTAATGATACTAATTTCATACAAATAATGTTTATTTTTTGAAGTAATTCTTGGTCAAATAAAAAGCACGTAAAATGAGGGCGCTTTAATCCTTAAAACGGAGATAGTAGTTGCTAAGTTTATAAAAGAATAGGTGGCCGCTGCTTTTGGGGCCGTTGCTTCGTCTTCCACATCAGCTCCAACACTAGGCACCCACCTAGCAGACTTGCAAGGCATTGCCAACCAACAACAACCAGGCACAACCGTGAGCAGTTATGTTTAGTGCATCAACAGAATATGATGCGTTCAAGTGTGCAACTTCATTCATTTTAGGAAGAAAAGTCGCGTAAATTATTTGCGAGTCAACCAAATCTAAGAAAACCTGCTTCAACTTTTAGAACGGAAAGAATACAAGCAATGTACTACCTCTAGTCCCAAAAAATTGACGCACCTCTAATCTAACTGACATGCACACGCAGGCCTCCCTCCGCGTCGATTAAATCCGACCGGAGGGAGTACCTAGAATGGAGGATGTTGGGCTTGAGGGTCCACCAAGCTCGGTGTTACTAGGTACTACCTCCCCTCCAATGAATAAAACTTACAAATTTAGTTAAAATGCAAAGCTTATTTAGTTTGACCAAATATAAAAAAGAAGTTATAAACACCTATAACATGAAACAAATATGTATGAAAATATATCTTAAGATGAATCTATTAATATTAATTTATTAACGTAAATGTTGATACAATATTTATTTCATAATATTTGTTAAACTTAGATGATGTTAACTTTTGATTAAATTTGTACTTTTTTAAAAATAAAGGGAGTGCCTCCGTGATTAGACAGAGGGAGATATTGTATTTTTTAGATATGCATGTTGTGAAGCCCTGGACTGCAGTATTGTCACGTCTATAACGCCAGAGGCTTTAAGCTAGCCCAGCCCAGCCTGGCCCAACTAAGATACTAGGGTACCTAATGTTATGCTCAGACCAACCCAGATTTCCACCCATCTCAAAAAACAAAAACAAAAGATTTCCACCCACTGGACTTCGCACTGAGGGCTCGCCGAAACCCTCGCCGTCTTCCTCCTCTCCGGTCGGTCCACCCGCCGTTCGCCCGGCCGGCTGCCTGCCCACCGTCGGTACGACCACCTCCTTCTCATCCTCCTTGACACCGCCGATTTGAGTCCATCTTCAGTTTCGCGGCCTCCCTTGCTCACCGGCGCATTTATTACTACAGCCAGCGATGGCGTCCTCTCAGCCGCCGCCCGCCGCCTCCAGCTGGAGCGACCTGCCCCGGGACGCGATTCTCGAGATCCTGCTGCGCGTTCCAGCCAAGGATCTCTGCCGCCTCCGCGCCGTCAGCCCGTCGTGGCGCGTCCTCACCTGCGACCCGCGCTTCATCGCGGACCACAAATCCCGCCACACGGCTCCGCTCCTCGCCGTGGCCTACCGCGATCAAGACATGGCAAACGGCGTTGATGTTGTCGACTTGTCCGGCAATGTCGTCAGGCGGATTCCGAGCATTGAGAGTGATCTTCTTAGTACTGACAAGTCGGGCAATGTCTACCCGGCGATTCGAACCAGCGAAGATAGCATCCGTGTTGTGCGCACCCACCTTGATCTCGTCTGTTTCACTAGGCAGTACCATCCGTTGGGCATCTGGGTGCTTAACCCGGCCACTGGCGCTACTCTTGTCTTGCCAAAGGAACACTCGGAGGAATTGGCGCGTGATGATGATGTAAAGCGGAATTATGGGCGCGGACAAATGGAGTCATGTGCTTTGGGGCAGGTTTCATCCACGGGGGAGTACAAGTTGATCCGTATCATTAGTGTCAGGGATAGGCAGCTGTGCGAGGTCATCACCCTTGATGGCGCAAACTATGGAAGCTGGAGAGGAAAGAAGAGCCCTCCGTCACCTATCTGTGCCGGTCGTGGTGAAGGCATGAAATGTGTTGTCATCGGTGGAGTGGTGTATTTCTTGAGCAACTTTTACTCTAGTTATTGTAACACTGGGGTGATGACCATTGAACCCGGCAGCATAGCTTCGTTCAACCTTGAAACAGAAGAGTGGATGGGTACTATGCATGGTCCGGCACCGGTACGCACATTTGTTCAGGACACCGAGGGGTTCATTTACGCGGATCTTACTCTCCAGTTATCATTGGCTGAACTGGACGGCTCCTTAGTGACAGTTCAGAACATTCATTACATCTCTATCGACTTGTGGTTGCTCACAGATGTGGAGAATGGAATCTGGGAAAAGAAATACAATATTCCGTCACATGTTGCTCAGTTGTTTGTGTATCCCTTTCTGGTACTAAGTGATGGAAGGATCTTGTTTTCTCACGGAGAGAAATATGTAACAAGCTATGATCCAAAAACTGGAACTTATGTTTATGCACTGGAAGTGAAGGATTCCAGATCCATTGGCATATACACAGGAAGCTTGCTGAGCTTGTAGAGGTCCTATAACTGATGAGGTGTGCCAATGATTAGTGAATGACACACTGATGAATGCATAGGTAAAATTTACTTTCATGCTTTCAAAGTTTATCTTTTATATGTGCTACAATTTTACGAGAATATATCATTTTCATGTCCGTTCCATCTTCTACATCCTGGTTAGATGTTTGGTTAGTGAGCTAATAAGATTAAGTCTTCTTTGGTCGGTCATAGACTTGGATAGTAAGCAGGTTTTTCAAAGCATAATACTATGTGCCTGGTGCAGTATCCAAGAGGGCAAGTACAAATAATGTACTGCACAGCATGAATGGATGAATGCATATTTTTTCCTTTATTATCCTGTACTTTGTATTGTTTATTTGTTTTATGGTGACAGCAGACAAACCATGAGATACCTTGGTATGTAACCATGAGATAGTTGAACAAATCTTTCTTTCTTGCTTAGATCATGTAGTAGGTAAAGTTATGCACTCTAGTATATTCCCATGAAATCAATCTTTACTTCTCTCAAACAAAACGTTAAGGTGCTCTTTACTCTTTCCCTGCCATCTCACATTATGTCATCCTTGCAAGTTTGACAGACAGAAGCTTGAAAGAGCAAGATTTACATGTTCTCATATCAAAGTCCCAACCATAATATAGTAACATTTAGGGACTTGGTGTATTAGAACATTGGTGTCATAAAAATGGAATCAGTTTTTTTGTTCAATCGTTCTTGTTCCACCTTGAGGCTTGTTCCTTTTGCCACTGTTTAGTTGATTGCTTATGCTTGTAGAAAAATTACGAAATCCTGATGAATCTATTAAATGTTTTTATCCAGGGAGCCAGGACATTGCGGATTGCTCAAGGAAAATACACATTTGAGTAGATGTTTTGTTCTGCGATGAAGGAGGGGAAAATCCAACTCAAATGATCTACTGTTCGAAGAGTGTTTTCGCCATTGTGCAGTACTGTAGCCAAAGTACTTGAGTTTACAGGATATTTTCTTGTAACTGCAGAGGTCCATTCTTTTTCTAGACCTGCACTAGAGTTGAAGTCTTTTAGAACATGTTAGCCCTTTCCTCCCATGAAGCTTACTTGGAGCACCTACAGTACAAGCATAACTGATGTAGAACGTGCAGGCGTGCAGCCAGTTTGTTGTTTGCTATCTCTTTTGGGCTTGTTAAAAAAATGCTTATTTGGTAGGAACCAATATATTTCCTCCAATTTGATACAGGATCTCATGTTTTTTGGGGCGCTTTTGAGAACTGATTGTCTGTGTCTCAAATTCATGTTGCATATAAAAAAATTGACACATGATAACATATGTACTAGTGTGTTGGTGTGTCTGATCACATCTTGTATTCACTTACGTGTGCTTGGGCTAGAATCAGAGGCACACTGGCCTCTGATTGGGAATAGTGTTAGCATCTGTTGAGTTAAGATGTCTGTATGTGGGCTATGTTCCTGATGATGGAACACCTCTACAGTACTTCATGGAATGCTTAGCAAAACCAACCCAGTATGGAACTGTCAGACTAGGATGATATACCCTTTGATTGAAGGTTTGAGGCATGGTCGTGCATGGAAGTATGAAACTGTTTAGTAATAGTTATACATTAGTTTTGTGAGACTCTGAGTATTCATTATTAGTTAAATAAAGCAAATTTGTGCCACCCCCTCCTAAGAATTGACACGGGATCTCCAGAGGATGAATTGCTGCTCACTGTACATGTATTACACGCAGTTTGATGATATGCCGTGGTACAGGAAACTTGCCTAATTATTTTGAAATTAAATTCGAGATATCAAAGACCATGTTTGATGGTTGTAGCTTGGATTTTGTACCAGCACATAGCTTGGATACCAAGAGATAACATCAACTGGATTATACCACAGCACCCTGGATTTATTTATTTATCCTGACAAAACTGTACCTTGAACTATGATGCACCGGGAAAACTTTGTCTGAGAATGGTCAATCTGAGTTTTACCTAAGTGCTAGATGGATTTTTTTTTATAAACATCATTCATTTTTACTGGAAAGTTAAGGAACCTATAGATGCAAGTTCAAATGGATGCCTTAGATTTATCTAAATTTGAATGTATATATACATTAAATATCATCTACATACATCTAAATTTTGACAAATCAAAGTATTTATTTATGGACTGAGTATGTTTGTATCATTGTATGTTGTCATTTTGGAGTTCAACATGGTTTTCAAAATGCAACTTGACCGTTTTAGCATAAAACTGTATATTGTCAAAGTGATTTTCTAGAAAAAATTACACATGTGATCCTCCAATATCTAACCTTAGTATGTTTAAAGATATTGCTTGTCAAAGTTCTAAAACTTTGACTTCTTGCAAAATTTCGAACCCAAGCTTCTGTTTTCAATGCTGTTCTGGTCTTATAGGCTCTGCACGCATGGTAACTAGCAAACTTAGGATGTACTCCGTACAAGCAATGTTACCTAGACCACACCGGAGAAACTTAAAACAGATACCAAGTAACATGTAGACCTTTATTTCTAAACCCTCACCATTCGTATTTAAAAATTTCAAAAGATTTGAAATAAAGATTTAGAGATGGCCGATGATGTGTATACTACATAAATGCAAAATCTAAATGCGAACCCGTTTGTAGCTTACTCATAGGCTATCTCTACAAAAATGATTTTTTTTTGAAACTTCAAAATATGATTTATGAATGTTTTAAAATAACGAGTTACATGTAGCTGGGCCTCCGTTTAGCCACTTTTGACAAATCCGTTTATATTTTGAGAATTAATTGTAGTTGGATAGTTAGAAAAGCAGTGATATCCTTGATCCACCACGAATCAACTTCGGATTTAATATTTTGATGTCTCATAAAAGACGAAATATTTTTCAACAGAAGACAATGTTTTCGTGGATAACAAGACGATGGGGTGATTTTATCAAGCTCAAGACTTGTCGGATCAGTTTCTTAGACTTCATCTCTCCAAGGTAGTATTTATAGGGTAGGCTATGGATTACGGCTGGACAAAAAGCTCGAAGATCGACGAGTTAAATGAGTGCTCGTTTGCTCGACTCGTTTGAGTTCGGCTCGTTTTGTTAATGAGCCGAGCTGAGCATCAGTTTTTGCTCGTTAAGGTTAACGAGCTAAACAATCGAGCTGACTATGTTCGTGAGCTACTCGTTAAGATCGGTAACAAGCTAGGTTTCACCAGTTTTAACTGCAAGTCACTTTAGTTATCTCAAATATTTGGTAGGAAGGGGCCAAACAAAATAGGGATTTCTATTTTCGTGCCCTCCGGTCCTTAGTTGTACTCAGTTTTCCCCAGCTCCTTAGTTTTTCCTCAGTTTTCCCCAAGCCCTTGTTTGAAACCCGCAGAAGCAGCTCAGACGGCAGGATTCCCGTTTAGTTGACCGTTCTGTCACGTGTGGGGCCGCGTCTTGTGGGGCCGAGTCGTGTGGGCCCGCGTCGCGTGGGGCTGGTAGAAAGGGCCCGCGTGGGACAGGACGAGAAGCGTTTGGTTGCACGTGAGCGAGGAGCTGGGTTACTGTCTCTCTCG
The DNA here is from genome assembly GCF_022539505.1 of Lolium rigidum. Classification (NCBI taxonomy): domain Eukaryota; kingdom Viridiplantae; phylum Streptophyta; class Magnoliopsida; order Poales; family Poaceae; genus Lolium; species Lolium rigidum. The sequence goes on along the minus strand of NC_061510.1, from coordinate 160,034,282 downwards.
GCCCCAAATTGGCATCCCTATTAAGTGCACCTTTTTCCCCTCTTTCTCTCTGTCCTTTTCACCAAATTAGTATAAAATCTAGAGAAGCTTGCATTTCGACTTTCTTCAATTATTTGTGCCTTTTGGCCCTCGTTGTTTGCCCAATATGGCAGCAAATCTAGTACTCCCTCCGGTTCATATGTATGTAGTTAAATCTAGAAGCAAATCTCCGGGATAATGTACGATAAATTCACGATCATAGTAAATCAAGAAAACTAAGTACGGCCAACAAAATATAGTAGACTAGGGATAGATAATCCCTAGATAATATGGATAGATAATAGGCTGCATACACGGCAGCCAACATAGTAACGAGGTTCTTCACAGCACCATCATACTAACATAACAACAAGGGATCCCTAGCTAACAACAAAGGGATCCCAACAACAAACTAGGAGGCAGCGGCAGCAGCAGCACACGTCCGGGACTTCGCCTACCCCATCCGGCTCTCCCTCCACTTGTTGCTCTTGCTCCCCTTGGGAGCCTTGGAGCTTGAGCGGAGGCATGCGCCCGGCGGAGATCTCCACCCGGCGCAAGGCTGCGGAGGTGCATGCCGAGCGCCCTGTGCTTGGCGCGGAAGGAGTGGACGTTCACCGTCGTGCCGACCTTGGGGAAGGTGTTGCTGATGTTCTCAGCATGCGTGACGAGGCGGTTGAAGTCCGTGGCGCCGAGTCTCCTGGTGCGAAGGGGCACCTGTACACCTCCTTGGCGAAGTAGGAGATGTGCGGCCGACCTGCAGCCTCCGCGGCACACTGGCGAGTCTTGACGTCCTCCTGCTCTTCGTCGCTGCCGACGTCGGCTGCCGGACATCTGATCCATATCAAACAGAAACTAGTGAATGAGTTGCAACGATGACTAACGTACATGATAACAAAGTTAAGAAAAACAGAGTCAGCCTCGGTTAGAGTGGACATGATTATATATCTACGGGGAAGGGGTAAGCGAACTAAAGCTCATGCACAACAGATTTGTACACAGCAATGGTTCGCTGAACCCTCCCTGTAAAAATTTGTGCCCAACCATTCATCATAGGCAAAGAAACAGATTCTAGATCTGAACTATATCTGAACTTGAACACATTCGAGATTATTTGCAAAATTAAACGGTTGATATCTTTTGATTAGTGCATAAAATAACTGATTGAGATCCCATGATTACTTGCATAAATTAACTGATTGAGATCCAATATTATTTGCATAAATTAACCGAACAGCCGAACCCCAAATCAAGAAGTGATCAAAACAAAATGGAATAAAATCGGCGCAAATATTAGCCCAATACTGATCCATCTACAGATCCATCTACACCAGCAAAAATAGGGTTCAAAAAGGAATGGGGAACAAAAAGGAAGCAAACCGTAGTTACCTCGTTCCATGGGTCCTCCGGGGAGGTGTCGTAGGGGTTCGGGGGCGGGACGTACGGCACGGGGTCGTAGGGGTCCCATCCCGCCGGGATCTGACCGCCACCGGCGGCGGCAGCCTCCGATGCACCGGCGGCGGCGGCGGCGGCGGCGGCGTCGTCCGTCGAGGGGACGGGGCCGAAGATGGAGGCGTCGCGCTTCGAGCCAACCTCGACGATGGGATTGGCATTCTCCTTGTCCATCTCTCCGGCGGAGGAAGAGGAAGAGGAAGAGGGAGAGGGAGAGGGTTTTTGCTTTGGAGAAGATGATGGGACGTGGGAGAGAGTTGGCGATGCGTGAGCGAGTGAGAGTGACAGAGACGAGTGCGAGGAGGCGTCTATAAAGGCGAGGGGTGGTTAATGCGACCCGCGTCCTACGCGTGCACGGGTGCACGTACGCACGTCTTGGACTTCGCAACGCGACACGCGTCCACGATTGCACGTCTCGACTTCTCCACCGCGACCCGCGTCTACGCGTCAACAATTGCACGTGTCCTCGAGTCTAACCCTGGAAATTTAGATATACTCAGGTATACCCTCGAGTCTTATACTAGCATTTTTTGTGTGCTCAATTTTCCCCTCGAGTGCTAATACTAGTGCAATATACTCAGTTTTACCCTCAAGTGGCTGGTCAACAGAGAGTCAACAAATGGGATTAACTAGTTAAATGAGTCATTTAATGTGCAAAAAAATCCTAAAAAGAGTGGCACTTACTCATGGAGTCTTTACCACAAATTGACACTTCTCAAATCATAGATAAATCATAGATAAATCAAGTTTTACCACAAATTGCCACTTCTCAAATCACCTAGTAGCTATGAAGGTGCATGGTTTTCCACAATAAGCCCTTCCCAAAACAGCTTCCCCCAAATCATACTTTGTCTAAATGAGGCCACAATTCTCACACTGATGTATATTGGTATTGCAAATAGTTTGAGGTAGGCCAAGATGGGTTTCATTGTACAAAACACGCATTTTCCATTTTTTAAATCTCATATTTGAATCCCTTAGTCTATTTACTACTCAGGTGCCCTTGGTTTCTTGATAGTACTCGGTTTTGCCCTCTCTCTTCACAAATTCTCGCGAGACGTGCATCATCGCTCCGATTGGTCTAGCCCATGTCACGCGGATCGTGCCCACCGACCGTTGATCGTATGATATAGGGAACGGGCAGGATAACCCCTCTCTCTCTCTGTTGGCGGTTAATTAGCTTGCTGAAGGGCGGTTTTCTGTATTATTTTTCACGCGCTAAAAATTATAAACTATTTTAGGCGTTATTTTTCACGCAAAAAATGATAAACCATCACCGATTTGTTGTTACCATTACTTTTCACGCAAAAAAATGATAAACCATCACCGATTTGTTGTTGCCATTACTTTTCACGCAAAAAAATGATAAACCATCAACAATTTGTTGTAGCCATTACTTTTCACGCAAAAAAAAATGATAAACCATCACCGATTTGTTGTTGCCATTACTTTTCACGCAAAAAATGATAAACCATCAACAATTTGTTGTAGCCATTACTTTTACGCAAAAAATGATAAACCATCAACAATTTGTTGTTGCCATTACTTTTCACGCAAAAAATATGATAAACCATCACCGATTTGTTGTTGCCATTACTTTTCACGCAAAAAATGATAAACCATCAACAATTTGTTGTAGCCATTACTTTTCACGCAAAAAATGATAAACCATCAACAATTTGTTGTAGCCATTACTTTTCACGCAAAAAATGATAAACCATCAACAATTTGTTGTAGCCATTACTTTTCACGCAGAAAAAACCTAATTTGTTACAAAAGCTGGTTTCGAGTGAGACCTAACCAAGTTTGGCATACATGATGGCATACCTATAACAACAAGGAATATCTAAAAGGGAAAGTTTCAGAAAATTTAGGGTGAAAATGATGCCATACATGATGCTTTGTTTTTCGAGGTTTTGACCTGAAAATCAATTGGGTATTGTAAAGGGAAATAAAAAGTTCGAAAAATGTAAAAACGAAACAATCTATCTATCTATGTATAGAAGATCAGCTGTATGAAATTTGAGGTTATTTAGAGAAGGTAGAAAAAATCACCTTGTTAGAAAAGCTGGTTTCGGCGAGACGAAACGGCATGCGCTTAAGCAAAGTGATTTTTTCGAACATCTCCAAATGACCCCAAATTTTCCATACATGATGCCATACGTGTAACAACAAGGAACCCTATCTAAAAAGTGTCAAAAAAGTTTGCCCAACCGTATAGCTCTATCAAAAAGAACCTCACCATGGCGCTAGTATAATTTTGGGATAGTTACAAACTTTCGTTACCTAACCTTCAACATGAAACTTGTTTCAAATTCATTTTGGCCTACAAGAAACAAATCCCAACTTGATTCGAGCACCACGGCCTCCAAACGATGCCGATGCCGATATCGGCATGGTCGAAACGGCTATGCTCGCCGCCCACTGCTAGGTCAACGTCGGGATGCACCCTCAATCCCGTCCCCTCATTCGATCACCGACACACCGAGAGATACCGCCGAGGCCAATGCCGAACGTACATGCTCGATGCCAATGCCGATCATGCATGCACGCCGCTGTGGGCACGGCCACGCCGACCCGCTATGCTTCGGACGCCACGGACCGCCGCGAGGTCTTTCCCTTCGCCACCACACTCTCCTAGCACCCACCTATACACGCCGGAAAGGAGAGACACTAGTTTTCTCTACATTGCTCGCGTTCGTGTCCGACACGGTCGGTCAAAGTTTTGAGGTGGTCGTCGATGTCGTCGACCATTTCTTCTCTTCTTTGCATGGTTAAACGCGTCTAGTTCATATCTATCTAATGCGTCCGGTCTCGCCTCATGCGGTTCTTTGTGGACGTCGATCTCATCTCGGCACCCCGCATGCCACCTCCTCCGTGCCATCGCTCGTAGAGCTCCGTTTAAAAATCTAATCCTACCCGTGTATTGCCCCTTGTATCGGCGTCATGGCCGTACTTGTCATTTGATATACCGAAGCCCCACTCGTTCGCGTTTTGGTCGGGGATACGAGCGATGCTTACGGTCAAACAAAGATGGATGGTCCGACGTGTCTTTGCAAGCTCTACGTGGCCCCACTAGTCGGAAGATAACGGTCAACCGTCGGGCAACCGGCCGTTACATCACGTGTGATGGTTTCAGACAAACGCTTGGGTAAAACTGAGGAAAAACTAAGGAGCTGGGGAAAACTGAGCACAACTAAGGACCCGAGGGCACGAAAATAGAAATCCCAACAAAATATTGTTCTTTAACCATGCTTGAAACTCCTACATTAGGATCTAAAATACTTCCTCTCTTCCTCACTAGGCAATGCACATATGTTTGTTTTCCATTGCCTCCTTAACGATCATGAGTGCTCGCAAGAACTGGATTTGATATCCGTCTTCCTGAAAAACGAGTCAAGCCGAACAATGATTTCAGCTCGTTATTCTTAACGAGCTTAACGATTCGAGCCTTAACGATCACGAGCTTAACGAGCTGAGCCTTAGCGATCCGAGCAGCTCGTTACACCCCTATGGATGTGTGCCTTTATAAGAGCGTGTATGTATTTGATTGACTTTCCAAAAAATAAAAGC